>NC_042617.1:276457348-276800097 GCF_901001135.1 Rhinatrema bivittatum | reverse complement strand
TAAACCGGGATTTTGGCCTCTGCCTGGGAGGTGAATGGCTTTCCTTTTTGCTTAATCTCCTCTAGGCTACGGGTCCCCAAACTTCCCAAGAGAAATGGGAAATGTCAGATCATCACCTGGAGTGGATGGCCCTCTTGCATGAACTAAATGCCGAGAAGGGGGAAAAAAAAATCGGGTTCCAGGAATGTGGAAAATATGCCAGTAATTTGTAGAATGCCCCAAAATCAATTCTTTAACCCCCCCTCCCCCAGGTGTGTGGTATGCCTCCTTCACTCTTACCCCCCCCCCTTATCATTCATCCTTTCCCTCTCAATAGCACCCTACTCACTCACCCCTGTCCTCATCTCATTTGCCTTAATCTCTTACCCTCCTCTCATGCTGGCCCTCCCTCCCCTCTTTCTCACCCCCATTCTTTTCTTGCCCTACCCCCTCATTTGCTCCTTCCTTTTTTTTTTTTTTTTTCCCCTTCCTACATCCCCCTTCTCTTTTACTCACCCACTGTCCTTCCCATTGGTGGGGCCTGGCCTTCCTGCCAGTTGTCGCTTAATGGTTTGGGCCTGGTGCCTCTTCTCTCTCTGCCAGCTGTGGGTTAAAATAATTCCTCTGCAAGCCTTATGTGGCTGTGTGAAGGAAACATCTTGTGGGCCAGCCAAATGAGCACTGTGGGTTGTAGTTTGGAGACATCTGCTCTAGATCTTTGATAGAGGAATCCCAGTTGGAAGCTCCTGTCTGTCCTGCCTCTGGGTCTCTGTGGTGTTTATCCACGGGTAGCTGACCAGACACCCTGGGGTGCTGAATCTGAACAGCAGTGGCCCTGTGTGAACAATGAAATTGGTGCTCAGCACTGGTGAAAGATAATCATCTTCACTCCTCTGCCTGCAGCCTCGCTCTTACCTTCCATTCCTTCCATTCATCTCCCATCTTTTCCTCCTCTTAGCTTCCATTCCCTATACATACCAGGATCAGTCCAGACTGCTGGGTTATGCCTCTCCTAGCAGCAGGAGACAGAGAAAAGCTGAAAACACCCCCTAGAACCTGGTGTGCCACCTGCGATCCCGCAGTATACTCTGGTTCCAGCAGATGAGGATGGAATAACCTGTGGTCCTGATCCTTATAGATAACTGTTGCTTAATCAGATTTAGTAAGGTTTTTTCCTTATTCCTCTGACTAAATCAACATACTGTAAGTTTAAAAAAAAAAAAAAATTAAACTCCAAGACAGCACCCATTTTCTTCCCAGTTTATGTTCCTGCTACACAAGGCATATTTGGAAGCTGAGTCTGACTGGGAAATGCAGTCTCCTCCTCCGGCTAAGACTTTTTTTTAAGCCAGCGGAGGAACAGGGAAGTGTTGGAATACAGCTTCCTTGTCCAGTTCCTAACCAGGAGTTCCCAACTCCCACCACGCCTCCGGATTCTGCAATCCCGGACCCCTCCTCAGTGGATTTGAGCGATGACGTAGATAGCGCCGCTCCGGTAGAGGGGGATGATCCGCCAGTGCTTCGCTTGTTCCGCAAAGAGGAACTGGATCCATTAATTCTGCGTGTCCTGCAAGAACTAGATATTCCAGCTCCTGAACCAGTGACGGATTCTTCCTCTGGGGATCCCGTTTTTATCTGGCTTGTGATCTCCTCCGCAAACCTTCCCTTTTCATCTGAAACTTTTTCAGATTCTGTCCCGGAAGCCTCTTTACGAGTTAGCAGGGCTATGGAAAAGCTTTATCCGCTGCCAGGTGAGTCCTTGTATCTTCTTAAGATTCCTATGGTGGACTCAGCCATCACGGCCATAGCTAAGCACACAACGATTCCGGTAATGGGAGGGGCAGCTCTCAAGGATCTTCAGGATAGGAAACTGGAAGTTTTACTCAAGCGCTGAAACCTCAAATATTCACTTGGAGTGCGGGCGGCCATCTGTAGCAGCCTGATGCAGAGGGCTACCCTACACTGGGTTCAGCAATTGCTCACATCTCAGGAGCTTCCTCCGGGGGAGGCTGAACAAGCGAACCGCATGGAATCTGCAGTAGCCTATACGGCTGATGCTTTGTACGATCTTCTTCGTACCTTGGCTCGTACTATGTCTTCGGCAGTTTCAGCAAGACGGCTTCTGTGGCTCCGTAATTGGTCGGCTGATGTTTCGTCAAAGTCTCAGCCGGGGTCCTTTCCTTTCAAAGGGAAGCTGTTTGGGGGGCGAGCTGGAACAGTTGGTTAAAAACTTGGGAGAGAACAAGGTTTACAAGCCCAGACAGTCTCGTCCTTTTGGCACGTTCCACAGTCGTAACCTATAGTCCTGATCCTTATAGATAACTGTTGCTTAATCAGTTGTAGTAAAGTTTTTTTTTTTTTGTATACCTCTGACTAGATCAACATACTGTAAGTTTAAAAAAATAAAAATTAAACTCCAAGACTGCAAAAGGGCAGGCACGGCTAGGCAGTGGCCTATGGCCGTTATACCCAGAGATTGGCTCCTTCCTGGTGAGTTGGGGAGATTTACCGGTGGGCCAGTCCCTCTCCCCCCTCCTGTACAGACCCAGAGAAGTTGTAATTCCTCTGGGCTATGGTGGGTACGTATGTCTGTGCACTGAAGGCAGGGAAGCTAATCCCCCCTGCTTGCGTTTTTTGTGTTTGTTTTTTTTGTCAAGCACGGTGCTTTTAAAATTGAATTGGGCATATTTTACCTTTGTTACTCAGCCCTAGCCTGTCGATTTTTCTCCCGGGCCTCCGGAAGGGGTGGATTTCTCCACCCTCCTGCACTGCCATGTTTTCATGCCACGCGGGTCCCGTTGTGATGCTTGTGGAGAGCCTCTGCTCCCGATGTTTCCCGTGGCTTACATAAAAATCAAGGGGGGTACAAAGAGTCAGCCGGTAGCCACAGAGTCCGACAGATTGATGGTATGAGCAGAACACAATCTGGCCCGTCTGGCGGCGTCTCATATAGCCAGGGTGGACCACGTCCAAGCAGATTTTCTCAGTCGACAAAGGCTAGAACCCGGGTGAATGGGAACTGTCGGAGGATGCGATGGGACTCGTGACACACCGGTGGGGTGTCCCACGACTGGACTTGATGGTGGCTCGGTTCTTCAGTCACAGACGAGAACACGGGTCGGAAGGAGTGGCCGCCCTCGTCCTTCTGTGGTCTCCAGACATTCTCCTTTACGTGTTTCTTCCTTGGCCACTGGTGGGAAAGATTCTATGATGAATAGAGTTCCACCCGGGGAACGGTTATTCTAGTGGCTCCAGAGTGACCGCGACGACCGTGGTTCGCAGACCTGATCAACTTGGCGGTGGACGGTCCCTTGTGCCTGGGTCATCTGCCAAATCTACTCCGGCAGGGTCCAGTATTTTTCGATCAGGCAGCTCGCTTCTCTCTAGCGGCTTGGCTTATGAGAGGAGACAGTTAAGGAAGAAGAGCTACCCGGAGGCTGTCATTACCACTCTTCTACGCGCCCGAAAGACATCTACTTCGCTCACCTACATTCGGGTGTGGAAGTTTTTGGTTGTTTTTTTTTTTGAAATTTTTTATTTATTCTTTTCAAAAACAGAAAACGCAACAGACTTTCAGATGAGTAATAGTCAGCAACACACACAGGATTTACACAGCCCTGTATACAATAGTAGAGTGAAAGATCCTCCATTCGATCATAATTGGCTGGTGCACTTGTCATGTAACAAACCGTTTATATAATATCACGTGTTCTGTCATTCTTGGAACATATCAAACATCTTGGTATTAGGCTTCTCAGGTGTGGTGTTGAGAGGCTGGCAGGGGCAGTGCTAAGTCCCTTACGCCATTTACCCAAGCAGTCTTACAGCACTGGATGAGATGGAGGGGACGTCTGGTGGGGGAACAAGAGTATTTACCACCTGACTACCTTTTTAATGCATCCACGATTCCCCCCCCGGGGCAGGATTTCGCTTTTGTCAGGCGATGGCGGCAATTGGGGATCACCACAGCAGGACAATTTTATCAGGGGACCCAGCTGATCTCAGCCATAGACTTGCAAGATACCTATATGTTGTCCCCCATGGATCTGTATTCATACAGGCAAATTATACATTTTTTTATGATCAGAAGGAACGCCTGGTGAATTGTTCAAGGGCAAGTCCTTTGAATCGTTTTGTGAACAGGCTGGGCCCTTATCCAAGCCTCTCTCCTGGCTATATATGCTTATCAATAGTGGCCCCAAACTTAAGATGTGCTATCAGACCCGGTGGGAAGGAGACCTTGGGCAGGCCCTCTCGGACTCAGACTGGGACCAATGTCACATGATTATGGGACGGGGCTCTATCTCTGCCAACATTAGAGAATGGATATAAATTACTGTACAGGTGGTATATGGCACCGGAGAGATTACATTGTATACAACCCCAGCTGAGTGACCGCTGCTGGCGCCAGTGTGGGAGAAGGGTACATTTTTTCATATGTGGTGGAGGGTGTAAAACTGTACAGGGCCTGTGGGCTGAAGTGACCCGGTTTGCCTCCAAGATATTTGGGGTAGTTGTTCCGCTAGACCCCAAGGGTTGCCTACTAGGTCTGGTTGGGGGGACGGGTAGCGACAAACAAAGAAGGTTGACATTGCACATTTTTGTAGCCACACGGTGTGAAATTGCGTTCAGATGGAAGGCTGATAAAGCGCCCACCTTCGCACATGTCCTTTCTAGATTGGATAGAGTCTACCAGTTGGAATATCTTACTGCTGTTCAGCATGATCGAGTTAATAATTTCTTTGCCATATGGGAACCTTACCAAGAGTGGAAAACTAAACAGCATTGATTCTTGCTTGCACATAGTTGGGTTAGTACAGTAAGGGGGGGGAAGGATGGGGGGCAGGACTGGGGGGGGGGAGGGTATGATCAGGGGGGGCTACAGCCTAATACCAAGATGTTTGATATATTCCAAGAATGACAGAACACGTGATATTATATAAACGGTTTATTTGTTACATGACAAGTGCACCAGACAATTATGATCGAATGGGGGATCTTTCACTCTACTATTGTATACAGGGCTGTGTAAATCCTGTGTGTTGCTGACTATTACTCATCTGAAGGTCTGTTGCGTTTTCTGTTTTTGAAAAGAATAAATAAAAAAAATTTCAAAAAAAAATATATTTAATGCATTTTCTCAAGTGAAGTCCATAGGAGCAGTGCCATTGAAAGTCATTCCCTGCCACCAGCAGAACCTCTGTAAGTCTATCTTGGTGTCTGTGGTTGCTGAGATGGGTTGGGAAAAGAGCAGAGACCACGGAGTCTGTGCTCACCTGAGAGAGGTGGCCTGAGGTAGATGCCTGTGAAACGTCGATGGCTTCCAGTCTCCTGCCGTGTCGTACGTGATGGAGCCTTGACTAGGGAGGCAGGTGTGACACTCGATCCTGAAGTGAAGCATTCCCTGAAAGATTTGCTTTTAGCATTTTGACAGGCTGCTAATGGTGGCTATCCAACTTCCCCCAGAGACAAACATGCATGTGCCTGTGCTAAGGATGAGATTAGCAAACTTGAAGTGTCCCCCCCTCCCTCTTTTTAAGAGGTAAATACTTCCACTGCAGGTTTTAAAATCAGCATGTGTTCTAACTACTTGATGCATTCTGGATTGGCTCTAACATTGTGTTGTGCTGCCGTGACCCAGGCGTTGTAAAGAACGCTGAATCTCTGGCCTGCTCACGAGTGTGTGGTGCCTGCTATGAGCACGCTGCCTGTCCTGCTTTTTGATTTGACCTTTCTCCTCTCCTCAGAATTCAGGGAGGCTTTCCAACTCTTTGACAAGACCGGAGATGGCAAAATCCAGCTGAGCCAGTGCGGTGATGTGATGAGGGCCCTGGGTCAGAACCCGACCAACGCTGAAGTTATAAAAGTTCTTGGCAATCCCAAGCCGGAGGGTGAGTGAGCCCTTGCTTGGAGGCTTTTTTTTTTGCGGTGCTGGGCTGTGCCTTTCAATTGAGGAGAAATGCAGAATAAACTCAAAACCCTAACCTCCTTCCCTGCCTCATACTCTTATCACCAACTTTTCCATTGTTTCTGATCTACTTAAAAACAAGTATTGCCCTCAGCAAGGTTTTATACTGATAGAGGACTCTGGAAATCTCACTTGGAGAATGACAGTTGTTAGCATCTTGAGACCTAAAATGTTTTAAAAGAGAAATGTATGACTATTTCATTATGCCTGTGTTCTCCTTTGGTTCAGAGGTTTTGATGCCGTTGGAGGGGCTGGAAATATTCTGGGTGCTGGTTCGGCTGAAAAAAAGATGCCAATGATCGGGAAGAGGGGTGGGTTTAGAGCAGGGAGGAAGAGGTTGGGACAAGAAGGGCCTGAGTAATATCCATGACAAAGGCGACATTCCACAAGAAGAAAAAAAACTTGCATGGAAAATAACAGATGCAAGTTAGCCAAAAATGAAAAGTGACTTTACTTGGCTCCTAAACTTTATTTGCCTGTCTTTCTCAGTTACTAACTTTTTTTTTTTTTTATATTAGACTAAAGAAATATATTTAAGCTCTGTAAAGATCACCTATTTTGGCGTTTGCCAGCTCAATCTTAGTAGCCATAAATATTTTCCCACCCCTTAGAGAAGAGACGGCTGAGGGGGGGATATGATAGAGGTCTTTAAGATCATGAGAGGTCTTGAATGAGTAGATGTGAATCTGTTATTTACACTTTTAGATAATAGACTAGGGGGCATTCCATGAAGTTAGCAGATAGCACATTTAAGACTAATTGGAGAAAATTCTTTTTCACTCAACGCACAATAAAGCTCTGCAATTTGTTGCCAGAGGATGTGGTTAGTGCAGTTGGTGTAGCTGGGTTCAAAAAAGGTTTGGATAAGTTCTTGGAGGAGAGGTCCATTAATGGCTATTAATCAAGTTTACTTGGGGAATAGCCACTGCTATTAATTGCATCAGTAGCATGGGATCTTCTTAGTGTTTGGGTAATTGCCAGGTTCTTGTGGCCTGGTTTTGGCCTCTGTTGGAAACAGGATGCTGGGCTTGATGGACCCTTGGTCTGACCCAGCATGGCAGTTTCTTATGTTCTTGAATTTCTGCATCAGTCACCAGGTAAATATTAGATTTAGAGCTTGTTCTTCACCCTCCCACTCTCCTTCCCCTACCAGGAAGGTACTCAGTCAGCTGGGGACCACAGGCATTAACCAATTGCGGGGCATCTTTCAAAATGCTCCATGATGTCACAAGGTGACGTGACCTCACCGAGTAATTGAGCTGGCTGTTTTCCCTATGGGAAAGAGAACCACCACCACCTCCCTGAGGTTCTAAGTGCTAAGGGTACACGAAAAGTAGAAGCCAAGGGTCACTGGGCACTGACAGATTTGAATGAAAAAGGATGAATGGCTCTGAAGTTAATAGATGCATGAGACCAGTGTTATAGAAAACTAGGCTGAAACTTTTTTTCTTAACTCTCCTACACTTGCCAGAATTAGAACAAATGTCTTTTAATCTAAAAAGAAACAAAACTGTGTGCAAGATATTTTAGCCACCTCAGCAGTTAGTAACAACTACAATGCCTGTATGTATCTCGTCCATAGAGACGTTCATTTTTCATTTAACCAGAATTTTCATTTGTAAATTCCTGGATTTTTTTGCAAAGGTAAAAATTTTGGTTTGAACAGATTTTTCACCCTAATGTGCTTCTTCAGCAGTTGCAGAGGCAGCGTTTCTTGTAGCGCCCCCAAGTCTGTGCAGGCTGAAGAACCTGCTAGAAGTACAGCAGTGAAAAAGGTGCCTCAGCCATGCTCGCCTGCAGGAGCAGGAGAGCTGCCTTGCAGGCTCAGTTCTGTTGGATCTCCTCGCCGGGTGCTGGAAGCCACCTGCTTAGGTGAGAGCTTTTCCGGCACATGGGAGAGGAGGTCAGCAGAACTGAGCCTGCAAGGCGCCTCTTGGATCCTGTAGGAGTGTGGCTGCCATCGGGTCGGGCAGTGCCCGGCTGTGATTCAGTCACCTGCCAGAGCTTCCTGGCAGGATCTCTGCCTTCTGATGTGCAGTGTAGGGAAACGAGCGTGATGCCGAAAACAAGACAGAGGAGGAGCTTGGAGCCACCGGAGCTGGTAAGGATGAATTTATGGTTTTGGGGAGAAGGGGATTCTTGGGTGGGAGGAGAGCGGGGGCAGTTCTTTGAAGGGGGAGAGAGATGGGGGGGGGGGGGGGATGGATTCTTGGGAGAGCAAAAGATTTTGAGGAGAAGGGATTCTGGTGGTGGGAGGTTTTTTGGGAGAACTTCTGGAGGGGGGGGATTTTTGGAAAGGGAGACTGAAAGTGGCAGAAAAGGGGGGAAATGCTGGGGAGGGGAGTAGTAAAGGGGATCAGGATCATTTGAGGGGAGGTTATTTAGGTGGGTGGGAAGGAGACTGAGACGGTGGGCAGCTTCTGTCCACCAAAATTCAGATATTCTCCTGAAAATGCATTTTTTTCCCCTACTGACTCTTCTCATGTTCTTGTCAAAATAAACCCTGATAAAATTTCTGGGAAAAAAATGAAGGTCCCTTCCCTACTTGTGCACACAAGATTTGCCAAGCTGTGTCAGAGCCAGGTCCATTGAGCCCCAGCATCTTGCCTCCAACAATGGTTCGTTTTGGGTTGCGAGTACCTGGTAGATCTCAAGGATATGCTGGCCAGGCTTTCTGTAAACCACTTCTTCAATTTCACCTTACTTTGTACCTCGTCCTGAGTACCCACAGGTGTATTTTTTTCTGGCTTTTTTTTTTTTTTATCCATTGGATACGATGTAGTGGGAAATCTTATGGGATTTCCAGAGTGTGTTTTTGTGCCGCTCGTTTTCATTGGCATCTGCTTTAGTGCAGTTTGTTTGCAGAGGAGAGGGGGCTGCTTTTAGGCTTTAAGTTGCAGATTTGTGACATTGAGAGGAGAAGGCGTGTGCAGGCCCCACTGCAGACCGTTCCTACTCTTTATGTGATGAGGTAAGGGGCTATCTTCGTTCATGGAGGGGCACTGCCTGCAGCAGTGCTTTCCCCCAGGCCCATACGTAGGCTTCTTGGGGCAAGTGTCTCCAAATGGGTTAGCCTTTGCACATACTATGACCGGAATGAACCTCCCTCATTAAGTCAAAGTATGTGGATGTGATCTTTTTAATATTTAGTCTACTACCAATGCCATTAATGCTTGCGTTGTACCAGAGATATACTTTCTGCCATTCATAATATGTAAAGGTGCACCAGGGAAGATACTTAATCAGGCCAGTGGTGCCCAATACAGTTGGGATTTTCTGTACCTTTCTGCTTTGTTTTCTTAATCTGATTGCAGTTCCTTACCAGGTCCAATTCAAAGCCTTATGCATTGCCTTCAAATCGCAAAAGGCCTGTGCCTTTAGAAATCCGCCCATAAGCTGGGATCGGAAACTCTCCAGATTCCCTGCTCCCAAAGACTCTAGGCTGATCTGAACCTGCCTTTAGGCAAGAGCAAGAACTGGCTCTCTGAAACAGCTTTTTTTCCATCTGCCAATGACACTGTGCAGAGTTTTTTGATAATCTTAAACCTGCCCACCAGGATGTGGCTGAGTTGACTTATATCCTTTCTCTGTAATCCCTGTACATAGCTCCTGAATACTGTACATAGAATCTATATTGCTGATAGAGGTAGGGACTCTTAAGGACTTAAACCTCTGAAGAAAGCTGCTAACTACTTCATATGCATATCAATAGGCCTCTGATAGTCCCCCTCACCTTACTTGATACTTTTATAACCTAAGTAACTCTACAAACTTCTGTTTCTAGCATATATTTAAATATTCTTGTATATAACTAAATGACACAAAGCATGTGGCTCCTCTTTTAGATTGACTAATATGCCTCAAATTGGCTAAGTTTATAAGGTGCCACTCACTTGACTTTTTTTGCTACATCAGACCAACACTGTTATCCCTCTGAATATCTATAACTAGGTAAGCTAATGCGGTCTGTTTTAACCATGAATTGCTTCCTTGAACTTCCTGGCTGGAAAGGCACGATATGAATTGATATGTACCTTCTTCCCATGCTTTGGATTTCTCTCAAGAGGCCAGACGTGCCACCAACATTTTAACACTGCATTGTGTGGTAAAACCAGAATCTTCCACACAACCTACCTGCCCGACCCCTGTTGGCAGCACTGCCTCTAGTGTGTTGCATATCTACACCGTAGCTGTGCTCTCTACCTCCATCTTCTGGAACAATTGACTTGTCTGGATTGGTTTAACTGGATTCAAGAGAAGAGAATTAACGGGTAACAATCTCTCTAGATACATTACTAGCACACTGTCAGCCATGCCCTGTGTGTAATTTTTTTTCATCTTTTTAGGTTTTTTGTGGGTTTGCAAATACTGTTGCTATTTCATCAATGATTGTCTTAAGTTTTATAGGATGGAGACAGATTCACTCTCATATTTCAGCACTTTTGAGTATTGGGATCTGTTGAAGCCTATAATATCTCTAAATGTATAATCTTTGGATAAAGCCCATTCAGTTCTTGAAATGTACAATCTTGGCCTTCATGGATTCTTATAGACTGTTTGGGCATGGAGGTCATGTGGGATAGGGCTGGTGTGTGCGGCCCCCAGGTCAGAAAATCCCTGGCCTACTCGGGGTGTCCTTGGGTTCTAATCATGCCCTCTTTTTTTTGTATTGCAGAGTTGAGCACAAAGATGTTGGACTTTGAACGCTTCCTGCCCATGTTAATGGCTGTTAGCAAGAACAGAGAGCAGGGCACTCATGAGGACTATGTGGAGGGGCTGCGGGTCTTTGATAAGGAAGGGAATGGAACGGTGAATGCAGCTGAGCTGCGCCATGTCCTTGTTAGCCTCGGTAAGCTGCATATCAGACTTTCTAAGGTAGGGGTAGGCAGCCTTTTTTTTTTTTTTTTTAAATGGTGTGCTAAAATTTAAATCGGGGGAGGGGTAGATAAGGCCGGCTGGCACTCTGAACCACCAGATTCCTTTCACACAACTCTTGAATATTAATTTAACTTTCAGTTTAAATTAGCTATGTAAAAATCATGTTTTTCTTATGAAAAAAAATTATATAAAAAAAAATCATCTGTCCCTTTTCTCTCCAATACACACCCCCTATTAGGAAAACAGGCCAGGCTGCTATATAGATCCCTATACAAACTACATGCTAGCTAGCTGAATATATAATCTGTCACACATGCAGAACCTCACCAAATCCAGAATAAAGTGACACAAAGTAATATAAATTAGAAACACAAGCAAACTGGAAACTGCAAAACAAAACAAAAAAAAAAAACTCTATGTGCAACAATGGGAAAACATTATTCCCTGTACGTACCCGGATCAGCCCAGACAGTGGGTTGAGCCTCCTGTCCAGCAGAGGGAGACAGAGAAACTGAAAAGGTATCCTATATCAGGACAGTACTCACCCTGCGTCCCTTCAGTATTTCTCTGTCTCCCAGCAGAGGCAGGCAGTTGACCCTGCGGTTCCCTAGCTTTCTCTGTTTTCCACAATGTGGTGGGTTTTTTTTTTTTTTCTTTTTCCTCCTGATTGAGTCATTTTTAAAACAGTAATATGCCTCATAAAACATCAAACACAATTAAGATAAAACAATCCAAATACTAAAATATAAGAATAAATATTTCAAACAGCTGGCAAATGGAATAGCATCCAGTAATTAAACTCGTACACAAATTTTAAAACATTTTTCCAAATACCAATAACATTTCTAAACTGCAGACAAATCAAAACACGCAATAATTTAAAACTTTTAAGGATGATAAAACTGCTCTCTATACCTGGGAGCTTCTGATTTCCAGTCACCCTGAGATGGTCATAAATTATTGGGGTGGGGGAGGGTACACACAGACTTCCTTCTCTAGTCTCCAATCCACACACACTGTCTCCCTTTCCCTGTTTGCAATCTCACGCTTTCTCCCATGGCATTCTCTCCACATGTAAACACCCACTCATTCCAGCTTGCAAAACATACTTGTCTGTGCCTCTTCTCTGCTATCATAGGGTCTCCTGGCAGCCGATGGGTCCTGTGTCTCTTTGGCTGTCACAGGATGTACTCTGCAGTGGCCTATAGGCTCTGAAGTCTTCAGCCACCAGGTCCCTTTTTTGCTGCAGGCTGGCCTCCTATGGCAGCTTGCCTGATCATGGCACGCGCAGCAGTTGCATTTAATCAAACGTCTCCTGCTGCCATTGGGCTGGTCTCGCGATAAGAGCTGTGAGACTGGCTCCGTGGCAGCAGGAGGTGTTTGAACATGACTCCTGCTGCCAAGGGAATGTGAGGGATGTATCTCCATGCTATTGTGATACCTATGCTACACTGGTCTTTTTCTTTATCAGCAGTGACCACTCGGCTGCTATTCAGTGCTGGGCTGCTGCCTCCCTACCAGTGTTTAAAAAAAAAAAAAAAAAAAAAAAAAAAAAAAGCCTCACATTCCATTGATTGCCGACCCCTGTTCTAAGGGTAGGGAAAGTTCTGGTTTCTCCTAGAACAAGCAGGATGATGGTCATCACGCATGGGTGACATCGGATGGAGCCTGGCACAGAAGACATATGTCAGTTTGACTAGGCACACTGAGCATGCCCTAATCCACGCGTCCAGGGTCCCGCTTCAGGTTTGTTTTTATTTTCCACAGGGTTTTGCCTCACTGTTACTGAGCTCACTTTCTTTTTCTCTGAAAGTGTTTGGGGAAAACTTTCCACTTTTCGTTTTCATGCCGTGTACGGGTCCCTCTCAGTTCCCCTGTATCTTAAATCAGGTGATTCTGTAAGCTTTCTGCTTCCATACCCTGTGGGGGCAGTGCCTCTGTGCTTGCCGGCGTCGGTTGCCCCACTGCCTCTGTCGTGTTTCACCCCTTCGTTTCATGTTGTCTTGGCCTAGTTGGTACCCGAGGGCTTGTCTGTCCATGGACCCGCACAATGTGCGCATCCTCTGCCTAGGGGCATCGCACAACTTCTGGGGTTCTGTCTATCGTCCGCCAAGGGTACAGACAACCTATTGGGTGTCCTGCCAAATTCTCCTCAGTACCCGTTTTGGGGGCTGATAGTACATCAGCTCTTAGCCCTCTTAACGGCCAGAGCAGTTGAGCCTGCCCCACGAGGGCAAGGATTCTACTTTCTGATTCAAAAGAACATGGGGATTCTGTCTCACCTTAGACCTTGAGGGCCTTGATCAGATTTCTAAAATAAGAGTTCAGGATGGTTTCCTTGGGCACATTGATTCCCCTCCTGCAAGAAGAGGACTGGCTATGCTCCCTCGATTTAAGACACCTACACTCACATAGATCTTTCCAGGTCACAGGAAGTATCTCAGACTTGAGGTGGGAAAACAGCATGTCTAGTAGTGTTGCCGTTCAGGCTAGCTTCGGAAACCCCCCCCCCCCCCCCCCACCATGTCTTTGAGGTGTCTAGCCGTGGTGTGGGTGCACCTCCGCAGGCTGGGAGTGAGTATTTTCCCTTTATTTGGATGATTGGCTGGTCAAGAGTGCTGCTCAGGCAGGGGAGATTGATCCAGGTGCTGGAGTCACTAGGGTTCATCAATTACCCAAAGTCTCACCTCAGTTGGTAAGTCAACAAGCAGGGAGGCACAGGGTCATACCTCCTCTGTCAGGAAGCAGTCCAGATCTGGTCCTGGGCTTGACCCATGGAATGGTGCTCTGGAGCAGAAAACGTAATAGCGGACAGATTGAGTTGGGCCTTCAGACCCCACAAGTGGTCGCTCGACTAAGGGTAGCAAATCGGATCTTCTGCCTCTGGGGAACCCTAGACATGGACTTGTTCGCATCCCTCTGCAATGGGAAGGTGACTCAGTTCTGTTCCCTTTACAGGTCAGATGGCAAATCAGCCTCCTGATGCCTTTGCTTGTCATTAGGGCAAGGGTCTTCCATATGCATACCCTCCTGAAGCTTTGTGAGGACAGAGGGACTAAAATTCTCATAGCCCCTCATTGGCAGACGGGTCTGGTTTTCCTTCCGGAAACTGATCAGTCTGGGGACTTCCCCCAAATCTAATCATGCAGGATCAGGGCAGGCTGCAGCATCCCAACCTCCAGGCCCATCACTCACAGCCTGGATGTTGAAAGGTTGATGCTGCAGGTCCTGGTAGCTTCTAGAAAGCTTGCTACTAGAAGTCCTACAGGTTGAAGTGAAGGAGGCTTTTCCTTGTGGTGTGAGCAAAAGGCACTAGATCCTTTCTCCTGCCCCACACAAACTTCTTGACTACCTCTTGCACCTATCCGAGGCTGGCCTAAAAACCAACTCCAACTCCATTCAGGTTCATCTAAGTGCAATTGGAACATACCACCAAGGTGTAGATGGTACACCCTCTTTACAGCCCATAGTTGTTCATTTCATGTGGGACATGCTTCAGTTGAAGCCTCCCCTAAAGCCTCTTGAGGTCCCAAGACACAACATGATGCTAGCTCAGTTGATGAAAGCTCCTTTTAAGCCGCTGCACACCTGTGACCTGAAGTACCTGACCTGAAAGGTCATATTTTTGGTGGCAGTCACTTCGGCACACAGCGTCAGCAAGTTTCAGGCCTTAGTGACTTATCCACCTTATACCAAGCTTTATTGTGACAGGGTGGTCTTGTGTACACACCCTAAGTTCCTGCCTAAGGTGGTGACTGACTTCCTTCTTAACCAGTCAGTCATCCTGCCAACATTCTTTCCTAGGCCCCATTCTCGCACCAAGGTGAATGAGCATTGCATAGTTTGGATTGCAAGAGAGCCTTGGCTTTCTACCCGGAGCAGACAGAAGCCCATAGACAGTTTACCCAACTTTCTATTTCTTTTGACAGGAATAGATTGGGAGTTGCTGCTGCCAAACACTATCCAGTTGGCTAGCAGATTGCATCTCCTGTTATACTGAGGCAGGACTGCATCTTGGGGGTCATATCTAGGCTGATTCTGTCAGAGCCATGGCAACATTGGTGGCCACTTGTAAGCAGTTCCCATGGAGATCTGTAAGGCTGCAACATGGAGTTCTCTCCACATATTTGCATCTCGCTACTATCTGCAAAGGGTGATAGTAGGTTCAGCCAGTCTGACCTCTGGAATCTGTTTGAGGTTTAGAACCTCATTCTCTCTGCCTAGAACCCCTCTGTTACCAAAAGCACTGTGGTGGCTGTGCCTGTTGGCACCTTGTTGGTCCCCTCTTGTATGAGGACTACCATCCTGCTTGTCCTATGAGAGAGTTGTTACTGGTGTTCTCCTAGGACAGCCGGATGGTAGTCCTCACAAAACCCACTCACCCACCACCTCATGGAGTTGGGTTTCTCCTATGGTTTATTTTATTTTTATCATAATTCTGTTACAAGACTGAAGGACCCCACATGGATTAGGGCATGCTCAGTGTGCCTAGTCAAAGTTCCAGAAATGTTCAGTAGTTTTTCTGTGCCGGGCTCCACCCGATGTCACCAATGTGTGAGGACTAACATCCTGCTGTCCTAGGAGAACACCTGTTAAGGTAAGCAATTCTGCTTTTTTTGGGACTGCTGTTGGTCTGAAGATAGAAGCTGAATGCAAATCAAATGAAGGGAATATTCTGTAGGTAATGTGGAAGGGGTGAGGATGTATGGATAAGGTATCTCTTTTGTAACTGGGGAAAATACTGAACTTGGGTGACTTTAAGTGGCCTTGATATGCAGACTTGGTGGCCTTGGCCCATAGCTGCTTATGGGACAGTTTTGTGACTCTTGTGATCCTTCCCTTGCAGGTGAAAAGATGTCAGAGGAGGAGGTGGAAGCACTTGTGGCTGGACAGGAGGATTCCAATGGCTGCATAAACTATGAAGGTAAGGTTTGCACCTGTGAGCTAGTTTGTAGTGGGGAAGAGAATGGCAAGGTTTCTTTTGTAACTGAAGTTCTGTAAGGGTCAGGTAACTGCTATTTGGTTTCTAGTTTTCTGTGTTTGGCAGTTGAGGGCGGGAGGGGTCTCTAAATCTTTTGACCAAATCATACTGGTTTAAGGCAGGGATGGTAATCTTCAATCCTCAAGAACCTACAAACGGGCCAGGATTTCTGGATACCCACCATGAATATGCATATACTGCCTCAAACACATCTCGTGCATATTCACTGTGGATATCCAGAAAGCCAAGGCCTGGTTGTGGTTCTTGACGTCTTGAGTTGGTGTGGCGTGTCAGTTTCTGATAGTTGTGTCCATTTCTTCCTTCCTGCAGCGTTTGTCAGGCACATCATGTCTGCGTGAGAGGCTCTCTGGGGTAGGCCTCAGCAACCCTGCTGCTGTTTAAGTTTGGGTCTTAAGTTTTTTCCTTTTTTCTTTTTTTCCTTTAAGTCTCTTTTTTTTTTTTCTTAGCATGCTTCTGCATGGAGCTGACCTAAAGGAAATCCTATGTATCATATTTTTCCATAGCTATAATATGTATTAACAGATTCTGGGCTGAATGAGGCGGCTCTGACATGTGTCTAATTCCTAACCAAAGGAAGAACTTTGCTATGGCAACTTAGTCAAATTGGTCACCCATGTAACGGTTGGGGCCTAAGCAGCTGCGCCTCCTTTTCAAGACTGTTGCCATTTTTATGAAAGCTGGATTTGCTTTTGAGCATGAGAGTAAAGCAAGCTTTAGCCAGTAACCCCTTGTGCATCCCTTTACCAGAAATGAAAAGGTAGGAAACCTCTACCCCCTCTCTCATTTCCTGTTGAAGTGATCAGGGTGGCTGCTGCCTGATGCTGTCCCTTCTTCCTCCTTTTTTTTTTGTTTTTTTTTTTCATTCTGTATTTTATACAGCAATGCTTTGACTGTGCTCCAGTGCGGGGCCCCCATCCATAGGGGGAGGAGGTGGTTGTATCCCTCAGTGTGGGGAGAGGGGCTCTTACTGCAGGGTAAGAAGCATGCTGAACCTCGGCAAAGCACCAAGGGGCCTCATGCGACTTAAGAGTAGCTGTAGGCATAAAGGAGCAGGCCCTGCTCTCCTGTATGAGGGGGGAAACTGTACTTATGGTGGGTCCCAGAGTCTCTTTGTATGTTTGTATTAAAGGACAGCCTCACAGTGGAAGAGTCTGTTATAAGACTTGACATACACCTGTAATATGAGCCCTTCTCTTCTGCTTGTGCTGGCAGTACATGCACCAGATCCTAACGTTCCTCTATTCTCTCCCCAGAGCTGGTCCGAATAGTGATGAGCGGCTGATGCTTCAGAGGATGACCATTTCCGACTTCATTATCATTTTATGTTGAAGTACCTATTTTCTGTGTAACTTCTTAAATTCACTGTAAGACCTACTTAAGCTGCAGCTGTATGTGCACATCCCCCCCCCCCCCCCCCCCCCCCCCCCCCCACTGCACACTTCCTCTGACAGATGGGAAAGGAGCTCCTTGTCCGTGCCTCTGTCAGCATCCAGACCTAAAAGTGTCGAGCAGATGCCCCCTCCATCTGTTTCTGTAGGGAGGAAGGCAAGATCCATGTTCTAATCAAGGATACGGAAAAAAATAAATTATTCTTATGCTGTACTGCAATAAAGAAATCATTTTTAAGATGCTGTGCTGTTGGTTTATTGCAGTCTCCAGGTGTGATTATGGTTTCCCCTTTTTTTTGAGAAGTCTTGCCACTTCATAAACATTTTAATGTGAGCTGCAAGTATCCTTCACGGGGGAGGCTTGTGATGCTCTTCGACAGATGTTTGGTTGCAAAAGCTTCAAGAGGCAAACAGGAGCTGCTTACTAAACGCAGCCCTGGATTTGTCAGTAGGCACCCACTATGTCTCTGCCTAGGGTGGCAAACATTTAGGGGCAGCAGACCGACTAAGAATTGCTGCTTTCCAGCTCTGCAGAGTCTCATTCAGCAAAGAACAGCCCCCTGCTAACCTTAACATATCTGTACGTGGAGGGGGTTTAAAGATATCAAAAGTGCAACGGGGGGTGGCAGAATCCTAAATCTTTCCCTGACTGTACAGACTCTTGACTTTATTTTTTTTTTTTTTTTTTGTTTGTTTGCTGCACACTTAAAAAAAAGCTAAGACAAACTTTTTTTCCTTACTAGGACTAAAACTGTCTTAAAAAAATAATATAGGATGGGTTGGTCTACTCTACCTGCCTCTTGTGCTAGGTGTTGCTCTAGCAGTGCCTGGCGGCTGCAGCCTCTTGCCATGAGGATCCCTTTATATCTGTCACAGGCACGCTTAAATTCTGCCAGTCTTTGGCTGTTACCAATCTTAACCTGTCTTTAAGCAGGTCTGAAATCAGTCACATTGAATTTCAACAGTGGGCAATTGTATCAAGGAGGTGAAGGGGGGGGATGCTTAGCCAGAGGAGCTGCTGTAACTGCTCAGAGGAGGTCACTGCAAATAGACAAAGAAAAAGTGGAAAAATACTGCAGGGAAAAGGAGAGCAATGGGCTGGAAGAATCTAGAGAGACCCTGTAAACTAAGACTCTTTTTTTTTTTTTTTTTTTTTTTCCCTGAAACCTAAATATTTTGGTTGGTGCTCTTCTTTTCTGAAAGATTCTACTTTTTAAGCTTGTCCTCTCTTCCACTTCATATGTGTATAGTGGTGGCAGGCCTCTGCAATAATAGAAATAAACCATCCCTGCTCCTTGGACCTTACATTCTACAATGACCCCTTGACCTTGTCATTCTACAGACAAATATCCTGCTGCTATCTTACATGCTACTTGCTATGTGAATATCATGTTCCTCCCCCCCCCCCTTTTTTTTTTTTTTGAACTAATTTTACTGATCCAACACCACACTTTCACAACAAAAGGATAACCTGTCTCAAAATATATAGCCCCTGTATTATTATCCATAGTAGATTAGGTGGTTGGTACAATCTTTCATGGTTTTTCTCCCCACCCATCCCTCTTGGAAGACAGGCTGTCAAATTTTACTCTCTGGCATAACTCTGAACAGTAGATCAGTTCAATTCAGTTTCCCATCAGTCTGAGTGTTCTCTCACATTTACTTCTGTTGGTGCCAGTGCTCATATGCTTTCCAGATTTCTTCAAAGGACTCTTGCCTTCCCCTCTTGAGGCTGTCGGCTAACTCATAAACTATATACCTCCTTCCAAATGCTTATAGAATCTTCCTACTGGTGGCATTATGGGTTTTCCTCCAGCAATGTGCTAATTCACATCTGCCTGCTCTGGCAATTTGCTGTAATAAGGCTGTCACTGAAGTATCTGGGCCTGAGACTGGCATGTTCAATAACCAACATATCCCTTGATGTCTGCTTCCCTACAATGCTGTACATCAAATTCAATCTTATCTCAATATCTGACCTTAAAAAGGTGCCCTTCACTCTGTCTCCAACAATTTTCCTCCACTTCAGGGTATAAATTGTGGAAGCGCTCTGGGGTCAAATAACCAAAAATACCTTACTTGAGAGCCATTTTCTACTTTGAGTAGATATGGCACGTCCTGCTGAACTAACAGAGGTCCTGCATCTTATTTAAAATCTGCCCTAAATCATGTTCCCATGCCACTGTGTGTCTGGATTTTCTTTTAAATCTCCATTTGGGATACTATAAAAATTCTAAATAAATAAATAACTATATATTCTGGATATTCCTTGTGTCATCTGGTCAGTGTGGTCACAATAACCTTCAAAAATATCTTCCCTTTTAAGAATGCACTATTTCCTAGCACCCAGACATTCAGAACCAGTGGGTTATATGTCTCTACCAGCAGATGGAGTCAGAGCAAAGTTGATATTACAGTATATATACCCCTACAGTGACATCAGCCTGCCAGGATTCTCCATCTCCAGCAGATGGTGGACGTGCATCTCCCTACTGGGGATTGCTTCAAATTTTAGGAGGAGAAATAAAAGGTTTAATTCGCCCTGCTGTCCTGTGGTGATACAAAATGGTCCTGCCTCCACTTGAGAATTCCTGAGGTGATGTCCATGGTCCCTCAGATGAGTGCCTTGGTCTAGTAGCTGGTTTTCTCAGTGGCCGTGGACTTAAGTGTTAAAACAGCGGAAAGGCAGTGGGTGCAGGAAGCTGAGCGCGGCAGTAACGGTGTGTGCCCTCTCCCCCACAGCTGGAGACAGTCTCAGTACTCGGCCAGATAAGGCTGAGCTCAGGTAAGGTTTAAAAAAAAAAAAAAGACACAAGTAGAAGGGTTATTTGTAAGGCTTCCTCCGGGCTCAGCGTGCCTTTCCGACATTTGTTCCTGCTCCCGAGAGATTTGTGCATCAAAAGTCTCTGGCAGATAATATTATCCTGTGCCGCAATATTATTAGAAAAACCAACGTACTCCAAAGGATTTGGTGCGCTGAAAATATTTAATCTCGTAGCGGCATCAACCTCTGTCTATTTCTCTGTCTCCAGCAGATAGTAGAGGTGCATACCAGCAGCTCCTCACTATTTCTCTGTCTCCAGCAGATAGTGATGCATACCTGCAGCTCCTCAGTATTTCTCTGTCTCCAGCAGATAGTAGTGATGCATACCAGCAGCTCCTCAGTATTTCTCTGTCTCCAGCAGATAGTGATGCATACCTGCAGCTCCTCAGTATTTCTCTGTCTCCAGCAGATAGTAGTGATGCATACCTGCAGCTCCTCAGTATTTCTCTGTCTCCAGCAGATAGTAGTGATGCATACCAGCAGCTCCTCAGTATTTCTCTGTCTCCAGCAGATAGTGATGCATACCTGCAGCTCCTCAGTATTTCTCTATCTCCAGCAGATAGTAGTGGTGCATACCTGCAGCTCTTGGCTATGCTATCTGGAGTTACGTTTGCTCCCTGAGATGCCAGGTTCCATTTTTTTGGGCCATCCCTCAGGTGGAACTGGGCGAAAGGGGGGGTTGGATACCCCTGGCAGTGATAGCCTGAGCATCTGGGGACCCCCAATAGCCAGGGGACTGGCTCCCTCGGAAGCCCCGAAGCCTCCCTCTGGCTTCCCTGTTGGATAATCTTTGTTTTTCTATCTTTGATTTCATTAAGTTAAAAAAAAAAAAAAAAGGAGGCTATCCCTTTTATTTATTTTTTTCTGAGCTCAGCGGCACGGCCGGTTATCGGTCTGCTCAGCAATGCTGAGCCCGACAGACCAATAGGTACTGGGGAGTTCCTGGAGGGGGGAGCAGGCTGCGTTTGTGCAGGGCCGTGGGAATTCCCTTCCCCAGCAGGGAGAGGTGTTTCCTTCCCGTGTTCGCTCGGTGGTGCTGAGCTAATTTTAGTGTGAGGGCCATTTTTGTTTCTGCTGCCAGCTTTCCCGCGCATCTGCTCAGAGGCCCAAGTTATTTTTGTTGCGTGCGCAATTTTGGGGAACTGGCTGTTTTTCTCGCACGATCACCGCACCAGCGCTGTTTCTCGGCCCGGAGGTCACTTGGAATTGCACTGTAACTGTTTTAATGGCAGACAAGCCACTTGTGGAGGCCTGCAAGGCCTGTGTCATTTGGTCAGCATATTTGGATTCCCTCTCCTGTGCTCTTCCTATGCTTCAGGGGAAAGGGCTCTTCTGGTAAGGGGTCTAAGCCCAAAAAGGCCATGCATTTGCCCTGCTTCGAGGGCTGGAATCAGGGTCAGAGCTCCTGCTGCCTCCTCTGTGACTTCCAGGAAGGAGTTTCAAGGATGATCCCTCTCCGCTTTCTCCCGCGGTCTGGGAGCCTGTTCAGGGAGACACATGGGACACAGATCTGATTCCAGCTGTGAGGAGACAGGCCCAGGTGGTTTCTCGCCCGAGTTCATACTCCTGATGCATGAGGCCTTTTTGGCTAGGAAGTCAGCAAAACGTAAACTCCTGGATGGGGGTTGGGGCACCCTGAAACGGCCCAGGCTTCGTGATGAATCTTGGGGCTCACGTGCATCCGTGGCCCGTGAAGATTTGGGCGTCTCAGGGGACCTGCAAGGGGAGGAGGTTCCCTCCCCACAGGGCGACACCGTCGCTGACCTGAATGAGACCCTGGTGCTGGATTTGGATACCGGCGGGGATGATCAACTTCTGATGGAGACTGGGTCAGAAGGGGATGACACGTGGTTCTTTTGTTTAAAAAGGATGAGTTGTGGCTGCTTATCCTCCAGGTGTTGGAGGAGTTGGGGGTGAAGCTCACCCAGGAGGAGTCGGATAGAGAGGGTGTTAACCCAGTCTGGACGGTCTCCGGGGCCCTCCCAGCACCTTTCCTATCTCGAAGAAAATCCAGAAGCTTATTAATCGGGAATGGGACTCTCCAGAGGTGGGCCGGGCTATGACAAAGCTGTATCCGGTGCTTTGAAGAACATTTGGAACACCTTAAGACACCTAAGGTGGATGCCGCGGTATCAGCGGTCACTAAGAAGAATACCATCCTGGTGGCAGGGGCCGCTGCTCTGAGGGATGTGCAGGACCTCAAGTTGAACCTTCATTTCAAGCACCTGTGTGAGGTTTCATCTTGGAGTCTTCGAGTGGTGGTCTGTGCGAACATGAAACAACGCGCCTGTTTGTGTTGGATTTAAAAACTTCAGGATCCGTGTTCCTCCGGAGTCATGATCCCTTCCCTAAGCGGCCCGAATGGAGGCGGAATCGCTTATGTAGCAGATGCTTTGTACGATCTGGTACGTACTGCAGCCCAGAGCATGGTTCATCGGTAGCGGGTAGGCAGCTGCTGTGGCTTCGGAATTGGGCGGCGGACATGTCCTCCAAATCTCAGTTATGTAACCTTCCCTTTTGGGGGAAGCTTCTATTTGGAGAGGATCTAGACCAGCTTATGAAGTATCTCGGGGAAACCAAGGGTAACAAGCTGCCCGAAGATGATAAGCCTTTCAGAAAGTCCTTCGCTCTGTGTGCCTGTTTTCGGGATTCTTGAAGATTCAGGTCTGGGAGGAGTGTCCCCTCCTCCAGTTCCTGACAGTCCACAGCTTGACAGCAGTCCTTTCGGGGCTCCAACAGGTCTGCAAGAGGTGGTTCTGGCCAGGGAGCTGGGACCGGTAAGTCTACCCAATGAAATCAGTCCCACCCACTCCTCGTTCATAGTGGTCGGGGGCAGGTTGCCCCATTTTTACGAGGAGAGGGTCAAAATCACCTCCAATCAGTGGTCTTGGAGGTGATAAAGGACAGCTATGCCTTAGAATTTTCTCGCCATCTCAAGGACGCCTTCCTGAAATCGCGCTGCATTTCCAGCAACAAGCGGGCGCGGTGGAGGACACCCTGTAAAGGTTGCTAGATCTGGAGGTGATTGTCCCAGTCCCGCTGGACGAGCAGGGAAGAGGAAGGAACTCCATTTACTTTGTGGTCCCAAAGAAAGAGGGTACACACTCCGTCCCATCCTGGACCTAAAACAGATGAACTCGAGCTTGAGGATTCCGCGTTTTCGAATGGAGACTCTAAGAACGGTCATCAAGGCCGTCCACAAAGGAGAATTCCTCACCTCCTTGGATCTCACCAAGGCCTACCTCCACATAGGAAGAGGAAGAGCCCGGATGTTGGTGGTCGACCGGGTGATGCTGACCCCCATCAGATGGGCAAGGTGTTCCTCACAATGGACAGGATGCGCAAATTACAGCAGCAAGTGCTTCACCTCCTACATCCTCAGAGTTTGGGACTATCTGCAGATTTTGGGCTCCATGGCATCGACGTTGGAGTTAAAATGTGGGTCTTTGCTCACATGCGACTGTTACAGAGAACGTTACTATTCCGATGGAACCCAGGTCCAGCCTGGAGTGGTGGTTGTCGGAGACCAAATTTCAGAAGGGCATGCCCCTTGGTCCTGGATTGGGTGGTCATGTCGACGGATGCAAGCCTCCAGGTCCTGGTCCTGGTCCATCAATCGCCTTGAGACAAGAGCGGTCTGCAGGGCATTGGTGGAATTTCAACCTCAGGCTCGTGGGAGAATGGTTCGCGTCTTCTCGGACACCACCACCACAGTGGCATACCTCAACCGACAGGGAGGAACCAATCTTGGGTATTAATCAATACTGAGAAGCTGCAGCTGGCACACTTGGTATATAGCAATGCCTCAATGTTTTGTTCTCTGCCTCCATCTGCTAGTGGGAGTGCATAACCCAACTGGTCTGGACTGATCTGTGGTATTTCAGGAACGAAAATGAGCAGGTAAGATTCAGTTTTCCTATGGTGGTGGTACAAGTGGATCATCTAAGAGGGAATGTCCCCCAAATCACCAGACTGGTTAGTACTCACGATGGATGCAAGCCTCCAGAGTTGGGGAGCTCACTGTCAGGAACAGAGAGTGCAAAGGCACTGGTCTGCAGAAGAGTCTCTCTGGACATTAATCGACTGGAAGCCTAGGCAGTCTGGTTGGTGTGCTTGCAGTTCAGCAGCAGGTTGCAATCTCAAGTGGTTCAGATAAGGTCAGACAATGCAACGAGAGTGGCTTACATCAATCAGCAGGGAGGAACCAAGAGCGGGCAAGTGTCGACTGGGTGAAGTGCATCTTCAGAAGATCGTGACCTCGCACGTTGCAAGAAAAGACAATCTAAGAGCAGACTTTCTCAACAGGGAGAATCTGGACCCAGGAGAATGGGTATTGTGAGACAAAGCGTTTCAGCTGATAGTGGATCACTGGGGCCTTCCATTTCTAGACTTGTTGGCGACTTCTCACAATGCAGTTTCCTCGATTCTTCATTCACAGAAGAAATCCGCAGTCCTTGGGTATCAATGCTCTCATGCAAGTATGACCAGAAGACGAGCTGCTGTATGCGTTTGCCCCATGGCCCATTTGGGCAAAATGGTTCAGAGGGTCGAGGGTCACAGAGGGATGGTGCTTTTGGTGGCACCGGATTGGCCCAGGAGACCATGGTATGTGGATCTGTGACAGCTCCTGGTAGACTTCCCCCCTCCGGTTTCCAGCGCACAGGATTCTTTATGGCAGGGACCTGTTTTTCACAAAGATCTGACTCTATTTTGTCTTACAGTATGGCCCTTGAAAAGGCTCGGTTACTGAAGCAAGAATATTCTACCGTGGTGATTGCCAACTTGCTAACAGCGAGAAAGTTCTCCACTTCCTTAGCCTATGTGCGGATTTGGCAAGTGTTTGAGACTTGGTGTGAAGATTGAAATGTTCTTCCTTGTTCAGTTAAGATTCCGCTCATTTTGGAATTTTTGCAGGATGGATTGAATAAAGGGTTGGCCCTTAATTCCTTAAAGATGCAAGTAGCGGCTCTTGCCTGTTTCAGGGGTCAGATGAATGGTAAATCCTTATTGGCTCATCCAGATGTGGCCCATTTCTTGAAAGAGGTGAAACATCTTCGTCCTCCCTTGCAGTTACTGGTACCCTTGTGGAGTCTTAATCTGGTGTTGGATTTCTTAGCGGGCCATACATTTAGCCTTTGCTTGGGGTTACTGACCTTGAAAATGGTGTTTCTTGTGGTGATTTGTTCTGCGCATCGAATATCCAAGCTGCAGGCCTTGTTTTGCCACGAGCCATTCCTTCGGGTGACTCCAGAGGTGAACAGCTGCGTACTGTTCCTTCCTTTTTGCCAAAAGTGGTCTCATATTTTCACTTGAATTAGTCCCTTTCCCTGCCACCTCTGGATAGGGAGAGAGAGATGCAGGGGAATATTGCCTGTTACGACCCTTGCATGTCAAGAGACATATCGTGAGGTATCTGGAGGTTTCTAAACCTTTCCGGTAAATAGGGCAAGCCAGCTTTGCGGGCTACAATAGCTCGCTGGATTAAGGAAGTAGTCATGGCCATGTATGTTGATGCTGAAAAGCCGTTACCTAGTCAGGTTAGGGCTCATTCCACCAGGGCTCAGGCGGTTGTTTTGGGCGGAAGTTACATTGTTGTCTCCCTTTGACATTTGCTGAGCTGCGATGTGGTCCTCCTTGGACACCTTTTCCCAGGTATTATCGTTTGGATGTGCAAGCCCGGGAGGATGTAGTCTTTGCACGTGTGGTTTTGACAGGGCCGCAGGCAGCCTCCCGCCTTATTCGGGAGTAGCTTAGGTACATCTCACTGGTTCTGAATTCATCTGTCTGGGCACTAGGAAATGAGAAACTACTACTTGCCTGATAATTTCCTTTTTCTTAGACCAGATAGATGAATTCAGCTTCCCACCCTTGGCTGCCGAATGATTGTATTATGGCCTTCCTGCGTGGCTACGTGTTTCAGAGGTTACTGGTAAGTGTTAGACCAATCTCTAGACCAGTGTTAATTTATTTAATTTTTATTTATTTAAACACGATATTCATTGAAACATCATATCGGTTTACATAGAACTAAACAGTGAAAGTACGTTGAACAGGGAGTTAAGAACTGGGGGGGGGGGGTTATAACTTGTACAGAATTAGCGAAATAAGGTGGGGAGAATATATACATGGGTACAGTATTAATGTATGTGGAACAGGGAGTTAATAACGTGGGGGGGTTTAACTTGTACAGTATTAAAGAGGTAAAGGTGGAGAGAAAAGATACAAGGGTACAGTATTAATATAATTGAGGTGGAGAAAATTTCCGGAAGTATCTACAAAGGTACAGGGATGTTGCAAATAAGGAGGGGAGAATTTACTGAACAATATTATTACAAGTACGGGGGAGATAAATTACTGGAATACATGGGTACAGTATAATGCATTCTTTGTCTGAGCTCAGTGCTTCCTGTTGGCTGAGTACTGAAATGGTTCTCTGTTATTAATCAAGTTTTTTGCTGGTCTGTCCACAGTTGGCTTTTGAAGAGAATACAGGCAGGCTGATGTCACTGTAGGGATATATATACTGTGACATCAGATTTGCTCCGTCTCCATATGCTGGTAAAGGTGCATAACACACTGGTGCTGAATTCATCTGTCTGGTCTAAGGAAAAGGAAATTATCAGGCAAGTAGTAATTTCTCAAACACCTCTCTGTTTCATATAGTGATAAGAACATAAGAAATTGCCATACTGGATCAGACCAAGGATCCATCAAGCCCAGCATCCTGTTTCCAACAGTGGCCAATCCAGGTTATAAGTACCTGGCAAGTACCCAAAAACTAAGGGGTAGATTTTAAAAGGGTGCGCGTGCTACCCGGCGCTCACACATGTACGCCCGATTTTATAACTTGTGCGTGCAAGTTATAAAATCAGGGCGTACATGTGTCCCTTCCCCTATCACCCCCACCCTTTCCCCCCTACCTTTTTCTATTTTTTGATTGCATTTCAAAACTTACTTCAGCCCTGGGGCTGAAGTAAGTTGCGCGCACCGGCGAACTGCCAGTGCGCGATCCCAAGAAGAGCGCAAATGGCCACTGTGCCTGGAGCCTCTGACCCGCCCCTGCCCAGCTCCGGACCGCCCCGCCTTGCCCCCGCCCCACCCCCCTTCCCGCCCCTTTAGTAAAGCCCCAGGACTTACATACGCGTCGCCAGGCCTTTGAAAATCCACCCCTAAGTATATCCCATTCTACAGTTGCTAGTAAAAGCAGTGGCTATTTTCTAAGTCAACTTGCTATTAGGTAATGGACTTCTCCTCCAAGAACTCATCCAAACCTTTTTTAAACCCATCTACACTAAGTACATTAACCACATCTCCTGGCAACAAATTCCAGAGTTTAATTGTGTGTTGAGTGAAAAAGAATTTTCTGCATTTAGTTGTAAATGTGCTACTTGCTAACTTCATGGAGTGCCCCCTAGTCTTTCTACTATCCAAAAGAGTAAATAACCGATTCACATCTACCCGTTCTAGACCTCTCATGATTTTAAACACCTCTATCATGTCCCCCCTCAGCAGTCTCTTCTCCCAGCTGAAAAGTCCTAACCTCTTTAGTCTTTCCTCATAGGGGAGCTGTTTCATTCCCTTTATCATTTTGGTTGCCCTTCTCGTACCTTCTCCATCATAATTATATCTTTTTTGAGATGCGGTGACCAGAATTGTACACAGTATTCAAGGTGCGGTTTCACCAAGGAACGATACAGAGGAATTATGACATTTTCCGTTTTATTCACCATTCCCTTCCTAATAATTCCCAACATTCTGTTTGCTTTTTTGACTGCCGCAGCTCACTGTACCGACGATTTCAATGTGTTATCCACTATGACGCCTAGATCTCTTTCCTGGGTGGTAGCTCCTAATATATGGAACCTAACATCGTGTAACTACAGCATGGGATATACCTGAAGATAAAAAAAATCTTCATCTGGTAGTGCAGATGTTTGCTGTACTTTAGCAAACAGCTGTATACCCTTGCCCTCCCACATTTCTTTTAGTTTTGTGCATCCCTTTTCTTTCCATCTAGCAAAAGCAACCATCATAGTACTCTGCTCAAATTCCCTATTATGATGGCAGGATGTTCTGAAATTATATTTCCTATCACCTACTATAGAAGACCTCCATTTATCCCTTACTTTCATACAGGTCGATACAGTAAAGTGTGCTCCGTCGGAGCGCACTGTCAGCCTGCTCTGGACGCGTGTTTTCCCTTACCCCTTATTCAGTAAAGGGAGGAAAACACGCGGCCCACCCGCGGCACCTAATAGCGCCCTCAACATGCAAATGCATGTTGATGGCCCTATTAGGTATGCGCGCGCGATTCAGTAAGTAAAATGTGCAGCCAAGCCGCACATTTTACTCTAAGAAATTAGCGCCGACCCAAAGGTCGGCGCTAATTTCTTCCAGCGCCAGGAAAGTGCACAGAAAAGCAGTAAAAACTGCTTTTCTGTGCACCCTCCGACTTAATATCATAGTGATATTAAGTCGGAGGTCCCCAAAAGTAAAAAAAAGTAAAAAAAAAAAATAATAATTTTGAATTCGGCCCGCAGCTGTCGGGCCGAAAACCGGACGCTCAATTTTGCCGGCGTCCGGTTTCCGAGCCCGTGGCTGTCAGCGGGCTCGAGAACTGACGCCGGCAAAATTGAGCGTCGGCTGTCAAACCCGCTGACAGCCGCCACTCCAGGCCAAAAGGAGGCGCTAGGGATGCGCTAGTGTCCCTAGCGCCTCCTTTCCCTCGTTTGCACCGCGTCGCCTCATTTAAATACTGAATCGCCCGCACCGGCGAAGGGCCGGTGCGCGCGCCGGGAGAGCGGGCGTTCGTCCGCTCTCCCGCGGTCTTACAGTATCGACCTGATAGTCATTCCTGGAATAGGGGGCATCATAGCTGGTAAGAACCTTGCCTTTTTGGGTAGCCAAGTTAGCACTTCCAGTAGTGATCCACCCATCATAGCCCGATCTGTACAAACCCACTTTTTAATTTCTGTTTTTATGTCAGTCGTAACTGCTTTAAGCTGTAGGCAAAGAACTGCCAATCCCCCCTCTCCTTCGTTTGATACATCACTCTCCCCGCTGCCCTGGTAGGTTTTCTTTTCCCTATGAATCTAAGCAGTTTTCTCTGCCATATTCTAAATGATTCCTCCAGGATGCTTATTGGGAGCGTCTGAAAGAAATAATCTTGGTAATATATTCGTTTTTATAGCTTCAGACCTTCCAAGTGATGGGAGCTTTCCCCTATCCCAGTGTAGTAGATCTTGTGTAATTTCTCTTCATTAGCCCCTCATAATTCAGCTTATATACAGGCCGATACAGTACAGTGCGCTTCGACGGAGCACACTGTTAACCTGCCCTTGGACGCGTGTTTTCCCTTACCCCTTATTCAGTAAGGGGCGGAAAACGCGCGTCCAACCCGTGGCACCTAATAGCGCCCTCAACATGCAAATGCATGTTGATGGCGCTATTAGGTATGCCCGCACAATACAGAAAGTAAAATGTGCAGCCAAGCCGCACATTTTACTTTAAGAAATTAGCGCCTACCCAAAGGTAGGAACTAGTTTCTGCCGGCACCGGGAAAGTGCACAGAAAAGCAGTAAAAACTGCTTTTCTGTGCTCCCTCTGACTTAAAATCATGGCGATATTAAGTCAGAGGTCCCAAAGGGTAAAAAAAAGTTAAACAAAAAAAATTTTTAAATGGGCCGGCGGCTGTCGGGCCGAAAACCGGATGCTCAATTTTGCCGGCGTCTGGTTTCCGAGCCCGTGGCTGTCAGCGGGCTCGAGAACCTACGCCGGCAAAATTGAGCGTCGGCTGTCAAACCCGCTGACAGCCGCCGCTCCTGTCAAAAAGGAGGCGCTAGGGATGCGCTAGTGTCCCCAGCGCCTCCTTTTGCCCATTTCTACTGCACCACCTAATTTAAATACAGAATCGCGGGCATAGGCAAGTGGCCTGTGCGCGCGCCAGGAGAGCGGGCGTTCGTCCGCTCTCCCGTGGACTTTACTGAATCGGCCCGATAATTGGCCTAAATGGGTGCCAGTTCTCACTTCAAGATATTTCAGACCTATTCTTACCACCTTAATTGGGAATCTAGTTTTTATAAATGCTATTTGGTTATCTGAAAATTAAATATTTAGCAGTTCTGACTTCTCTTTGTTGATTTTGTATTCCAAGACCCCGCCAAATCTCACTAGTTCTTTTATTAGAGGTGGAAGCTCTGATTGTGCTATTGTGAATAAAACATCAGCAAATAATGATAATTTATACTCTTCATCTTCTACTCAAAGACCAGGGTGCTGAATTTAAAAAATATGGACTTTGTCGAAATGGGGAAGTAACTGGAGCTACAAATAAAGGACTGGGAGGAAAAGGAGGGGGTAGAACAGCAGTGGGCCAACCTAAAAGGAATAATCAAAAAGGCAACAAATAGATTGGTTAAACAAGTAAGAAAGAGCAAAAGAAAAAAAAACAATCTGATACACTAAGAAAGTGGCTGAGATTATAAGAGCAAAAAAAAACAGCATTCAGAAAATACAAAAGATCCCAAAACGTGGAACACAGGGAAGAATACTGGAGGAAACTGAGAGAAACAAAAATAGTAATCAGGAAAGCAAAAAGTCAGGCAGAGATAAACATTGCCAAAGAGGTTAAAAGAGGTAACAAAACATTTTTCAGATACATCAATGAAAAGAGAAGTCCAAAGAGGTATTCTGAAAGTAAAAGTTGACACAGATCATTGTATGGAGAAAGACAAAGAGATGGCAGAAATATTAAACAAATACTTCAGCTCAGTGTTCACCACAAAAGACCCAGGAGAAGGATCTCTGTTGGTTAAAATATTGTAGAGGGGGGTGAAATAAAAGATATGCCTTTCATGCAAGAAAATGTATGGGAAGAGCTAGGTAAAATGAGACAAAGCCATGGGGGCCGGACGAGATTCACCCTAGGATACTCAAAGAACTCAGGGATGTGCTGGCAGGTCCTCTGTGCATCCTGTTCAATAGATCACTAGATGCGGGGGTTGAGCCTAGAGATTGGAGACGTGCGAGGGTGGTATCGCTACACACGAGTAGGAGTAGGAAAAAGGCTGGAAATTACAGGCCTGTTAGCCTCACCTCGGTGGTTTGCAAATTAATGGAGACACTGTTGAAAGAAAGGATAGCTATTTACAATCTGGAGGGTTGTTTGATCCGAGACAGCATGGATTCACCAAGGGAAGGCCATGTTAGATGAATCTGATAGACTTCTTTGATTGGGTGACTAAGGAACTGGATCAGGGAAATGCACTAGATGTGATCTACTTGGAATTTAGTAAAGCTTTTGATATGGTCCCGCACAGAAGACTCATGAACAAAATGAGAAGTTTAGGGCTGAGTGACAAGATGGTGTTGTGGATTACAAACTGGTTGTCTGATAGAAGACAGCGTGTGATGGTCTATGGAAGCTACTCAGAACAGTGTTGAGTGGTATGATGCAGGGTTTGGTGCTAGGACCGGTCTTGTTTAATATCTTGTGAGGGACAGTGCTGAGGGAATAGAGGACAAAATCTACCTATTCGTGGATGACACAAAGACCTGCAACAGAGTGGACACTCTGGAAGGTGTGGACAGAATGAATAGAGATTTAAAGAAACTAGAGAAGTGGTCTGAAACATGGCAGCTGAAGTTTAATGCCAAGAAGTGCAGAGTCATGCATCTGAGGAGGGGTAACCCAAAAGAGTTATACAAGCTGGGGGGAGAAGGACTGATGTGCACGGAGCAAGAGAGGGACATTGGGCTGATAGTGTCTAGCGATCTGAATATGAAAAAATGTGACAAGGCGATAGCCAAGGCCAGAAGAATGCTGGGCTGCATAGAAAGAGAAGTATCCAGTAAAAAAAAAAAAAAAAGGAAGTGATAATTCCCTTGTACAGGTCCCTGGTGAGACCCCACCTGGAGTACTGTGTACAGTTCTGGAGACCGTACCTCAAAGGGGACAGAGATAGGATGGAGATGGACCAGAGAAAAGCAACCAGAATGGTGGGGGGTCTCCACCAAAAGTCTTATGAGGCGAGGTTGAAGGTCCTCAATATGTACACCCTGGAGGAGAGGAGGAGCAGAGGAGACATGATACAGACCTTCAGATACTTAAAAAGCATAAATGATGCAACTTTAATAACAAACCTCTTTTGTTGGAAAGAAATAAGGAGAACTAGAGGTCATGGAATGAAGCTCCAGGGAGGATGTGTCAGATTGAATGTCAGGAAATATTTCTTCTCAGAGAGGGTGGTGGATGCATGGAACGCCCTACCGGAGGATGTGGTGAGGACTGGGACAGTGAGGGAATTCAAAAGGACATGAGATAAACACTGTAAATCCCTAGAGGCGAGGGAAGTGAAATGAGGAAAGAGGCACAGTCCTTCATACAGTTAAAAATAAATCTGACAGCAAAAGGCGGCAGTCTGGGAAACCAGCAGGCACAGGGGTCATATGCCAGTGCATAATGTAAATCCTATGAGACATGCCAGTGCAAAATGTAAATCAAATAGCACAAGAGGAAGTCTAGGTAGACTAATAACCAAGGGGGGTGACTTATAGATGAGACTCATATTACCCTTAAAGAATTAACCATAACACAGCTGGGGTAATCCCAGCAGTGCTCTCTACCACAATGGCAGAGGACAACAGGAAATTGATTTCAAACAAGTAACCTACAAGGCCCAGACCATCAGTCTGTGAACCAAATAGGATGTGAGCTTGCTGGGCAGACGAGATGGACAATTATGTCCTTTTCTGCTGTTCTTTTCTATGTTTTTATGTTGCTGTAAAATAACATAGTATGGATGGCAGATAAAGACCAATCTGCCCATGGTAGCAACTACCACTTGGTGCAAGTTACCCCCCATATGTTCTGTTAATGGTAGTAATCACTGCTCCATGCAGGTTACCTCCATCTGTTCTATTAAAGGTAGTAGTACCTCCTTGATTCTCAGCTGAACTTCTAATTCTCTCAGTCAAAACTCCCAAATAAAGAGCAAAAAGCAGTGGTGACAAAGGAGAGCCCTGCCTGGTGCCCCTACATACAGGAAATGGGGAATATCTCCCATTATCTTTATGCAAGTAGTTGGCCCTGCATAGAACTTTCTCAGCCAGGTTATGAAATTTCCTTCCCAACCCCATTTTTTCCATAAGCATGAATAAGTATCCCAGTGCACCATATTAAACCTTTTACCGCATCAATTGTTAGAAAGACAGAGGGGATGAATTTAGTATGGTGGACACAACATTGAGACAATGCCCTATGATCATTGACTGAAGCTAGTTTCCCTGGGACAAAACTCTATTTGTAATGTATCAATGAAGAAGCTAGAGCTCCAAATCTCCAGGCCAACACTTTTGCCGAAATCTTTAGATCTACATTAATGAACAAAATGGGCCTATACAACCCACATAATATCTTCTGGTTTTTGCTAGTACCGTAATTCCTGCCATATTTTAATCCACTGCTATGTAATTGTTCATCAATAAATAACTAAACATAGAGACCAGCAGTTTGGTAATAATGGGGCCCATATTTTTATAGAATTTCATGGAGAAGCCATCTGCACCTGGTGCTTTACTCTGTTTAAGGTCCTTGATTGCCTGATCAACTTTGAAAACTATTTCCTTGTTTAGTCCTCCCTTCCCTTTTCACTGTTGACAACTTAACCTACTCTAAGTCTTTGTCTATATCTGCCTTGATATTCTGGTCAGCAGAGTACAAGTCTATAAAATTGGAAGAAGTGGCTACAAATTCCTTCTGTATCATGAATCATTTTTCCCGCTCTTTCTTTGATTTTTTAAATCTGATTTTGTCATTTTCTCCTTTAATTTCTCAGCTAATATTCTGCTAGCTTTGTTGCCCCCTTTGGAGTATTCCTATTTTGGCTTTATTCAATTGAAAGGCAATCTCTCTTAGATCTAAATTCTTCAGCTCTTTCCTAAGGTGTGAAGAAGCATTCCTCTTATGTATACCTTCCAGTTTCTCTATTTTCTGCAAAATGGATAACCTGCTGTTTTCCCTTTCCATCTGCTGTTTTACATATGATGCTCTTGCAATGATTTTCCCCTTAGCCACCACTTTCAGGCAGTCTTATAAGGTAACTGGGGAAACTTCACCATTATTATTATCCAGTAAATATTCCTGCAGATCTGAACTTAGTTTTATCACAAAATTCTTGGTCTAGCAGGCTTTTGTTAAGTTTCCAAAAACATTTTCCTGTGTTCCCACCTGATTATGATAAACATAACTATATGGCTGAAAGGACAGACTTGAGTTATTGGCCCTATCTCTGACTATTATAATTCTTGAATAGACCTTCAAATAGAATGTGTAATTACACTAGGGTGAAACAGTCTCCAGATATCAATTAATCCCCAGTCAGACATCAGTGATTTCAAACTCTTCCTATGAAACCATGAGGATAAACACCCACCTACAGTTATCCAAGAATGTATGCCTTGTCAAATTAAAATCCCTGCCAATTATAACATGTCCCTCAGCCCAGCTTTCAAGGACCTTAGAATGGAATCAAAAAACACTCCTTGAGCTGTATTAGGTGCATAAATACTTACTAAGGTATACATCTCTTTATTCATTCTTATCTTGGCGATAATAGATCGTCCCTCTACATCCCTAATGACTGACTACACATCCACGACCATGTTTTTTGCAAAAAGAATCTCCACTCCACTATATTTGTTTTGCAGAGTAGCCAAAGCAAACTATTGCTGAGGATAGCAATTCAAAGCAACAGATTCTCATTCCTTTTCCTCAAATTAGTTTCTGCAAAATAAATATTAATATTCATCTGCATCACATCTTTTAATAGTCATTTCCTTTTAAATTAAGTATTTAAACCCTTTACATTTAGGGATGCAATTTTCATTCTTGCCATTCATGCACCATCAATGTTAGAATATCCCTGCTATATATCCCTTAATTCCTCTAACAAAGACCTTCTCTTTCTCCACCATCTCTGACACTAGTCTGCACCCATAAGTATTGTTCTCCTTTCGATTTGCATTATCACAGAATAACTTTCCAATGGTACCATTATTGAATCCCCCCTCCCTCCCTCTTTCTCCTTCCCTAATCCACCCTTCCCAATCTTCTCCTCCATTCCTCCTCTTTGCGGAATGATGCCTCCACCACCAGATTCCACCCACAGATATCCCCAGAACCAAACCCGCTCCAGAAAATCTTTGAACAATATTAATATCCTCAACTGTTATTGCAAAATGAACAATCCAAACCAGTGATCCAGTTAAACTGCACACTGTCGCTCCTTACCCCAAAATTATCCACAGACTTGTCCTCTAGGCATGTCTCTAGGAAGCAGGCACAACCAAATGAAAATCAGAGGTTCCTTCTTATCCCATGTCAGGCTCTTTCAAGAAGATGATTCTCTGGACTGTCTCCGCAGCCTCCTGCCACAATGTTGTATCCACTGCCATTTGATGGGACCTTCCTTGCTAGTGGATGGAAGCCCCCTTACTAGCTGGTAATTTCTGTATCAACCCTGCTGCATGCAGAATTTCAGCTGCCTCTTCCACTGTTTTGACCCAAGAGGCCATTCCATTAATTGTAAAGTGTAGGCCGAACAGGAACAATAAGAACATGCCATACTGGGTCAGACCAAGGGTCCATCAAGCCCAGCATCCTGTTTCCAACAGTGGCCAATCCAGGCCATAAGAACCTGGCAAGTACCCAAAAACTAAGTCTATTCCATGTTACCGTTGCTAGTAATAGCAGTGGCTATTTTCTAAGTCAACTTAATTAATAGCAGGTAATGGACTTCTCCTCGAAGAACTTATCCAATCCTTTTTTAAACACAGCTATACTAACTGCACTAACCACCTCCTCTGGTAACAAATTCCAGAGTTTAATTGTGCGTTGAGTAAAAAAGAACTTTCTCCGATTAGTTTTAAATGTGCCACATGCTAACTTGCTAACTTCATGGAGTGCCCCCTAGTCTTTCTATTATCCGAAAGAGTAAATAACCGATTCACATCTACCCATTCTAGAACTCTCATGATTTTAAACACCTCTATCATAACCCCCCTCAGCCGTATCTTCTCCAAGCTGAAAATCCTAACCTCTTTAGTCTTTCCTCATAGGGGAGCTGTTCCATTCCCCTTATCATTTTGGTAGCCCTTCTCTGTACCTTCTCCATCGCAATTATATCTTTTTTGAGATGCGGCGACCAGAATTGAACACAGTATCTTGCGAGTCCCTGCTGTGTGCTGTTCCTGTAGTACCAAGGATCAGTCCAGACCGCTGGGTTAAGCCTCCCTTCCAGCAGATGGAGTGAGAGAAAAGCTGAAAAGCACCCCCCCATATAACCTGGTGTGCCACCTGCGACCCCTTCAGTATAATCAATTATCAAAGCAGAATGAAGTAAATTTAAACAACCAATGACTAGATCAAGAGAATTTAGCTGAACAATAACCTGTGAAAACTATGTATAGGACAAGAGTATGGACTGAAATGCTTCCATGGATAAACTTGCTTAAAAATCTTCAGATTCATCTAAAAACTGCAGAGAAAAAAAAACCAAAACCAACCGAGCGGACTCTCCTTAACACTACATCAACACAATCATTTGTATCTGTAGTTTTCTTTGCAGAGAATATCTCCACCTTATCTCCAGATAATCCATTGTATTTCTCTAATTTTTCTCGCTTGGCTGAGGACTTTTGCCTTAATAGTGGTCTGTTTTGATAAATTTACTATGTCTCTCGCCAGATCTTCCCCTGGGCTGAGCCCTTTCCTGATCTATCTTGGGCATATCTTCTGCCTCCTCGTCATGTCTCAGGATCACCATGCAGATACTCATGGCAACTTGCACACAATCTAAAAAGTGTCTCCCTCCAGGATTCTTCTTATGCAGAGCTTCCCCCTCCGTGACCTATTTTCTAGATCTTTGATGCGATCCTTCAAAATCCTTATTTTTCACTGTCAGTAGATTTACCACCCTGTGATTTTTCTGCCATGCTGCATTATGCTCATCCAAGTGGCCCTCCACTTCCTGCACACACACCCCAGGTCAGTGAAATCTTCCTTGAGATCAGCCACTGTATCAAAGATCTAATTTTTTTTAAAAATAATTTATTCTTTATTGAGATTTTTCAAAATCATTACAACAAAATTTTGCATTATTCATGCATAAATCAGGTAAATTAAATATAACAGCAATATTTCCAAATATCTAAGGGAAACTTTCACTATACAATAACTAAATCACTGCTATATTTAAACTTATAATGTGGGGGCCACATAATGAAAGGCGACTTTCAATCCAAATAATATTTTATCAAAGAGGTAGGAGCAATGACAATTATTTTATTCTGTTTGGCTTAACATAGGTGATACTTTGTTCTCTAGCTTTGCATGAGTTTTATCTCTCAAAAAATTCTCCAAATGTGAAGGTTGAGAAAAAATAATTTTTTTTCCCTGATAATTAATGCAGCATTTGCTGGAGTACTTAAAAAAAAAAGTTGCCCCAGCTCTAATGTTGCATTTTTTAGGGCTAAAAACTGCCTTCTCCTAACCTGTGTTGGTTTAGAGACATCAGGAAAAATGAAAACCTTCTGCCCACAAAACAATATATCTTTATTCTTAAAGAATTTTTCCATAATATTCTCCTTATCTCTTTCTAGAGCAAAGGAAACAAACAAGGTTGTTCTCTTACTTATCAAATCTATTGATTCCTCCAAAAAGGTAGATATACCTGGGGTTTTCTCCTTCTCTCCCAGGTGTATTACCTAATTGGCATGGGAAATAGTACATTTTCGAGATAGCTGGAACCTCTTCACATACTAAGATTTCTCTTACATATTTCGAGAACATCTCTAATGGTGAAAGCAATCTGGTAATTGGAAAATTCACAATACGCAGATTTCTTATACGCATAAAATTTTCCAAATTTTCCACATTTGCATGTAAAATAACATTATCTGCTGTATGTAAATCTTCCATTTTCTTAACATTATCTATTCTATAGATAAGTTAGACACAGTTGTTTCATCCCATTTAACTTTTTCCCCTGTTCCTGTATTAAAATCTTGTTACGATTTACAATTGCTCCAAGAGATAGATTCATAGTTTGCATGTTAGAGTCCAATTTGATCATCATCCTCCATATATCCCCCAATGTCACATTGTTTGTGTCAACAGTATCCAACCTTGCACTCTCAATGTTAAGTATTGGAGAATCCTCAACTATCCCCTGTCTGTCTAATTCAGACTGGGAAGTCCCTGCAACATTTGGTGATTGAGGAACAGTATCCAAATCACTTACTCTTGCTTGCTCTTCCATATTGGATTCTACTCCTGATTTTCCGGGTGGGGGTTGTAGAGGCGTTGGGCCAGTGCCGGGACTCAACGAGACCTCAAGAGAATCTCTAGTGCAGTCCCTTTGCGGCGAAATCCTGCAGACATGAGCGTCCATCGGGCCAGATCTTTGTGCGGTTGGGGAGGAGGTGACAAATTTCGCCTTCCTTATACGCCCCATATACAGCCCAATAATTTCCAAAAGCGATCTAAGTCGATCAAAGTCGATCTAAGTCCCGCACGCCCCTTGGACGTGTGCGGCTTAGACGATGCGCCGGCAGCTACGATGCGCCGCAGTCCCGCGGGCTTTTCAGCTCATGGTCTCTGGCAGATGACTTCAGGGGCAGGAGTCCCACAGCTGCAGGCGATCACAATTCCTCACCACTCCTCTGTACCAGGCAGGTCTGGTCGGCTCCTTCCCTCCACACAGGTCAGGACCCCCAAAGATCTAATTTTTAATAGTTCTTATATTGTGGTGCAGTTCATTAAACCAGCTTTGGAAGTTGGCATGAGTTAGAAGTTCTGAACAGTTTAAATGAGTTGCATCAGGCTTAGCTGCACCATTGTTCTGGTCTACCTCGTCTGCTCCATTTTCCATGCATTTGTCACCTGATGGGCCTTCTTCCATCAGTGCCGCACTGGCGACATATGTGAAATGCTTCAAATTAATCGATTTTTTTGCACGTTGACATCATGCCTGTTTTTGCTACTTAATCTCTATTAAGCAATTGTTGCGGATCGCTGCAATAGCAGACACAGGCGGGAGTTCCAATTTCAGGCACCCATTTGGGTGCATGACCTCACTTCCTTCCCCTTCCTTTCCTTTTTAAGGGGGCCATCTTTAAGTCTTCCGGCCTCTTCGTGTAAGCCATGCACTATTTTGGTGCCTCTTAAGTTTCCTCCACCTAGTCTGTGTCCTTTTGTAGATGTGGTTTTCAGAGCTGGACACAGTACGCAACTGGGGTTCTCATCAGAGACCCATAGAGAGGGAATTTTTCCTCTTTCGACTGGTTATGAGCCTAAACTTACTATTAGCTTTCTCAACTGCTGTAGCTATCTTTGTGGTAATTTGTTATGGTGAACCCCCTCCATTCTCCTCGCTCTCCATGGGTTGCTTTCCTGGTTTTTCCTCTTCCACGATAATAACGGACATCCAGATTTTTACATACTGCATGTACAGTTTCCCATTTTTACGGGATTAAAGTGTAGTCAGCAAACCCTTAACCCATGTTTCCTTTTTTTTTTTTTTTTTTAAATCTTTTATCTTATTTATTCACTCCTCCCCCCAGCTTGGTTGCAGCTAATATGGAAATTTAAGAGTAAACAGGCATGCTTTACTGTCTAACCCTTCCACATATTAGAAAAACATTAGGCTGGATCTTGCTTTCATGCCTTTTGACAGCCACTCGCTCCCACTACTTCAGTCACTTTCCTGTCACAGGTAGACACTGTTTACCAGCAGTGAGTCTGGTTATTTATTTATTTACTTATTTATTTACAATATTTATATTCTGTGCATTCCATAAGATTATGACAGATCACAATAGTACATATATAATCATGATAAAAACATCTAAAAAATAAAACAAAGCATCATAAAACAATTCAAAACTAAAAATGTAACAGCTGAGAACAACAGACACAAATGAAAAGGCATGGTTGCATTAAAATTATCACACAGTTTCAAACCCTATATGACAGCCTGAGATGCATTAGCAAATATTTCAAACCTGTTTTTGCCAAATGTGTTCTTAAATACATTTTTAAACATTGCTGGGTCAGTTGTCATGTGCAATTGTTCTGGAAAGGTGTCCCAGTATGCTGGGCCAGCTACTGAAAAGGCATGCTCATAGAAAGCCACTAAATGTACAGCTCTAGAGGACGGAACTTCAAGAAAAGTTTTCAGCAGAGCACAATGGGAACATAGGTCCATAGAATGGCACCAATGCAAGAGCAATCTCATTATTTATCAGTTTGTAAATCTTGTATTTTATACGCCATTCCACTGGAAGCCAATGAAGGTCACTCGGAACAAAAGTAATATATTGAAAGCACAAGGTGCCTGTGCGTAAATGTGCTGCGAAATTTTGTAAAATTTGTAGGGCTTTAAATGACACTGGCAAAACCAATAAAAGTGAATTAGAATAATCAATGCTATTTAATACTAGCGCCTGTAAAACTGAACAATAATCATTAGCATGCAGCAAAGGCTTGAGCTTCTGCAACATTCTGATTTTGAAAAAGAAATATTTAATAGCTTTAATCTGAGGCTGCATGGAAAGCTCACTATCAAAAATCATACTAAGGTTTCTAACTTCAGATGAGATAGGAATCAAAGTGCTGTAAATAATAGAGGAGAGTCAACTAGAGGTACATGGTTCAAAAGAATTATCTCAGTCTTGCTGTTATTTAATACTAGTCTGTGATGAGACAGCCATTATATAATAGAGGTAATGCAGAGAGTTAGTAGGTTTTGAGTGGCTTGCCATGATGCTTGCTTCGGGAGCATGAACTATAGGTCATCCGCATGCAGCTGATTACTCAACCAACTTCTAATGCAAGGTGATCCGTGATATGACCTCTGCCCTTTCCAAGGAAAAGAGGTGTCCCTTTAAGTGAGAAAGCAGCTTTTGATTTTCTGCTTATTGTGCAATTAATGTAAGAATATGCTATTACTGTCAGACCAGTATGCACCAAATTACTACCACTCTCTGCCTGTATGATCATGCTACAAAACTACCCCACAGATGTTTTGGAGCCTTCACATCGGATATTATGCTCTTATTAGACATATCTGATGTTTCTGTAAACCGCTTAGAATTTTGGATAATGTAGGATATAAATAAACTTTATGGAATGTATTTACTGATACAGGCATTCTGTACATGACCTGCTACTAATTCACATGTATTTGCAGGATCTATTGTGATCGTCCCTTACCTTGTTTGAGGGCTGTTATCACAGTTTCTAAACAATGGAGAGTGAAGTAGCTTAATAGCTAGGGCAGCAGGCTAGGAAGCCAGGGTTCAAGTCCTGCTGATGCTCCTTGTGATGTTGGGTAACTCGCTTCACCCTCCATTGCTTCAGGTACATTCTTTGAAATTATGAGCCCTCTGGAGTAAGGGAAATACCTGAAGTGCCTGAATGTAATCTACTTTGAAGAGGCTGACCAGCTGTGAAATACAAATTTTAAAAAGCACTACAGTACCTAAGGAGAGGTCTAACCAGTAGAAAAGGAAGTGATAATGTTTCAGGGCTAATGTATCCAATTACTAGGTGAAATTCCCCAGAGGCCCTTATCTACTGTCCTTCTCCCCAGGACTCCACCAGCCCTCTCTGACCTGCTCCTCCCCTCCCCTCCCCGAGCCCAGCACACTGACCTCAGTCCTCCCTGGCATGCTCTGACCCCTTTCCCCAGCCCAACCTCAGAGTACTATGACACCCTAGACTAACCCAATGTCAGCCTTTATTCCCCCTTCTCCAGCCTGACCTTGACATCTTCCTCCAGCTGGACCCCCCAACAGTTACTTCCCCCTTCCTCCCCATTCAGACTCCAGCATCAACTGTACCGCCTCCCCCAAGAGCCCAATTCTAGTATCCTCCAACCCCTGCACACTCCCTGTTCCCTCAAAGCCAGCGAAAGTGCTGGATTAGAGAGCAGAATGCTACCTGCTAACTCTTTCATCTGTCACAGCTTCAGTCTTACCCCCATTTTCTGCAGGCTGTTTATGAGGGGAGGAGCTAGAGCAGGAGCAGAGAGATGGGATTGAGGGCAAGCACCCTGTAGTTTTCTTCAAAAGATTGAATTAAGAGGTTGGAAAGCTTCAAGTATGTTGATTCTGTGGCAGGTTGTCAGTTGTGTGACAAGCTGATTAAGCAGGTTCACCCACACCCATACAATTGTAAAAGGGTAGTGGCACTGGCTTTAAGCATCACATCCTTTACAGATGCTCCCCTGATCAGTTCAGAGGGCTTACACAAGGCTCACAGAACCAAATTGAGAATCCAGGCAGAGATAGACTTTCAATTAAAAAGCACAAAACATCTGGGTGAGCTGATAAGAACATCCCCGGAGAGATCCAAGATGGCGTCTGAACAGTAGGCTGTGTGAGAGAAGTGCTCCTGAATTTGATTGAATTTCCCAGAAAGAAATGCCGCACACCAAGAGGAAGGGGAGAATCAGAGTGGAGACCCTGACTACAATGGCTTCTACTTCCTCACAGTTATCAATTGGGAGTTTCTTCTCACCGAGTAACGCTAGAACCCCAGGAGAAGTGCCCAATGTCAGAGTCGATGTGGAGCAAACATTGAACCCGCTGGACTTAAACATCTTGTTAAGCCCCGGGGCTCCCGTGATGCCTCTGCTGCCTTGTCTCGCACAAACCCCAGATTTGGGTTTGAAAGGCTGTCCAGAGTTGTCGGAACTTCCTGACCCCATCGAGGGAAATCTGAGGGAAAAAGGAGCGAGACCTAAGGACAAGGGAGACGGTGGAGATCCTCTGACTTCGACACCGGAGAAGCAGAATGGCTGGGCGGCGGCCCCTATTATGAGGCAGGAACGCCGTCTGAAGGAACAGTGAGTTCAAACACTATCTTGAGCGAATCACAGACACCTATAATAACTCTGGAAAATGTATGGTCTGTTTTAATGGATTTAAAAGTATCCATAGAGAGTATAAATACTTCTCTGTTAGACACACAAAATCGGGTGCTACAGATAGACCCAATTGTGACCGTACATAAAGAGAAATTACAGGGCCTTGAAAATCGGGTCGGCCAGGTGGAAAAAGTTCAGGTTGGACTGATCCAAGGTGAACTAGCGAATAGCAGGAAAATTGAGACTATGGAGAACCAAGCAAGATATAATAACTTAAGAATTCTCAATTTCCCAAGTGTGAAGCTTATATCTCCCTATGAGCAATACAAGAAATATCTGATGGAAATCTTAATGTTAACATTGGAAGATATACCCCCAATTGCAAAGATTTTCTTTGTCTCTTTGGGTAGAACAGAGAATAAGGAGCCTCCTACCACACCCCGGCCACGCCTCTGGCAAACCGCCAAGCCCCCGGCCATGCCCCAGACCGCCCCTTTTTGCGAGCCCCGGGAATCTGAAGTGGATTTAGTTAATGTGAATCAGTTGTGTGTCCCCCCCGTCCCCCACACACACACACAATTCCAGCTATTTTCACTTACCAAGAACTGAGAAAAAAAGGGGGTAGTGTAGTACTGATTTATAAGAACTCCCTTTAGGCTATGCAAAAAAATTTGGTAATCTCTGTTGTGAAGGTTTAGCTGTTATATTTGAAAACTGCACTTTAGGTCTGGTCCACTTTCTTCTTGGATCTAATTATATTATTTACTCTGAATTGTTTGAGGTTATCTCTGAATTATGTTGTTTTTATTTTCCAGCTGTTTGTTTAAACAAGGCACAAGTCAGATACAAATTCACTACCAACATATTGCATACAATCAAATACAGTGCAAGAAGCAATATCCAACTTTTTATCATTACAATGCAGCAAAGATGAATAGTAAAGACTTCAGGAAAAGAAAATGCTGTATTACTAACAAGCATTGACCTCCCCCTCCAGGACAATAGGGAGCTCACACATCCTGGTACATCTGCTTGGTCTCAAATAGTATAGAGGTCAACTTCTCTAACACATATGTATAATGGTCAGTCTAGCAGCATGAAAAAGTTGGTATGACAGTTTCCTTCTTCCCTTCATGAAGAATCTATTATCCCATTATTCCCACACGGAACAGAGCAAGATCAGTGTCCAATTGTTGTCCACATATAATGAAGATGAGATCTATCACCCCAGACCGAAAGATTTGGACCTCCCTGTATTCTCACCACATGTAAATATGAACCCACCTGCCCACATCCCACATCCCCTCCAACAATGCTTACGAGCATTACTACATTTAGCAAAGAGTCCAATACATACAATGTAATCATTTAAACAACAGTTCTTGTCTTTTGCAACAGATCAAAAAACCTCAAGCCTCGCATTTCCTACACCTCACCATTGGGGGAAAAGTACACTGGGACAGTGAAGGGTTTTTAACAAGAGAAGTTATATATGTCCTGATGCCACCCAAGACTCTGATGTTACATTTAACTTGTCTCCAAATTTTCAAAGTGTGTGCTATTACCAAATGGTCATGATCACCATTGTGATCTAGTGATTCTCACCTGGAATGACAGTATATAAAAATCATAAATAAATAAATAAATAAATAAATAAATAAATAAATAAATAAATAAAATCAATCCTAAGTAAGAATCTTCCTGAACACACTAGAAGTGAAAGCTTTTGCAATAAGGATGCCAAACTGTAACCTTTCGTTACCCTCTCTCCAAAGGAAGCCAAGGCTATGAAGGATCAGTCCTAACCATGTATGAAGCCAAACCAAGTATCAGGCCCAGTAATACCATTGAAAGTTGAACAATCCTCCCATCTTTAAGCTTTACCATTGCAACATTTATTTATTTATTTATTTAACAATTTTTATATACCGGCATTCGTAGGACACATCATGTCGGTTCACAATTAACTGAGAAAGGAAATTACAATGAACGAGGATAGAGAGAGTCAACGATATTACAATGAACTAGGAACCAGGATAGAGAGCGTCAACGAGCAGGGATACAACTTTGAAAAACGAACTGGATGATGATTATCCATGTTAAGAGTAGGTATGCATCAGGATGTTAAGGATGCATTTACACTTAAGAAATTAACATATGAACTTATTTACAAAATTAAAATTAAATGCAGGGGCAGGGAGAAGGGGAGAGGGGGAGCGAGGGGGGGAAAGGAGAGGAGGGGGTAGGGGTATAGGAGAACGTTAAGGCAGTGGCACTTTCAAGGAAAGGCTGTTTGTAGGAAAAGAGGGGAGGGGTAGGGGAGAGGCAGCAAGGTGCTGGGGAAGGGTGGGGGGAGGGAGCAGGGGGGGAGGGAGCTGGGGAGGGTGAGGGAGCTAGAATGGTGAGGGAGAAGGGGGGAGCTGGGAAGGTAAGGGAGCGGGGGGAGTTGGGATGGCGAAAGGGAGGTTGAGGAGGGGGTGTGTAGGCTGAGCGGGAGCTGAGTAAGATCGAGACATGACAATGCCTAGGATTGGGAGGAGTTGGGGTATGCCTGTTTAAAGAGCCATGTCTTGATTCCTTTTTTGAAATGGCTCAGGGACGGTTCTAGGCGGAGTTTAGCAGGAAGGGAGTTCCAGAGGGTGGGACCCGCAATGGAGAAGGCTCTGTCCCGGGTAGTGGTAAGGTGCCCAATTTTGAGTGAAGGGGTTTGAAGTGTGCCAGCGAGGGTGTTTCTGGTGGGGCGATTAGTTTGACGGAAATGTGGCATGTCCTCAAGCCAGGGGGAGTTGTTTTTGTATAATGTGTTATGGAGGATAGTAAGTGTTTTGTATTGGGAACGGTAGGAAATAGGGAGCCAGTGGAGATCCTGTAGTATGGGAGTGATGTGGTCAGTTTTCCTGGTGTTTATTAAGATTCTAGCCATAGCATTTTGGAGGATTTGGAGGGGTTTAATAGTGGAGGCAGGGAGACCTATGAGAAGGGAGTTGCAATAGTCGATTTTAGATAGTATGGTGGTTTGCATAACAGTACGGAAGTCGTGGGCGTGGAGGAGGGGCTTCAGTTTTTTGAGGGTTTGAAGTTTAAAGAAGCCCCCTTTTAGCAGTGATTTAATGTGGGATTTGAAGCTTAGCTGATTGTCTAGGGAAACTCCTAAATCTCTGACACAGGGCGGTAGTGTGTGAGCTTGTGAGGTGTTTTGATTCATTTGGTGGATCGAGTCGATTGATTGATTTGTTAGGATAAGGATTTCTGTTTTAGAGGCATTGAGTGCAAGGTGGATATTGGAGAGGAGAGAGTTGATGGATGTCAGGCAAGTTTCCCAATATTGCAGGGTTTCAGTGAGAGATTTCCGAATGGGAATGAGTATTTGTACGTCGTCTGCATATAAGAAAAATTTTAGTCCTAGTTTAGAGAGTAGGTGGCAGAGTGGGAGTAGATATATATTGAAGAGGGTGGACGATAAAGAGGAGCCTTGTGGTACGCCTTGTGTGAGGGGAATGTGAGCGGATTCAAAGTTATCAAGTTTGACTAGGTACTTTCTGTGGTCAAGGTATGAGGAGAACCAGGATAGGGCTGTATTTGAAATGCCTATCTCCGCTAACCGTGATAATAGGATTTGATGGTTCACGGTATCGAAAGCGGCAGAGATATCAAGGAGGGCAAGTATATATGAGTGACCGTGGTCCATACCTTTGAGGACGGTGTCAGTTATTGCAAGCAGGAGTTTTTCGGTGCTTCGGTCTTGACGAAAGCCATATTGAGCGGGATGTAAGATATTGTTTTCTTCTAGGAAATCAGTGAGTTGCATGTTAACCACCTTCTCCATGATTTTGGATATAAAAGGCAGATTGGAGATGGGCCTGTAGTTTGCTGGGTCATTGTGGTCGAGGGTGGGTTTTTTCAGTAGAGGCTTCACGATGGCAAGTTTCAGTGGTTCGGGGACTTTCCCGGTGGTGATGGAGCAGTTTATAATATCTGCTATTGGCTTTGCAATGGCGGAAGGAATGGTGAGGAGAATTTTTGATGGGATGGCATCTGCGATATGTGTGGCTGGTCGCATCTTCTTTAGTATGGATTCAACTTCCTTCGAGGAGGTGAGGTCAAGGGAGCTGAGATTAATTTTATTGTCAATAGGTAGTGGGTCTGTGGGGGCAGGATTGGAGGGGAGCCGAGTAAGAATTTGGGAGATTTTATTTTTAAAGTAATCTGCTAGTTTCTCACATTTCTCTATACTATTTTCTTCTTGGGAGGATGGACAGGGCGATTTTGTGAGATCTGCAACGAAGGAGAATAAAGCGTTAGGATTGAATTTGTAACTGTGGATCTTTGCTGCGTAGAAGTCACGTTTGGCGTGCAGAGTTGCTTGTCGGTATGTATGTAATGTATGTTTGTAGGCCATTTTGTGTGTGGGTGTAGGTTGTTTGCGCCAGGTACGTTCCTTGGCTCTGAGGTCTTGCTTCAGTTTTCTTAATTCATTGGTGTACCATGGCTTTCTCTCGGTACGTGTAGGGGTTATTGTTTTGTGGATGGTGGGGCAAAGGTCATTGCCTATGTTGGAGATGGACTTGTCCCAAGATAGTAGAGCGGTATCTGGGTTAGTTAGGTCGAGGTTTTCGGTTACTTTGTTGAAGGCTAGGGAGAGTTGCTCTGAAGGACATGGTTTACGGAATGATATCTTTTTATTATGTGAGCTTGAGATCGGTGTTTTGGTATTGATGGTGAGATGGGCATTGATGAGAAAGTGGTCGGACCAGGGGATGGGGGTGGAGATGGGTGCATGGGGTGCTGTAATGCTTGTGTTAACAAAAAGGAGGTCAAGTGTGTGACCAGCTTTATGTGTGGGCTCTGAGATTAGTTGACTGAAGCCCAGAGCTTTAAGGGTGACGAGTAGAGTTTCGCAAGCAGGCGTAGTGGGATGGGTGTCTACATGGAGATTGAAATCTCCGAGTATCACTGCGGGTGTATCCGGTTTTATGTTGTCGGTGATGTATTCAATGAGGGGGGAAGGGTCCTGTTCAAGAATGCCGGGGGGGGGGGCATAGACAAGGCAGACCTGCAGGGATTTGGATTTAAAAAGACCAATTTCAAGTCTTGGGGGGGGAGAGATGGTTTGTAGTTTGAGGTTAAGGTGTTTCTTGGTAGCTAGGAGTATACCTCCTCCTCTTTTTTTAGGCCTTGGGATAGAGAAAATGTCGTATGTCTGCGTTGGGAGTTGATTGATGAAAACATGGTCTGAGTTCTTTAGCCAGGATTCTGTGATAGCACAGATATCTGGGTTGGTGTCAGTGAGCAAATCTTGGAGTATGGGGGCTTTCTTTAGGATGGATTGTGCATTAAAAAGGGAAATGGCAAGCGTGGCCAGGCCAAGCAGTTGTGTGATGGGTGAAATCATGATGGGGACTAGGGATTTATGCTGGAAGGAGGGGTGGGGGTGTGCTGGGCGGAGGATCCGCCGGTGGGGGTGGTGTATGATAGATATAGTAGGGAAGCACATTTTGGGAGGAGAGAGACGGGTAATGGGGGTGGGTGGATGTTGGTTGTCCGGTTAGGAGATAGAGTAGGATGTACAGTGAAGGTAGTACAATATGGATTATTTTGCTGGATATACAGTGCAGATTAGACAGAGCATATTTGTACAGATTATACAGAGCAGGTTTCACAGTATCGAGCTGGGAGCAATGCAGGTTAAATAGAGCAAATTTAAAATTGATTATACTGGGAGCAATGCAGGTTATGCAGGTTATGCAGGTTAACGGTGCAGGTAAACAGTGCAGGTAAAACAGAGCAGGTAAAACAGAGCAGGTAAAACAGAGCAATGCAGGTTATGCAGGTTAACAGTGCAGGTAAAACAGATCAGGTTAAACTGGGAGCAATGCAGATTAACCAAAGCGGGTTTAGGGGGAATGTACAGAGCAGGATTCAGAGTGCTGAACTGGGAGCAATAGTGCTGTCGGGCTAGGAGCAATAGTGCAGGGTCATGAATATAGTGCAATACAATGAACAGCTCCAGTAAAGTTAACTGAGAGGATAGAGTACATTGAGGTAAGGGTACTTACAGATGAGTGTAGGAGGGTGACGCGGATGATAAGTGGGATGTTAGGGGTGGGAGAAGGTTGCAGCCCGCTTCCAAGGAGGTATCACTAATATAAATTATGTACGTTAGTTTACTCTTCTTGTAAACCGGTGCGATATGTATTCAGTGTTCTGATGACGTCGTTGATGCTGGGTGGGCCTCAGGAGATGGCGCTTGGTTGGTTTTGGTGTCAGCTGCGGTGGCGTCGCACGGTCGGGTCTCTGCTACAGAGTAAGGCTGAAGGGATGCTGGTGGCGGTAATGGTGAAGAGATCCGGCTTGTTCAAGTTGTGGGTCGGCGACGGTCTCCTGTGCTGGGTTCGTGCTGTTGTTTGTACTTAGTGGCTGCTGTGAGGCAGATGCTGGGGAGTGTTGTAGAGGTTGCAGTAATGTGAAGGGGATCTCTGGCGGCACTTCGGGGCTGCACATTAATGTAATTGGCCTGCCCTTCCATAAAAAAAAAAACTAGATACCAAACCTCTAAGGACCTAGAAAACTGGTGTGGGTTTGTCGCATGGTAAATGTAGAAACAGGTACATAAGCCAAGGAAGAATGAACATCTTGATCAAATTTACATGGATTAGCAAGGAGATGGGAAGAGAAATCCATTTAATCAAGGCTTCTACTTCCTCACAGTTATCAATTGGGAGTTTCTTCTCACCGAGTAACGCTAGAACCCCAGGAGAAGTGCCCAATGTCAGAGTCGATGTGGAGCAAACATTGAACCCGCTGGACTTAAACATCTTGTTAAGCCCCGGGGCTCCCGTGATGCCTCTGCTGCCTTGTCTCGCACAAACCCCAGATTTGGGTTTGAAAGGCTGTCCAGAGTTGTCAGAACTTCCTGACCCCATCGAGGGAAATCTGAGGGAAAAAGGAGCGAGACCTAAGGACAAGGGAGACGGTGGAGATCCTCTGACTTCGACACCGGAGAAGCAGAATGGCTGGGCGGCGGCCCCTATTATGAGGCAGGAACGCCGTCTGAAGGAACAGTGAGTTCAAACACTATCTTGAGCGAATCACAGACACCTATAATAACTCTGGAAAATGTATGGTCTGTTTTAATGGATTTAAAAGTATCCATAGAGAGTATAAATACTTCTCTGTTAGACACACAAAATCGGGTGCTACAGATAGACCCAATTGTGACCGTACATAAAGAGAAATTACAGGGCCTTGAAAATCGGGTCGGCCAGGTGGAAAAAGTTCAGGTTGGACTGATCCAAGGTGAACTAGCGAATAGCAGGAAAATTGAGACTATGGAGAACCAAGCAAGATATAATAACTTAAGAATTCTCAATTTCCCAAGTGTGAAGCTTATATCTCCCTATGAGCAATACAAGAAATATCTGATGGAAATCTTAATGTTAACATTGGAAGATATACCCCCAATTGCAAAGATTTTCTTTGTCTCTTTGGGTAGAACAGAGAATAAGGAGCCTCCTACCACACCCCGGCCTCGCCTCTGGAAAACCGCCAAGCCCCCGGCCATGCCCCAGACCGCCCCTTTTTGCGAGCCCCGGGAATCTGAAGTGGATTTAGTTAATGTGAATCAGTTGTGTGTCCCCCCCGTCCCCCACACACACACACAATTCCAGCTATTTTCACTTACCAAGAACTGAGAAAAAAAGGGGGTAGTGTAGTACTGATTTATAAGAACTCCCTTTAGGCTATGCAAAAACATTTGGTAATCTCTGTTGTGAAGGTTTAGCTGTTATATTTGAAAACTGCACTTTAGGTCTGGTCCACTTTCTTCTTGGATCTAATTATATTATTTACTCTGAATTGTTTGAGGTTATCTCTGAATTATGTTGTTTTTATTTTCCAGCTGTTTGTTTAAACAAGGCACAAGTCAGATACAAATTCACTACCAACATATTGCATACAATCAAATACAGTGCAAGAAGCAATATCCAACTTTTTATCATTACAATGCAGCAAAGATGAATAGTAAAGACTTCAGGAAAAGAAAATGCTGTATTACTAACAAGCATTGATCTCCCCCTCCAGGACAATAGGGAGCTCACACATCCTGGTACATCTGCTTGGTCTCAAATAGTATAGAGGTCAACTTCTCTAACACATATGTATAATGGTCAGTCTAGCAGCATGAAAAAGTTGGTATGACAGTTTCCTTCTTCCCTTCATGAAGAATCTATTATCCCATTATTCCCACACGGAACAGAGCAAGATCAGTGTCCAATTGTTGTCCACATATAATGAAGATGAGATCTATCACCCCAGACCAAAAGATTTGGACCTCCCTGTATTCTCACCACATGTAAATATGAACCCACCTGCCCACATCCCACATCCCCTCCAACAATGCTTACGAGCATTACTACATTTAGCAAAGAGTCCAATACATACAATGTAATCATTTAAACAACAGTTCTTGTCTTTTGCAACAGATCAAAAAACCTCAAGCCTCGCATTTCCTACACCTCACCATTGGGGGAAAAGTACACTGGGACAGTGAAGGGTTTTTAACAAGAGAAGTTATATATGTCCTGATGCCACCCAAGACTCTGATGTTACATTTAACTTGTCTCCAAATTTTCAAAGTGTGTGCTATTACCAAATGGTCATGATCACCATTGTGATCTAGTGATTCTCACCTGGAATGACAGTATATAAAAATCATAAATAAATAAATAAATAAATAAATAAATAAATAAATAAAATCAATCCTAAGTAAGAATCTTCCTGAACACACTAGAAGTGAAAGCTTTTGCAATAAGGATGCCAAACTGTAACCTTTCGTTACCCTCTCTCCAAAGGAAGCCAAGGCTATGAAGGATCAGTCCTAACCATGTATGAAGCCAAACCAAGTATCAGGCCCAGTAATACCATTGAAAGTTGAACAATCCTCCCATCTTTAAGCTTTACCATTGCAACATTTATTTATTTATTTATTTAACAATTTTTATATACCGGCATTCGTAGGACACATCATGTCGGTTCACAATTAACTGAGAAAGGAAATTACAATGAACGAGGATAGAGAGAGTCAACGATATTACAATGAACTAGGAACCAGGATAGAGAGCGTCAACGAGCAGGGATACAACTTTGAAAAACGAACTGGATGATGATTATCCATGTTAAGAGTAGGTATGCATCAGGATGTTAAGGATGCATTTACACTTAAGAAATTAACATATGAACTTATTTACAAAATTAAAATTAAATGCAGGGGCAGGGAGAAGGGGAGAGGGGGAGCGAGGGGGGGAAAGGAGAGGAGGGGGTAGGGGTATAGGAGAACGTTAAGGCAGTGGCACTTTCAAGGAAAGGCTGTTTGTAGGAAAAGAGGGGAGGGGTAGGGGAGAGGCAGCAAGGTGCTGGGGAAGGGTGGGGGGAGGGAGCAGGGGGGGAGGGAGCTGGGGAGGGTGAGGGAGCTAGAATGGTGAGGGAGAAGGGGGGAGCTGGGAAGGTAAGGGAGCGGGGGGAGTTGGGATGGCGAAAGGGAGGTTGAGGAGGGGGTGTGTAGGCTGAGCGGGAGCTGAGTAAGATCGAGACATGACAATGCCTAGGATTGGGAGGAGTTGGGGTATGCCTGTTTAAAGAGCCATGTCTTGATTCCTTTTTTGAAATGGCTCAGGGACGGTTCTAGGCGGAGTTTAGCAGGAAGGGAGTTCCAGAGGGTGGGACCCGCAATGGAGAAGGCTCTGTCCCGGGTAGTGGTAAGGTGCCCAATTTTGAGTGAAGGGGTTTGAAGTGTGCCAGCGAGGGTGTTTCTGGTGGGGCGATTAGTTTGACGGAAATGTGGCATGTCCTCAAGCCAGGGGGAGTTGTTTTTGTATAATGTGTTATGGAGGATAGTAAGTGTTTTGTATTGGGAACGGTAGGAAATAGGGAGCCAGTGGAGATCCTGTAGTATGGGAGTGATGTGGTCAGTTTTCCTGGTGTTTGTTAAGATTCTAGCCATAGCATTTTGGAGGATTTGGAGGGGTTTAATAGTGGAGGCAGGGAGACCTATGAGAAGGGAGTTGCAATAGTCGATTTTAGATAGTATGGTGGTTTGCATAACAGTACGGAAGTCGTGGGCGTGGAGGAGGGGCTTCAGTTTTTTGAGGGTTTGAAGTTTAAAGAAGCCCCCTTTTAGCAGTGATTTAATGTGGGATTTGAAGCTTAGCTGATTGTCTAGGGAAACTCCTAAATCTCTGACACAGGGCGGTAGTAGTGTGTGAGCTTGTGAGGTGTTTTGATTCATTTGGTGGATCGAGTCGATTGATTGATTTGTTAGGATAAGGATTTCTGTTTTAGAGGCATTGAGTGCAAGGTGGATATTGGAGAGGAGAGAGTTGATGGATGTCAGGCAAGTTTCCCAATATTGCAGGGTTTCAGTGAGAGATTTCCGAATGGGAATGAGTATTTGTACGTCGTCTGCATATAAGAAAAATTTTAGTCCTAGTTTAGAGAGTAGGTGGCAGAGTGGGAGTAGATATATATTGAAGAGGGTGGACGATAAAGAGGAGCCTTGTGGTACGCCTTGTGTGAGGGGAATGTGAGCGGATTCAAAGTTATCAAGTTTGACTAGGTACTTTCTGTGGTCAAGGTATGAGGAGAACCAGGATAGGGCTGTATTTGAAATGCCTATCTCCGCTAACCGTGATAATAGGATTTGATGGTTCACGGTATCGAAAGCGGCAGAGATATCAAGGAGGGCAAGTATATATGAGTGACCGTGGTCCATGCCTTTGAGGACGGTGTCAGTTATTGCAAGCAGGAGTTTTTCGGTGCTTCGGTCTTGACGAAAGCCATATTGAGCGGGATGTAAGATATTGTTTTCTTCTAGGAAATCAGTGAGTTGCATGTTAACCACCTTCTCCATGATTTTGGATATAAAAGGCAGATTGGAGATGGGCCTGTAGTTTGCTGGGTCATTGTGGTCGAGGGTGGGTTTTTTCAGTAGAGGCTTCACGATGGCAAGTTTCAGTGGTTCGGGGACTTTCCCGGTGGTGATGGAGCAGTTTATAATATCTGCTATTGGCTTTGCAATGGCGGAAGGAATGGTGAGGAGAATTTTTGATGGGATGGCATCTGCGATATGTGTGGCTGGTCGCATCTTCTTTAGTATGGATTCAACTTCCTTCGAGGAGGTGAGGTCAAGGGAGCTGAGATTAATTTTATTGTCAATAGGTAGTGGGTCTGTGGGGGCAGGATTGGAGGGGAGCCGAGTAAGAATTTGGGAGATTTTATTTTTAAAGTAATCTGCTAGTTTCTCACATTTCTCTATACTATTTTCTTCTTGGGAGGATGGACAGGGCGATTTTGTGAGATCTGCAACGAAGGAGAATAAAGCGTTAGGATTGAATTTGTAACTGTGGATCTTTGCTGCGTAGAAGTCACGTTTGGCGTGCAGAGTTGCTTGTCGGTATGTATGTAATGTATGTTTGTAGGCCATTTTGTGTGTGGGTGTAGGTTGTTTGCGCCAGGTACGTTCCTTGGCTCTGAGGTCTTGCTTCAGTTTTCTTAATTCATTGGTGTACCATGGCTTTCTCTCGGTACGTGTAGGGGTTATTGTTTTGTGGATGGTGGGGCAAAGGTCATTGCCTATGTTGGAGATGGACTTGTCCCAAGATAGTAGAGCGGTATCTGGGTTAGTTAGGTCGAGGTTTTCGGTTACTTTGTTGAAGGCTAGGGAGAGTTGCTCTGAAGGACATGGTTTACGGAATGATATCTTTTTATTATGTGAGCTTGAGATCGGTGTTTTGGTATTGATGGTGAGATGGGCATTGATGAGAAAGTGGTCGGACCAGGGGATGGGGGTGGAGATGGGTGCATGGGGTGCTGTAATGCTTGTGTTAACAAAAAGGAGGTCAAGTGTGTGACCAGCTTTATGTGTGGGCTCTGAGATTAGTTGACTGAAGCCCAGAGCTTTAAGGGTGACGAGTAGAGTTTCGCAAGCAGGCGTAGTGGGATGGGTGTCTACATGGAGATTGAAATCTCCGAGTATCACTGCGGGTGTATCCGGTTTTATGTTGTCGGTGATGTATTCAATGAGGGGGGAAGGGTCCTGTTCAAGAATGCCGGGGGGGGGGCATAGACAAGGCAGACCTGCAGGGATTTGGATTTAAAAAGACCAATTTCAAGTCTTGGGGGGGAGAGATGGTTTGTAGTTTGAGGTTAAGGTGTTTCTTGGTAGCTAGGAGTATACCTCCTCCTCTTTTTTTAGGCCTTGGGATAGAGAAAATGTCGTATGTCTGCGTTGGGAGTTGATTGATGAAAACATGGTCTGAGTTCTTTAGCCAGGATTCTGTGATAGCACAGATATCTGGGTTGGTGTCAGTGAGCAAATCTTGGAGTATGGGGGCTTTCTTTAGGATGGATTGTGCATTAAAAAGGGAAATGGCAAGCGTGGCCAGGCCAAGCAGTTGTGTGATGGGTGAAATCATGATGGGGACTAGGGATTTATGCTGGAAGGAGGGGTGGGGGTGTGCTGGGCGGAGGATCCGCCGGTGGGGGTGGTGTATGATAGATATAGTAGGGAAGCACATTTTGGGAGGAGAGAGACGGGTAATGGGGGTGGGTGGATGTTGGTTGTCCGGTTAGGAGATAGAGTAGGATGTACAGTGAAGGTAGTACAATATGGATTATTTTGCTGGATATACAGTGCAGATTAGACAGAGCATATTTGTACAGATTATACAGAGCAGGTTTCACAGTATCGAGCTGGGAGCAATGCAGGTTAAATTGAGCAAATTTAAAATTGATTATACTGGGAGCAATGCAGGTTATGCAGGTTATGCAGGTTAACGGTGCAGGTAAACAGTGCAGGTAAAACAGAGCAGGTAAAACAGAGCAGGTAAAACAGAGCAATGCAGGTTATGCAGGTTATGCAGGTTAACAGTGCAGGTAAAACAGATCAGGTTAAACTGGGAGCAATGCAGATTAACCAAAGCGGGTTTAGGGGGAATGTACAGAGCAGGATTCAGAGTGCTGAACTGGGAGCAATAGTGCTGTCGGGCTAGGAGCAATAGTGCAGGGTCATGAATATAGTGCAATACAATGAACAGCTCCAGTAAAGTTAACTGAGAGGATAGAGTACATTGAGGTAAGGGTACTTACAGATGAGTGTAGGAGGGTGACGCGGATGATAAGTGGGATGTTAGGGGTGGGAGAAGGTTGCAGCCCGCTTCCAAGGAGGTATCACTAATATAAATTATGTATGTTAGTTTACTCTTCTTGTAAACCGGTGCGATATGTATTCAGTGTTCTGATGACGTCGTCGATGCTGGGTGGGCCTCAGGAGATGGCGCTTGGTTGGTTTTGGTGTCAGCTGCGGTGGCGTCGCACGGTCGGGTCTCTGCTACAGAGTAAGGCTGAAGGGATGCTGGTGGCGGTAATGGTGAAGAGATCCGGCTTGTTCAAGTTGTGGGTCGGCGACGGTCTCCTGTGCTGGGTTCGTGCTGTTGTTTGTACTTAGTGGCTGCTGTGAGGCAGATGCTGGGGAGTGTTGTAGAGGTTGCAGTAATGTGAAGGGGATCTCTGGCGGCACTTCGGGGCTGCACATTAATGTAATTGGCCTGCCCTTCCATAAAAAAAAAAACTAGATACCAAACCTCTAAGGACCTAGAAAACTGGTGTGGGTTTGTCGCATGGTAAATGTAGAAACAGGTACATAAGCCAAGGAAGAATGAACATCTTGATCAAATTTACATGGATTAGCAAGGAGATGGGAAGAGAAATCCATTTAATCAAGGCTATCTTTATTTTGTTAAATATGGGAATGTAATTATCCCTTTGGAGCCTTTGACAGGTCTTTAGGGATCCAGATGCCAAGATATTTAAACCCATTGTTAGCTCTCTCGAACACGTTCATTTCCCGAGGAATACCTCCAGCAGGGCCAACTAACTTAATTTCTGATTTAGAAAAATTGACGTATCCAAATAATGTACTATAACTATCTAAAAGTCCCATTAAAGAAGGAAAAGACCTAGACAAATTGCTAACATCTAAAAAGGGTATTTTTTCTATTAGTATCAATGAAACTGAAACTGTTTATGTTCCGAGAACACCGACTTGCTTGGGCTAGTGGCTCAATTGCAAGATTGAATAATGTTGGGGAAAGAGGACACCCCTGCCTCGTTCCTCTACCAATAGAGAAGGGAATCAGATACCACTCCACTGGACAGTAACCTAGCAATGGAGTTGATGTATAAGGCATGAATCCAAGAAATGAAAGCCACAGTGTTTCAGAGTAGTAAACAGAAGCGGCCAGGATACTTGATCGAATGCCTTATCTGCATTCATTGATAATACTACGTCAGAAAACTCTTTGTTGGTAGCAAGATGTAAAATATTAAATAGTCTAGTATTATTAGTGGAAGAGTGACCCTTAATAAACCTGGTTTGGCCTGGATGGATCAATGTCAGAATGAGATCTTCTATCCAAAATTGCAGGATCTTCACCAAGAGTTTAATGTCATCTTGCAGAGGTAAACTGGGAACACTAAGGGTTCTAAAAAAAGTGACTACTGCCCCTTTGTCAGGCATAGGCAGGGCAATGTATAGCCCCAAGAAGTGGGAAGCAAACAAGCTATTAATGTCAAACAATTAAGTGCCTTGTGCAACCCTGTCCATTTCTGAACTATCAAGTCGTTCTTTAACTGCTCTGGCCAGCAAAGGCCCAACCTCCCCCCCCCCCCCGTGTTCATATTTCTGTTTCCATTTTTCAATATTAGAAATTTGTAACTTCTTTAACTCATTTCTCACCAGATTCAGTCTTTTAACTGCACTAACAGAGCCATCTGTTTCTGTTTTGTGTTTACCCTCCAGCATTCAAATTTGGGCCTCAAACTCTGCCTGTCTAGATGTCCTCTGTTTATTAAGGTGACTGGCATATGAAATAATATCCCCTCTAACCACTGCTTTTAAAGTTTCTCATCTCAAGATCGATTTATAGTCAGTAGCTGGATTATGAATATCAAAGTTCTGAATAGCCTCCTGCTCCTTTTCCTTAAATTCTTTCTTACCAAGTAAAGACACATTCAGCCTCCAGAGTCCTAAAGATCTTGTGAGCAGATAAGATCTAAAAGATATAGTAATTGTGTGATGATCTAATATTGTACTGGATAGAATATCAGCGTTGGTTACCTTTGCAGCCATAAGACATAGAAACATGGCGGCAGAAAAAGATCACAGCCAGACTAGACCTAACCAGAAAACATGCCTTCTTCGTTGCAGGCCCCATATTTTGTGTTACGTGTGCCATCCTCGGCACACGTAACACAAAATACGTGGAGCAGCTCCTGCTGCTCCACGTTGGGCCTCTCTGCATGGCCCGTGGAGAGACGCTGCTACTCGGCGCTGTGCCCTTCCCTAGGCACGCGCACACATCACTGTGACTTAAGTAGGGCCCGCAGCGGGAATCAAGCCGCGGCCCCGGATGATGACGTCAGCGGAGCACTGGTATATAAGGCCAGGCTCCGCTTCCTAGCTTTGCCTTTGCAACAGGTCTCCTCGCTGGTCAAGTACTCATTGCCTCCTGAGAGATTCGCCTCGTTCCAGTGTTCCTAATCCTTGCTGACTCCTGTTCCTGGTTTCCTCGTTCCTGTGTTCCTGTTCTCCAACCTACCCTCAGATTGCCTTCTTGGATCTCGACCTCTGCTTTGCCTGATCACGCTGTTGACTCTCTCCAAGCTCAGACCTCTGCATCGCCTGACTACTCCGTTGCCTCTCTCCAGACCCAGACCTCTACATCGCCTGACTACTCCGTTGCCTCTCTCCAGACCCATAAATTCGCTTATGTACGTTATACTTGTAAACCGCTTAGACCTACAAAAATGTGTATAGGCGGTATAGAAAAGTTTTTAAATAAATAAATCTAGTCTGCCCATCTATCCAATCTCTATAGCCCTTACAATTCCCATCACTCCTTCAGAGTTCTCCTGTATTTAACCCATGCTTTTTTTTAACTTTTTATTTATACATTTAAATCAAATATAAAATATTTGACAAAAAAAGAGGCATTATACATAGTAAGCAAAACATAACAATAAGCAAATAATTAAAAAAAAGAAAAACAAATTGTCCATGATATAAGCCCACCTTAGACCACAATTATAATTCTGGGGGAGAACAGCAAATAGCCATGGGGAAAGGCTAATACAGAAATAAGAAAATTACAAAGAAAGGATGGATACTTCAGAGCAGAACACTACCCAAATCATTAATTATCCACACTAACAGAGGAAGACTGAGATGAAATACCATGCTTAGCATCTATGAACTTTCTCAATTGTGCTGGATCAAAGAAAAGAAAATATGAAGCATCCAAAGTTATCACATATTTGCAGGGATGACAAACAATACAAGTAACTCCTAATGCTAGCATTTCAGACTTCATAGCCCAAAACTTTCTTCTACGCTCCTGCATGACCCTAGCCAAATCTGGAAACATTCAAATTTTCTGGCCCTTGAACAACACATCTTTATGGTGAAAATACAATCTGAAAATATTATTACGATCCTGCATAAAGACAAATGTCACCAGCAGAGTAGCACGACCCACTATGTTATTTTTTTCCACAGTTCTCCTGGAAATTTGAGAGATTAGCAGGAACCTCTGACAAAGCAGCATCAGGAACCCTTTTGGAACCAGGTAAAAGAAAATCTCTATGGGAGGTAATACAGTCTCGGGAATTAGCAAAATGTCCTTCAAGTAGAAGAAAAAAGCTCAATTGGAGAAATCAAAGGAATTTGAGGAAAATGTAGTATTCTCAAATTCAAAAGACCTGAGGGAATTCTCAATATTTGCAATTCTTTGTGAAGATGAAGATAAATCTTTAATTATGTTGGTCTGTATCTCTCGAGTTTCCACTAAGGAAGACTCTACCTCAAATATCTTCTTTTCCATGCTAGATAATCATTGTTCGTGGGTTTGAAATTTGGAGTGCAAGTCTTTAGTTAAAGTATCAAGAGATGAAACAAACTTATTAATAGCCATAATTATTATCCATAAACTTTCCAATGTAATCACAGTAGGTTTTTCAAAGGAAGTTCCCAGTCCAGGATCCAAAGAAGTCAAAGACTGAAGTATCAAGTCTGAAGAACTTACATCTAAAGGCTCAGTCAGCATAGGTAATCGAACATACATTCCCTCTATGCCTCCAAGTGTTTTTCAGCGTTCTTGCAAATCTCTCACCAAGCCCGATCGTGAAATTAGCGTTGGCAAGGCAGGGAAAACGCAGCCAGATGGCAAAGCAGGAACCTCAGCTATTCCAACACCCTCCAAGAAATCATCTGCGAAGGAGGCAGCACTGCTGAGAGGCCATGGTGTAGAACGGCAGTCAGGATTGAGTGAGACTTTAGCCATCGACAAGCTATTATTCTGGTCAAGCTGGCCTCCTCTGCCGTCGTGCGGGTAAGTGCATGTTCCAGCATGGTAGATTGATGAAGAATAGCATTCATTGCAGGTGGTCTTCCCTTCTTTACTGCTCCCTTCCTTTTCTCCATAAGAAAAGTTTTCAGGGAATTTGAAATAAGGAAAAAAGAAAAGTTATGGGAGCGGCTGGAAACATGTCTGCTCAGGAATGGCCATCTTGGGTTCTCCCTCCCATGCATTTTTTTTAATTCAATGTTTTTGTCTCCACCACCTCCACTGGAAGGCTGTTCCATGCATCCACTATCCTCTCTGTAAAGAAATATTTCCTAAGATTACTCCTGAGTCTACCCCCATTCACCCTCCTCCCATGTGATTCCTTGTTCTAGATCCTCCTTTCTGTTGAAAAAGGCTAATCTTCTGTGTATGGAAACCTTTGAGTTATTTAAATATCACAATCACATCTCCCCTATCTTGCCTTTCTTCTAGGGTATACATATTTAGATCTTTAGGTCTATCTCCATGTGTTTTAGAATGAAGACCACTGGTTATTTTAGTAACCATTCTCTGGACAGACTCTAGCTGGACTTATGTCCTTTTGAAGGTGTGGTCTCCAGAATTGTAAACAGTATTCCAAATGAGGTCTCATAAGGGACCTATAGAAGGGCAATATCACCTCCCTTTTTCTGCTGACCATTCCTCTCCCTATTCAGCAAAGCATCTTTCTGGCTTTTGCTGCCACTTTATCCATGTGTTTGGCCACCTTAAGATCATAAGATACAATCACACCTAGGATCCTGCTTTCTTTTGTGCTTAGAAGAATTTCACCTCCAATATCATACCTCTTTCTTGGGTTTTTGCAGCCTAATGCATTACTCTGCATTTTTAAACTGCCAGTCTCTTCTAGACTATTCCTTAAGCTTCACTATATCCCTCTTTATGTTTTCCACATCTTCCTGGCTGTCTACCCTATTGCAGATTTTGGTATTGTCGGCAAAAAGACAAACCTTTCCTGACAATCCTTTCCGCTATGTCGCTCACAAAAATGTTGAAAAGAATTAGTCCCAGGACTGATACTTCTAGCACACCACTAGTAATGCCCCCCTCCTCAGAGTAAAGTCCATTTACCACTACCCTTTTTCATCTCCCACTCGGCCAATTTCTAACGCAGTCAGTCACTCTAAATTCCATACCAAGGATTTATGTCTCCTCTCAAAGGCCTAACTGAAATCGGATTGCATATAAAATATATAAAAATACATTCCACTATGTCAGCTCTCTCCCTGGGGGGTCAGCTGCAGCTGCGTCGCGAACCACAGAAGGAGACACTTGAGAGTGGTCAGTAGCCATGTTTCTTTGCAGTCATGACTTGGATATAAGTACTGTGGCTAATCTGTGCCCGGCTGGTTTAGGTGGCCCTGCGGGGGTACGTGCTAATTACCCTCAAGTTGACAGTTCCAGTTCCCTGAACAGACTCCTGGTTATTGCATTTTGATTACATAGCATTTGGGATGATCTACAATCAGTGCATAAGGTGGTGGACTTTAATAATCCTGGATGGGACTTTATTGCAATTCATTAGTTTTTGTTTTTTTTTTCTTTCTCCCTCCCTCCCTGTGGTGGAAGGGGGATATTAATGCCTAGTCCTGTGCGGATTTATGTTTGCAGACCCTGGGTCCCCCCTTTAGGAGGATCTGGAGAGAGTTGGGGGACAGGGGGGAGGGTGGTTTGGGTCGTGTTGAGGTGATCTCCATCCGCTAACATAGCGGGTATCGTGGGTACAGCTTTTGGAGTGGGATTTTGGGGGGGGGGAGGGGCCGAATAGGAGGGTGGGGTGGGGAAGGTAGGGGACAGGGGGGAGGAGAAGGGGAAGGGGTTAGGTCTGACGGGCAAGGTGTTTTCAGGAGGAGGGGGAGGGGGTTGGGTGGGGGTATTCCTTCAGAGATCTTCTGTGGCTGCGAGGCAGGCCTCTTGTATTCATATCTCACTGCTCAGAGGGGGAGTCCAGCTGGGAGACTTGCCCCTTTTCACACGAATTCTCATTGTTGTTACATGGTAATATGTGATGTGATTGGCGCTGCCAGATGAGCAAGCCCGTCTGACTCACACCAACAGTTGGCAGTCATACCCTGAATGGGACAGGCAGGAACTTCACCTACACAAACCATCTCCCTCGCAGGTTGAGCCCTTGGGTTCTGATGGCCAGGAATTCTTAGGCGGGTCCCTGGGGTAGTAGCCAGGTGAGATTCCAAGTCCAACAAAGATCCAGGAGACAGGAAAAAGGTTGGGGCAGGCAGCAGACAAGCGAATATCTAGGTCAAAGTAGAGGGTCAAGTCCAGAAGGCAATGAAGAGAGTCAGAGAGTAAGCCAAAATCAAACCAGGAAGTCAGGCCAGGGGAAATCAGCAAGACAAGGGGCTGGGACAGACCACAAGACAGAAGAGGACTGGGCAACGAAGAAGGATCAGAACACAGAAGTACAACAGGAGGGAGGACAGAGGAACACAGGCAGTTGGGATAAAGTCAGTCAAGGCAAGGAAAAGCAACGTGCACTGAGAAGATCTGTCAGGAGACCTGTTGCCGAGGCACTAGATGCTCTTCAGAAGGAGCCTTTTATGGAGGAGTCCTGGTGATGTCATCAGGGGGTGCCATGGCTGAGTTCCCACTGTGGACTCTTTAAGAAGCTTACCATTGGGCACACGAGTTCACTTAGAGGAGGATGAGGGAAGTAGTATCCAGCGGTGTTCCATGCTTCGAGCAGCTTTTGTTGGAGGAATAAACATCCTGGTTGCAGGGCCAATTCAGTGGTTTTGGGGGTGGCTTGCAGGATGGTCCTGCGAGCTGCCCATCCTAATAGAGTGCTTCTTCAAAATGCAAAAGAAGAGAAACTTTTGATTGTTTTCCCACAAGGGAATATGGAAGCAAGCTTTCAAGAGATCAAGATAGCAGACAAGGAACCACTGCTTGCAGGAGCTAAAGTTTTTTGATGGTAGCCTGAACTACTACATTTTTGATAGGCAACATGCACGGAGAAACTACAAAGGCATCGGAAACTGGAGTAGCGAATTCTAAGTTGGAGCCATTTTGAATTATATCCAGAATCCACTGATTGGAAGTTATGTGGGTCCACGCTTGGTTAAAAAAAAAAAAAAATGAAAAAAGCTGAAGGTGACCACCCACAGGTATTTGCAAGGAGAGGGCCTGTTGACTTTCATTGCAAAGAATGAGAGTTCCTTGTGGTATCAAATTATCCTTCTCTGATTTTTCTGGCTCACCAATAGGACATATTTCTTCCTTTATATCTGAACAAGTGGGAAGATGACTATTTCCTTGATCTATACTTTCTGGAGTATAAATTGACCACAGCCTCTGTTAGCCTTATAATAAGGTTGAACTGTTTCCTCTCGAAGCCTTTGTGGTTTAACTTCACCAAACTCCTCAATCAGCTTGTCTAGATCATCACTACAACAATTTTCTTTTAAATGGAAGTTTATTCATACAGGCTTTGGATGATGCATCATCCAAGCAATGCTAAAGATACATCAGACCTTGAAGAAATTCTAATCAGATCATATAGTGTATCAGCTAGGAAAGTGGCCTGCAACTCCAAAAATGGGAAACCTCTTGCTTGTCAATGAGCTTCTGCATCCAGTGCAAAAGCACCTGAGCAACATAACCTCCACAGATTGCAATCTGTACTGTAAATGCTGTGGGAGCAAAGGCATGCTTTAAAAAAACTTCAATTGAATGATCTTGAGGATCTTGGAGTGCAGCAGCTCCCTCTATTGAAATAGTTGTGTTTTAGGATACTGCAGAAATCAATGCATGGACTTGTGGCATTTGAAAACTTTTCTGGATTGCATCTGGTGATAGAAGGAATAGTTTATTAAAAGCTTTAATACCTTTGAGACCAGACTCTGGGGATTTCGATTCTGAAAGGATCCCACTGAGGAACTTCCTCCACTTCAGAGTCTGACATCTTAAATCAAGTGACCACCTGATAAATAAGGAAGATGATTTCATGCTTTTAAAACAGACAGATAACTGTATCATCAGTATACTTATAATTCACCATCCTATAGGGAAATAAAGTATCATTTTCAACACTATCTTCTATGTTAGAAAAAGGAGGGACTGCAATATTAGAGATGTTAGGTTCCATATTAGGAGCTACCACCCAGGAAAAAGATCTAGGTATCATAGTGGATAACACATTGAAATCGTCGGTTCAGTGTGCTGCAGCAGTCAAAAAAGCAAACAGAATGTTAGGAATTATTAGGAAGGGAATGGTTAATAGAACGGAAAATGTCATAATGCCTCTGTATCGCTCCATGGTGAGACCACACCTTGAATACTGTGTACAATTCTGGTCGCTGCATCTCAAAAAAGATATAATTGTGATGGAGAAGGTACAGAGAAGGGCTACCAAAATGATAAGGGGAATGGAACAGCTCCCCTATGAGGAAAGACTAAAGAGGTTAGGGCTGTTCAGCTTGGAGAAGAGACGGCTGAGGGGGGATATGATAGAGGTGTTTAAAATCATGAGAGGTCTTGAACGAGTAGATGTGACTCGGTTATTTACACTTTCGAATAATAGAAGGACTAGGGGGCATTCCATGAAGTTAGCAAGTAGTACATTTAAGACTAATCGGAGAAAATTCTTTCACTCAATGCACAATAAAGCTCTGGAATTTGTTGCCAGAGGATGTGGTTAGTGCAGTTAGTGTAGCTGAGTTCAAAAAAGGTTTGGATAAATTCTTGGAGAAGTCCATTAACTGATATTAAGCTGACTTAGGGAATAGCCACTGCTATTAATTGCATCAGTAGCATAGGATCTTCTTAGTGTTTGGGTAATTGCCAGGTTCTTATGGCCTGGATTGGCCACTGTTGGAAACAGGATGCTGGGCTTGATGGACCCTTGGTCTGACCCAGCATGGCAATTTCTTATGTTCTTATGTTATCCAGAACTAAAACAATGCAAAGAAAACCTAGGCTGCTTTGTTGCCACAGGTGCCACCATTGAAACATCTCAGACCAGACACTGACACGCAGGGAAGAGTGACCTCTCCCCTTTCACCAAGTATCCATAAAGCGCAGGAGGACTGGTGTAAACATTTTAAAAAATATAGGAGAAAAATCATGAAAAAGAGGTGATGCCCGAAGGAGTTATCACGTTATTTTGACCCACAGGAGTCAGAAATAGAGGCTCCTTAGTGTGCAGAGTAGGAGAAGAATACAGTAGACAAGAAACGCTGGATTTTAAAATGGCAGCCATTCTCACTGAAATGGCGGCCTGAACAAAAGTAAATTCAGAAAAATTGTCCCGGCGCTCAAGGGCTAAAAATGAGGACTCATCATTGTCATTGCCAGCCAAAACATTTTTGGTTGGCAAGATTTAGCCTTCTCACAAATTAAACAGGAGAGGCTGGAAGCACTGCTGCTAGAGGCACAAGCTGAACAGCACTGATCACAGACAATCCCCCGCGGTGTTTAAAAAAGGCACAGAATAACAAAGCTTGGAGAGGATGTCAAACAGCTCAAAATTGACCCCCGAAAAAAAAAAAATTCTTTCCAGTAGGTTGTCAGCAGTTGCCAATGAATTTGCTCAGCACACTGTTACATTCTCATTTTTGTCTCCCTCCTAAAATTAAAAAAAAAAAAAAAAATAGGCTTGGGGGGGCGAGGAAGAAAAAGGAGGAAAAGCAAGTTTGCTTAATGTAAACGGTGTTTCAGTAGATAGCAGGATGAATTAGCCCTGCTGTCATGGGAACTATCCTTCAGGGCCCAGGAGGCGGAGCTTCCCAAGTAGAGGTTAGAGCTTTGATCTTTGCAGCTGCGCGGGTGTTCCCGCACAGGAAAACAGAATCTCCTCAGTCTGTAATTAAGCATTGTGTGAACCAGTGTAGAAGGTCGACAAACTATTTATTTTATTTAAAAACTTATACTTAAGTGTGATAAAATAAAAATAAAAACACACATATGTTCTCAGGTGACTTTTGCCTGTGTGTATAAGTCCTTTTCTTGTTTCTTAGTACCACCTATTTCCCATTCTCACTTTTAAAAGCCTTTTTGAAAAGCCATGTTTTTAAGCTTTTTTTGAAAAGTTTTTGATCCCTCATTAGTCTTATTTCGGGTGGCATTGAGTTCCATAATATAGGGCCGGCTAATGACAGTGCTCTCTCCCTTACTTGTGTCAGTTTAGCTGTCTTTACAGAGGGTATGGTTAGTAAGGCTTTATTTGCTGATCTGAGATTTCTTTGGGGAACATGTAGTCTTAATGCAGTGTTTAACCAATCAGTATGTTCTTCATTAATTAACTTGTGGATTGTGCAAAGTGTTTTAAATTGTACTCTTTGTTCGATTGGCAGCCAGTGTAATTCGGCAAGAGTTTGAGTGATGTGGTCCCTTCTGCTTTTTCCAGTTAGAATTCTGGCTGCAGAGTTCTGTAATATTTGGAGTGGTCTTAGTGTTGAATGTGGTAATCCAAGGAAGAGTGTGTTACAATAGTCTGTGCTAGCGAAAATAAGTGCTTGAAGAACAGTTCGAAAGTGCGCTTGGGTTAGTAGTGGTTTTAGCCTTCTAAGGACCATTAGTTTCGCGTACCCCTCTCTGACTTTCAATGATATATGTTGTTTGAGGTTGATTTCATTGTCAATTATTACTCCTAGGTTTCGAGTTTTTTCGGTTATTTATTTATTTATTGAATTTTTTTTTATATACCGCGGCACGTTAAAAAACATCACCTTGGTTTACAATGAACAATAAATCAGCAACAGGCTTTACAATTAAATGAAATTAAGAGGAAACATTATAAATACCACATAAAACAAAACTATTAAACCAATGATAATCATATTCTACAGTTGAGGCATGGCTAATAAGGAAGGGAGATCAGAAACAGGTAAAATAAAACTTAGCAACGAGCAATTCATTAATATGGAGTGTGGATATGGATCCGAAAAACAGACTTTACAAAGGGTGGGTGTAGAGTGGACATTTAGATACAATAGATGAGCTGGAGTTATAGCAAGATATTTATTTGAAGGCAGATAAAGTATTTTGAGTGGAACAAGCGATCAGTATTTCTGAAGAGGAGATGATTATTGAGTGTAAGCTTGTTTGAACAGCCAGGTTTTAAGGTTCTGTTTAAATTTCCTATGGCAGGGCTCTAGGCGCAGGTCTGTAGGCATTTTGTTCCAGATGTTGGTTCCGGCGATCGTGAATGAGCGGTCTCTCGTAGCAGCGTGTTTGATGTGTTTAAGTGATGAAGAAACGAGTTTGGCTTGGTGCATTTTTCTTATTGGTCTCTTTGATGTGCGGAATGTAAACTGATCAGAGAACCATTGCATATCTTGGCTATAGATAGACTTATGAATGAGGGTGAGTACTTTGAATAATATCCTAGATGCTACAGGAAGCCAGTGAAGGAATTGGAGAGCTGTGTAATGTGTTCATGGCGGTATTGGTGAGTAAGCGTGCAGCGGCATTTTGTAGCATCTGTAATGGTTGTAGTGAATTTTTAGGGAGACCTAGTAGGATGGAATTGCAGTAGTCCAGTTTGACAATATTGTAGCTTGTAAGACTGTCCGGAAGTCATGTGGATGTAGGAGAGGTTTTATTCTTTTTAGAGTATGTAGCTTAAAGAATCCATTTTTGATGGTGGACTTGGTTAGTTCCACTATCTGATTGTTTCTGAGTTTGATGGGATTCTGGATTAATTCAGTTGTTTTTCGTTCAAGGTGTATGAATTCTGTTTTTTCAATATTAATTACTAGTTCCATTTGGCACAGCAGTTGTTTAATTATGCCTAGGCATAGCATTGCTAGGTTCAACGTTTTTTCAATTGTTTTGTCTACTGGTAAAATTAGCTGGATGTCGTCCGCATATATGTAATATATGATACCTAGACCGGCTAAGCGGTGGCATAGGGGCAGCATGTAAATGTTAAATAGAGTCGCCGAAAGTGCTGATCCCTGGGGGACTCCGGTTTTTAGCTGGATTTTGTCTGAGATAGTGTTTTTTATCTGTACCTGAAAGAATCTATTGTTTAGGTAGGACCTGAACCATTCAATTGTTTTGTTTTGAAGTCCTATTTCTTCAAGCCTAATTAGTAGTATGTTATGATTTACTGTGTCAAATGCTGCTGATAGGTCTAATAATATCATGATGTAGTGTTTTCCACTGTCAAACCCACGTAATACATTGTCTGTTAGAGAGATAAGTAATGTTTCAGTACTATAGTGTTTTCTAAAGCCGTGTTGTGAGGGGTAAAGTATGCTGTTGTTGTCTAGATGTTCGGCTAGTTGTTTTTGTATCGTTTTTTCTATTAATTTAGCGAGCATGGGTAGGTTTGATACAGGTCTATAGTTACTCAAGATGTTTGGGTCGCTGTTTTTTTTCTTCATTATTGGTTTAATTATAGCCCCTTTAAGAGAGTCTGGCATAAGGCCTTCATTAAGCGATAGGTTAATTATTTTAGCTATAGTAGGGGAGGTTATGTCAGCTAGTTTTTTTATATCCATGGTGGGAATGGTGTCAATTTTATGAGGGGCGGGGTTCAAATTTTTTTATCATGGATCCCACTTCAATTTGGGATACTTCGTCAAATTTGGACCATGGTGTCACGTCTCTTTTTTGCATCTTAATTTCTTGCTTTGTTGATATCGGTATCTTAGCTTTGAGGTCAGTTATTTTGTCAGAGAAATACTGTGCGATTTCATTGCATTTAATCTCTTGTGGGGTATGGGGTTCCTCTGTTTTATCCGTAGTCAAATTTTTTACTATGTTAAATAGAGCTCTGGGGTTATTTGTAAATTTTTCAATTTTTGAGCTAAAGAATTGTTTTTTTGCGTCAAGAATTACTTTTTTGTAATAGGTTAGTTGTTTCCTGAATTTGGTTAAACTTTCCTCTGATTTGGTTTTTTTCCACTTTTTTTCTCAGATTTTGTTTGACTTCCTTTATTTTCTCGTTGAACCATGGGTTTTTTTCCCTTAGGCTCCTGTATTTTTATTGTTTTTATGGGGTTAATGTCATCAGCCAATTTACTTATGCTCGTCAGCCATTCTGTAGTTGCGGTTACACAGTCTTTGTGGTCAGAGTGTATTAGTGTTTCTTCTAATTTAATCTTTAAAGTTTCGGTGTTAAATGGTGGACGGTATTAAACTCTAGCGGTTCCTTTTTTATTATTTCCTTTGGCTTTATACACTTAATACTGGACTGAATTAGGAAGTGATCTGACCAAGGAATTTGATTATATTTAGTGCTTAACTGTTCAAAGAAGCTGTGGTTGATGTATTTATTTATTTATTTATTTTTAATTTTTATATACCGATGTTCCTGTAAAGAATACATATCGCACCGGTTTATGTGAGGTCAAGTGAGTGTCCTGCTTTGTGTGTGGGTTTAACTGTGATTAATGTGAATCCTATTGCTGTCATCAAATCGTTTAGGGTCTGGCATGAATTGGATAGTGGATGTGTGTCCATGTGAAGGTTGAAATCTCCAAGAACGATGGTTGGTTTGGAGGGGTTTAGGTTTACTGTTAAATATTCAATTAGCCGGGATATATTTAGCTCAAGTATGCTGGGGGGGGGGCAATAGATAAGGCATATTTGAGTATGTTCGGTGTCAAACATTACAATTTCATGGTTTCGAGGGGGTGTAGTTTGAATTAGTTTACATTTGAATTTTTTTTTCAATAATTAGTACTAAGCCACCACCGCGTTTATTAATCCTGGGGATCGAGAAAAGTCATAAGTTTGATGAGCTATTTGGTTTTTTAGGATGATGTCAGATTTTTTTTAACCAAGATTCAGTGATAGCTATGAAATTTGGTTTGATATCATACAATAGGTCAGTTACTATTGGGAATTTTTTTGTTATTGATTGAGCATTCACTAGGAGAAATGTTAAGGTTAATAGTTTGTCCAGATTTAGCGTGTTATGATTATTAGTCTTTTTTACTTGGATGATGTTAGTGAGGTTTGGGTTCCTATTTACTACTGACTTGTATTGGTTATTTGATTTCTTTGAATATTTGTAGCTGTATTTACCTTTGTTGATGCAGATTTCAATGGGTTGTGTTGCTACTTCATTCCTCTTTTCTACCTCTTCCATCATGCTTTGATTTGGTGCGAGGTGTGGTGTGAGGTTCTCAGATCCTGGTCTTTAGTTGTCCTCTGGGCGTACGAAGGGGCATACAAAGGGCATGCCCCTTTGTCGCGCTCCTTCGGCGTGCGACGCCTCCGGTCTCGGGCTCGTTCCTTTAAACCCCCTCCTGGTGTGTTTCCTCGACATCAGCACGTCGAGGGCGTCAGCCAGGGGGGGGGGCGGGGTCTCCTTCGCTGCTTCCGGGTCCGGGGGTGCTCGGGTACCTGGTGAGACAGAACAAGAGAGAAAGAGAGAAGGGAGCAAGGCACTGCAAAAAAACAAAAAAAAAAAGGTTAGTACAAGTGATTTTAAAGCCTCAGGGTTTTTGTTTGAGGCAGCAGGAAGTCACCCACTAGGGAGGAGGGAGGGTCAGCATGGCTAATTCATCCTGCTATCTATGGAAAAACCATTTACGGTAAGCAAACTTGCTTTTTCCTGTTGAGTCCCAAGCTCCCGATCACGCTACGTCATTTGTACATTTATGTCCACGCGTGATCCGTTCATGGTGGTAGTCGATATGGTTATGAAGATAGAGATTGCATAACTGCTCGCCCTAGTTTGGTGTTGTCAGCTGTCTGCTGATCTAGGCAGTAGTGGGATGTGAATGTGTGAAGGGAGGACCATGTAGCCGCTTTGCAAATGTCCACGGGTTTTATCTGCTTTAGATGTGCTATTGAGGCGGCTACTGCTCTGACTTGATGAGCATTTGGCTGAGAAGTTAGAGGTAATTTTTGTTTTTCATAGCAGAATTGAATACATTGTGCAATCCAGCTTGAGATCGTTCACTTGGCCATCTGAAGGCCCAGTGTGTTTGGGTTGAAAGATACGAACAATTGAGATGAACGGGAATCGGATTGTGTCCTTTCCTTATAGTAGGCTAAAGCTCACTTGCAGTCCAATGTGTGTAATAAGCATTCTCTATCATTGTGATGTGGTTTAGGGAAGAATGTTGGTAGGTCTATTGATTGGTTCAAGTGGAACTGTGAAACTACATTTGGTAGAAAGGCCGGATGAGTCTGGAGAACTGCTTTGTGATGATAAAACTGTAGATATGGACTATAATGGACTAAGGCCTGTAGTTCGCTAACTCTGCGAGTAGAAGTTACTGCTACGAGAGACTACTTTCCACGTGAGGTACTTTATGTGAGCTGAGTCCATTGGTTCAAATGGAACTAGCATGAGTTGTTCCAAGACAAGGTTCAGGTTCCACGGTACCAGTGGCTTGGCGGTTGGAGGTCGAAGGTGGGATAGACCTCTGAGAAACTGAGATATCAAAGGGTGAGTGGAGATCGGTTGACCGCTGTGTGGCCTATGATATGCTGCTATAGCGCTAAGGTGAACCCTGATTGAGGAAATTGCTAAGCCAGACATATATAACGTATGGAGGTAGTCAAGAAGTGACTCAGGTGAACAGTCTAATGGTTGAACTCCTTTTGACATGCACCAGGTGGAGTAACATTTCCATTTAAAATTGTAATTCCTTCGAGTTGATGGTTTTCTGGATTCCAATATGACGTCTTGTGCTTCGATGGAGATGCCCTGTTCCCTCAGGAGAAACCGTTCAATCTCCATGCTGTCAAATGGAGGGATGAGTGCAGGGGGTGAAGAAGGGTTCCCCCTTCCTGCACTAATAGATCTGGTCAATCTGGTAACCGAATTGGATCTTTGATGGAGAGTTGTAACAGGTAGGTGTACCAAGGCTGTCTGGGCCAAGCCAGAGCTATTAGTATCAGTTGAGCTGCATCTGCTATGCACTGCTGTATCGTCCTTGTAATGAGAGGTATGGGTAGAAAAGCATACATTAGGCTCTCTGTCCAAGGAACGAGAAAGGCATCCTGCGCTGTCCATCTCTGACTGGGCCAGACTGAACAGAAACTAGGAACTTGTGCATTTGTCTCCGTAGCAAAGAGGTCCATCGTTGGAACTCCCCACTTGACGAATATTCTTGAGTTACTTGCTGGTTGAGTGACCATTCGAGGGGGTGGAATATTCAGCTTAATCTGTCTGCCCGGGTATTGACAACTCCTGGAAGGTATGTCGCTTGCAGGTGGATCGAATGCCGATGTGCCTAATCGAAGATGAGAAGCGCCTCCCTGCATAGGGACCATGAACCGGACCCGCCTTGTTTGTTTATGTAGAACACTGCTACTTGATTGTCCATGTATACCATGACTCTGCGGCCCTGCAGATGAAGTAGGAGTACTTGTAAGGCGTTTCGTATTGCTCTGAGTTCCAATAAATTGATCTGTAGGTTCTGCTCTTGGCGAGACCACAGTCCTTGTGTTTGCAAGAGGTTCAGATGTGCCCCCAAGCCCTTGCGAGAGGCATCAGTGGTAAGCACTGCGTTGTGCAGGGGGAGACTGAACAATGCCCCTTTGGAAAGTGTCGATTTGCTGAGCCACCAGTCTATATCCCTCGTCATTTCTGAAGTGAGTACTAGATGTGTCGTTAACGGCTTTGAGTGTTGTTTCCATTGCCGTTTCAAACCCCACTGCAGACGACTCATATGCAACCTGGTGTTGGGTACCGTAAAAATGGCTGCTGCCACGTGACCCAATGCTGTTAGGATTTGACGTGCTGAAGGTCTGTGCGTAATTTTGAGGGAGAGCAGTAGTCGATGCATTTCCCATTTCCTGTCCTCCGGTAGGAATGCTCTGCTCTGTGTGGTGTCTAATCGAGCTCCTATGAATTGTAGAACTTGTTTTGGGGTCAAGGTCATCTTCTGGTAGTTGATCACAAGTCCCAAATTGTCCAAACATTCGATCACCTGTTGAAGATGCTCGATGAGTGTTGTGGGAGACGAGGCTACTAGAAGCCAACCATCTAGGTATGGAAAGATTCTCATGCCTCGTTGCCGGAGGTATGCCACCAGCACCCACCATGCACTTGGTGAAAACTCTGGGGGCTGCCGATAGGTCAAATGGAAGAACTTTGTATCGGAAGCACAGGTAGCATCACGACAATGGGTTGATAGGAATGTGGGTGTAGGCATCCTTCAGATCTATTGCACACATCAAGTCGTTGGGTTGAAGGAGTGGTAGAATGGATTTGAGGGATACCATTTTGAATTTCTCCTTGATGAGACACTTGTTCAACTCGTGGAGATCCAGAATTGGACGAAGGCTACTGGATTTCTTGGGAATTAGGAAATATGGTGAGTAGAAGCCTTTGTCCCGGGCAGCAGATGGGATGACTCGAATTGCCCGTTGTTGTCGGAGGGATGATATCTCTTCTCCGAATTGGGGATGTAACACCCTGGTTTTCTTAACTGTGAGGTGAGGAAGTGAGAGCTTGTTCGTAAACTGGAGCTGATAGTCCTTCTGTATAATGTCTAGAACCCAACGATCGGTTGTTACTGCTTCCCATACCGGAAAGTGAGATGTAATCCTTCCCGGGGGCGCTGGTTGTAGTGGTGGCAGCAGTATTTCTAAAAAGACTGGGTTGGTTTGGTGGAGGCTGCCGGTTGTTGGCTCTGCAGCCGTTGGTTTCTCGGTTTGCCTTTCCTGTTCTGTAGTGGTTGCTGTTGTTGTGGCTGCTGATATGGCTGGTATGTTTGAAGTCTATAGGGTTGATAAGATCTAAAGGGTCGGCAGGAAAATTGTTGCCAGCAAGAGGACATGAAGTAGCATCGAGAGTTCGAGTAAGTGGATGGAGCCGTTAGAGATTACACTGCACCGCTTGATCTTCTAATTTGGTAACGGTCTCTTGAAAACGATCTCCAAATAAATTATCACCAGTGCATGGAGATTAGCCAACTTATCGTGCAGGTCTTCCCTTATCACGCTTGCTCGGAGCCACGCCATTCGTCGAGCTGCAATGGCCGCTGCTGAAGCCCTGGAAGAGGTTTCAAAGCCCTCATAGATAGTGCAAAGCAGGTGCCTGGTGCCCTCTTCCATGTCTTGGAGTGACTGTGGAACCGGGTCTGCCGTGGAGGTGAGCATTCCCTTTGTTGCTTGTATACACTTAAGAACATAAGAAAATGCCATACTGGGTCAGACCAAGGGTCCATCAAGCCCAGCATCCTGTTTCCAACAGGGGCCAGTCCAGGCCATAAGAACCTGGCAAGTACCCAAAAACTAAGTTTATTCCATGCTACCATTGCTAATGGCAGTGGCTATATCTAAGTGAACTTAATAGCAGGTAATGGACTTCTCCTCCAAGAACTTATCCAATCCTTTTTTAAACACAGCTATACTAACTGCACTAACCACATCCTCTGGCAACAAATTCCAGAGTTTAATTGTGCGTTGAGTAAAAAAGAACTTTCTCCGATTAGTTTTAAATGTGCCCCATGCTAACTTCATGGAGTGCCCCCTAGTCTTTCTACTATCTGAAAGAGTAAATAACCGATTCACATCTACCCGTTCTTGACCTCTCATAATTTTAAACATCTCTATCATATCCCCCCTCAGCGGTCTCTTCTCCAAGCTGAAAAGTCCTAACCTCTTTAGTCTTTCCTCATAGGGGAGCTGTTCCATTCCCCTTATCATTTTGGTAGCCCTTCTCTGTACCTTCTCCATCACAATTATATCTTTTTTGAGATGCGGCGACCAGAATTGTACACAGTATTCAAGGTGTGGGCTCACCATGGAGCGATACAGAAGCATTATGACATTTTCCGTTTTATTCACCATTCCCTTTCTAATAATTCCCAACATTCTGTTTGCTTTTTTGACTGCTGCAGCACACTGAACCGACGATTTCAATATGTTATCCACTATGACGCCTAGATCTCTTTCTTGGGTTGTAGCCCCTAATATGGAACCCAACATTGTATAATTATAGCATGGGTTATTTTTCCCTATATGCATCACCTTGCACTTATCCACATTAAATTTCATCTGCTATTTGGATGCTCAATTTTCCACTCATACAGGTATTGCACCATGTAAAATTGATGATGCTGTATGTGAGCGGCAAGCATAGCATTTTGGTATGTTTGTTTTGCAAACTCATCCAAATAGCGATTGTCTCATCCAGGTGGGGTAGAGGCATGCAGTTTTGCTTTTTTAGCACGTTCATTAGCAGATTCTACCACTATCGACACGTGCGGTAACTGTGGCAGGGAGTAGTAAGATGATTTGCACATTCTGAACTTCAAATCAGTCTTTCTAGAGACAGGTGGAAGTGCGAAAGGAGTTTCCCAGGATTTCTCTAGTACTTTGTTCAGTACTTCCTGAGGAGGTAGGGAGGTGGGTTCACCGGGAACATCAAAAATTTTTAATAACCCTAATGACTCTGCTCTTGGATCAGGTAGTTTCTGAATATTCAAGTGCAGTATGGATCCCATTTTGTCCAAGAATCTTGGATAGGACAAATCCTCAGGTGGTGAGTATGGTTCCAGTGACTCTTCTGGTGTATCCAACGGATACCCTGTCGAAGAACGCGGTGAGGATTGAGATGAGTCTGGATCCTGGGGTGAAGGAGGCTGGGAGCCGGTGATGTAGTCAGGAGCAGCTGAGGTGATCCTGCAAGTTCTGGTGATAGTTTTCTTGTGGGTTGTGGCGTTCCCAGAGAACTAGAAGAAGATGCGTGAGGTAAAGTAAATGTGGATTGAAGGGTTTCGAAAAACCTTGACAGTGCTTCGGACAAGTGAGAGAACACCGCTGGGTCTGTGGTGGCATCTGAGGGCGACTCGGTCTCAGTGGTGGCACTGCTGCCAATAATATGTCAGAGTCCGGGGTGACAGACTGTTTTTCCTTCCCCGTGACTTTCCTCCTCTTCGGTAAGGATTCTGGTGGAACACAGCCAACGGCACAAGGTTTGGGTACCGACGACATGTCAGAAAATCCTGTGAGGAGGTTGAGGAAGAGGAAAAGGTTACATGCACCCACTCTTCTTCGGAACAAGAAGTGGCCCTCAGAGTCCGTTTCCCATATGAAGAACTGGACTGATGAGAGAGATGAGGGCTTGACATTGATTGGGCTTTGTCACCAGATTCATCTCTATGCCTTTTGTGGCCTGTATGTCGGTGTTGTCCTTCCACAGCGATAGTACTGTGCTTCGTAGGTAGGCTGGTCCCAGCCTCCAGTGACAGTCGTCGACGTCTATGAGTTCTTTCAGCACCCTGTGACGATATGGGTGCTGGCGGCTGAGAATGCACCGGCGTTAACCCCTCCGGCATCGAATGCGCCGAGGCCTTCGTTTGTGACGTCTTCTGCGCCGAGTGCTCCATCTTCTGCACCGAGTGCGCCGTCTGTGCCGATTGTGTCACTTTTGGCGCCGGCTGCATCGTCTTCGGTGCTGAATGCGTCGACATCGGTGTGGTCTGTCTACTATGTCGGTGCTTCGACAGCGACGTGGGTTTATGGTCTCTGCTGTGCGCCATATCTCTCAGGTGCGATACCCGCCCCGCTGTTGATTTTTCCCGATGAGTCTTTTTAGACCTGTGAGGGTCTCAGCCCTTACGGGTACCTGAGGATCCTGCGTTGTCTCCAGGCCTGGAGAACTTCAGATCCAGTGAGGACTCTCTTTTAACTTTTGGGGCCTGCTGTTTGGATGGGCCCAGTGAAGAATGCGACTCAGATGGAGGGGCATACGAACCTCCAACGACGGTTTTGAGGCCTTCAATTTTCTGGGCGCGTTGTCTCTGGGCCCTTGGCGACATGCGGCCGCAGTGCTCACATGCGCCCTGATCGTGGTCAGGTCCCAGGCAGCGGTAACACATATCATGTCCATCAGTAATAGACATGATTTTACTGCAACGGCAGGGTTTGAACCCCGATGGTTGTACAGTTTTTTTAGACATTTTCTCGTCAAAGACAAAAAAACGAGCTGAGGAGACTGAAGCTCCATGTGCGTTCCTGTGTGCGGAAAAAACAGATTGAGGAAATTCTGTTTTCCAGAGAGCAAAACTCTAACCTCTACTTGGGAAGCTCCGCCTCCTGGGCCCTGAATGACAGTTCCCATGACAGCATGGCTAATTCAGCCCTGCTATCAATGGGAAACATTTTTTTCTTCACAGAGGATCCTTTAAAAGGTATAAAGAGATACTTCATCCTCTCAACTCTACCAATTCCCCTCTGGCAATCTCCTGGAGGTGCTTGATGAACTAACAAATGTCATCAGTCTGGGCTACACAACAGTATAAAAAAAAAGGCTCTAAATAACTCAGCCAGAAAAGAATAAACCCAAACCTGGGAGACAAATATCCTGCTGCACCAAAACAATATGTGTTGCCATCTGCTGGAAACAGAGAATACTGGCTTTTGCTGGAGCTGCATGATGACAACAAGCAGTGATGATGTCTCAGAAAATGGTGTGTCCTGTGTTTCCATCTGGTAGTAGTAGCAGTAAACCCACTTGTATAGCAGGATGATAAGGAAAATAGAAGTTTATATGGTTATTTACCCTTTCAAATAGTACTAGGCAGGTAGCACGGAGAAAGTATTTTCATTCAATGCACAATTAAGCTGTGAAATTTGTTGCTGGCTGATGTGGTAAGGCATCTAGCATAGCTGGGCTTAAAAAGAGGTTTGGACAAGTTCCTAGAGGAAAAGTCCATAAACAATTACCAGCTAAGTGGGCTTGGGGAAATTTGCCATCTATCCCTACAAATAAACAAGAAATTGGATTTGCTCGCTAATGATTTGGACTGTGCAATGTCCGAGACAGGATGCTGGGCTTGATGAACTTGGGCTGACCCAGCATGGCACATCTCAAGTTCTTATTCAGCAACTCCTTTCTGTGCTCTGGTGACTTTTGTTGGAATTGAACCCCTCTGCTGCTTTACTAAAACGCTTCAGTGCCTCAGCACTCCCCTCCTCCTGCCCTGTACAACAGTACTTCAGTAAAACCCAATGCCCATGTGTGGTATGAGGAGCTGAAGGCACAGATCTTGTCAGGAATTTACACACCAGGGTTGGAGTTCCAGCCTAATAAGGGCAGCTGAGCTAGTCCATAGCATAGCAGCATCAAACAAATTCTCTGTAGGCTGGGGCCCAGCCTACGGTATACAACATAAGTAGACCGTAGAAGAGTTTGTTGAGAAAAGCCTTGAAAGATGTACTTCTAAGCTCTGGCTGTAGCTGCTCTGCCATGTCAAGCTTATACAGTGGATAAAAGTACTTTAAAATGCACTAAACAGTTTAAAAAAAACCCAACAATACAAAAACATCTTAGAATAAGCGCTTTCTGGACCTTGCAGACAACAGATCAGCTGGAGATGATAGACACACATAGAGTTCATTCTGGTCATGCAGCATTTTCATGGATTAAGAAGTGATTCTGTTCAGTGGCTGCGTGACACGGCAGGTGTGGGACTAGGGATCCTCTCTCCAGGGACAGAGAGACAATGCTGGCAAAACTTTAAAAAACCCCACTTTTGCAATTATTTTTGTGGGCTTAATCTAATACACCCACAGAAATTGTCTTCAGCACGTTACTGAAATCTGAAAACCTTGCAATGCTGAATATTTATTTAAAAGGAAGAAAAGACCTTGGAACCTGGCATGCGCTGTTTTGCATTTGAAAGAACAGTGCATGTATATAGATCTTGTTTTCTTTCTCAGCACCGTTATTGTTATTGTGTTATTGTATTATATGCTATATGGTTGTAGGGTTTGTTTTGTAAAGTTATATTTAAGTACTTCAATATATTATTTATATGTTAAATACTAATAGATAGTCCACGGTCTGTACAGCCTGTTTTCCGTCAATCCTGTTAATTGTAATTTTTTTCTAATTAATAACTGCTAAGAATGTCAATTGTAAAGCCTGTTGCTAAGTTACTGTTAAATGTAAACCGCGGTGATGTATATCTTTACGTACTGCGGTATATAAAAAAAAAATCCTTAAATAAATAAATAAATAAATGCTCAAGGCATGTTACAGTTCATGTACAGTGAGTATTTTCATGCGCCAGAGGGTTTACAATAAGCTTGCATCTGAAGCAATGGAGGGTGAAGTGACCTGGGAGAAGGCGTAAGGAGTGTCACAGTGGGAGAAGCAGGATTTGAATCTTGGCTTCCCTGGTCCTCAGCCCACTGTTCTAAACCACAAGTCCACTCCTCCACATACCTGCCTGCACAGCCTTAAGTTTGCAGAACAAAAAGCAGACACCAGGAAGATAAGAGACTCTGTGGTCCCAGAAAAGGGAGTTAATCCGAACCAGGGCAAGCATCAATCGGGTTCCTCTCACTAATGTGAATCAAATCCTCTTACATCTGTAACAATGCCTCACTGCAAATCCTATCATTACATCCCCTGCAAACAGAAACAGCCAATTCCTTCCCTTTCTAACAGACATATAGGAGGGACTCCTGCATGCAATTCCTAGCATCAGACTGCATTCCAGGTAGGAGGCACACAAAGATTGTCTCCCCCTCCCGCCCAGCTTCAGAACTCTTCTATGGCTAAGTTTCATTTAAGATTGGAAAGAGAAGCTCCAAGACCTTTTACAGCTCCCCTCAAGCTGTGCTCAGAACCTCCCTCACAGAATCCTGTCACACAATGCAGGAAGAGTGCAAAATGCCTTTGTGGCTGCCAGACAGGGCTGGTGGGAAAGCATTCTTTCCCTTTTAAGGTCTTTAAATTTTATCACACATGGGCCCCTCCCTCTCCCTGTGTGTGTGATCTCAGCACAGGCCACCTCCCTCTCTAAATTTAACTCCTAATGTCCTTGGCACGGGGTAGAACCAACCAAATTTCAGTCCTGCAACAGCTTTTGAAAGTTTGTCATAATAAAGCAACCAACAGCAGAATTACAAGTAAGAGAATCCCCTCCCTGAGTATTTCCAACACCCTCAGGCAAACAGAAAATACATTCACTGAACGGTCAGGGAGCATCCTAGTGTCCCAGGGCTGAACACAAGCCATCCCAAGTACCAGAGAACAAAATGTCAGAATATTATAACTATATATTTTCTGAACCAAATATACCAGTGCTGAAGCTCTCTGGTCCCAGCCCCAAAGTGAATCTAAATTTTACGGCATGCTGTAAACAAAACTTCACAGAGGAAAAAAGGAATAGCAGAGTTGCTTACCTGTAACAGGTGTTCTCACAGGACAGCAGGATGTTAGTCCTCACATATGGGTGACATCATCAGGATGGAGCCCAATCACGGAAAACTTCTGTCAAAGTTTCCAGAACTTTGACTGGCACCTACTGGGCATGCCCAGCATAGCACCAACCCTGCATCCAGCAGGGGTCCCCCTTCAGTCTCGTAATATAGCAAAAGCAAGAGCAAAAATAAATTAAGAAAACGTAAACGAACCCAACTCCGTGGGGCGGCGGGCGGGTTTCGTGAGGACTAACAGCCTGCTGTCCTGTGAGAACACCTGTTACAGGTAAACAACTCTGCTTTCTCACAGGATAAGCAGGATGGCAGTCCTCACATATGGGTGAGTAGCGAGCTGAGGATGCCCGAGCAATGCACCAAATGCACCCAAAGACATGTAACAGGCACAACAACAGGGATGGAATTTGGTTAGGAGGGCATCCTGAACCCTAACGGGTCAGTGGAAGGATGTTGGTAAGTCAAACTGAAAATAAGTTGCGTAGAACAGACTGGCCGAAGATGGAATCTTGTCTGCCAGCCTTATCTAAGCAATAATAGGCTGTGAATGTATGGATAGAACTCCAGGTAGCAGCCTTGCATATGTCAGGAAGCGGCACCGAAGGAAGGTGCGCTACTGATGTCGCCATGGCCCTTATAGGGTGTGCTTTCACATGGTGTTGGAGTGGAATGCCTGCTTGCTGGTAGCAAAAAGAGATACAGTCCGCCAGCCAGGAGGAGAGGGTCCGCTTTCCCACAGGATTTCCAAGTTTGATGGTGTCAAACGAAACAAACAATTGAGTGGATTTTCTGTGGGCTGACGTGCGATCCAGATAGAAGGCTAGAGCACGCTTGCAGTCTAAGGAATGCAGAGCCTGTTCTCCTCGATTGGAATGGGGCCTGGGAAAAAAGGTAGGTAGGATAATGGATTGATTAATGTAAAAGTCCGATACTACCTTTGGTAAAAATTTAGGGTGGGTGCGGAGTACCACCCTGTCATGCAGAATTTTAGTGTAAGGCGGATAAGGTAACTAATAGGGATGTGAATCGTTTTTTGACGATTTAAAATATCGTCCGATATATTTTAAATCGTCAAAAAATCGTTAGGGCCACGATACAATACCAATTCCCCCGATTTATCGTTAAAAAATCGTAAATCGGGGGAAGGGGGAGGGCAGGAAAACCGGCACACTAAAACCCCCTAAAACCCACCCCCGACCCTTTAAATTAAATCCCCCACCCTCCCGAACCCCCCCCAATGCTTTAAATTACCTGGGGATCCGGCGGTGGTCCAGAACGGCGGCGGTCTGGAATGGCCCCCTCAATAGAATCGTGTTGTCTTCAGCCGGCGCCATTTTTCAAAATGGCCGCCGCAAAATGGCGGCGGCCATAGACAAAAACGATTCGACGGAGGAGGTCGTTCCGGACCCCCGCTGGACTTTTGGCAAGTCTTGTGGGGGTCAGAAGGCCCCCCAAGCTGGCCAAAAGTTTCCTGGGAGTCCAGCGGGGTTCCGGGAGCGATTTCTTGCCGCGAATCGTATGGGAAATGGCGCCGGCAGGAGATCGAGTGTAGGAGGTCGTTCAGCGGCGGTCCGGAACCCCCGCTGAACGACCTCCTGCAGTCGATCTCCTGCCGGCGCCATTTTCCGTACGAAAACGATTCGTGGCAAGAAATCGCTCCCGGAACCCCGCTGGACTCCCAGGAAACTTTTGGCCAGCTTGGGGGGGCCTCCTGACCCCCACAAGACTTGCCAAAAGTCCAGCGGGGGTCCGGAACGACCTCCTCCGTCGAATCGTTTTTGTCTATGGCCGCCGCCATTTTGCGGTGGCCATTTTGAAAAATGGCGCCGGCTGAAGACAACACGATTCTATTGAGGGGACCGTTCCGGACCGCCGCCGTTCTGGACCACTGCCGGATCCCCAGGTAATTTAAAGCATTTGGGGGGGGTTCGGGAGGGTGGGGGATTTAATTTAAAGGGTCGGGGTGGGTTTTAGGGGGGTTTAGTGTGCCGGCTCACGATTTTAACGATTTTTCACGATAGTTTACACACCCAAACGGCAACAATACGATTCCCTCCCCTCCCAGCCGAAATCGATCGTTAAGACGATCGAGGACACGATTCACATCTCTAGTAACTAATGCCTGTAATTCACTAACTCTGCGAGCGGATGTGTTCGCGAGAAGAAAAACTACGTTCCAGGTGAGATAACGGAGATCACAGGAGTGGAGAGGCTCAGACAGAGGTTGCATAAGCCGTCCCAATACTACGTTAAGGTCCCAAGCAGGGGCCGGAGGGCGCAGTGGAGGTTTTAAATGGAGCAAGCCTCTCATGAAGCGTGATACTAAGGGTTGTGTCGAAATGGAGACATTTCCTATACCCTTATGGTATGCAGACACTGCACTGACATGAACCCTGATAGAGGAAGTTTTCAGGCCTAACTCTGGCAGGTGCCAGAGATAGTCCAGGAACCTCGCAGTGGAACAAGTGAATGGGTCTATGGACATGGAAGTGCACCAGACCGAAAACTCTTCCATTTAGAGCGATAAGACCTTCTCGTTGAAGGCTTTCGTGAAGCCACCAGGACTCGGCATACAGACTCTGAAAGGTTAAGAGGTTGGAGTATTAACCTTTCAACATCCAGGCCGTCAGAGACAGAGCCTGGAGATTGGGGTGGCGCAGGTATCCGTCATTCTGAGTTATCAGAAGGGGATTCTTCCCTAGGGGAATGTGCCGGCGTATTGATAGATCCTGGAGGATTGGAAACCACACCTGGCTTGGCCAGTGGGGAGCTATCAGAATCATTAAGCCCTTGTCCTGCCTGAGCTTCATGAGAGTCTTTGAAAAGAGAGGAAATGGAGGGTACGCATAAAGGAGACCGCTGGTCCAGGAGAGGGCGAAAGCATCTCTTGGTTGCGAGTGGTGACTGCGAATGAGAGAGCAGAAGTTATCTACTTTGTGCTTGTGGACTGAAGCAAAAAGGTCTATGCGAGGGTAGCCCAACGTTGGAATATCGAGTCCGCTACCGTGGGATTGAGAGACCACTCGTGCAGATGGAAAGTTCAACTCAGCTTGTCCGCCAAGAGATTGTCCACTCCTAGCACGTAGGTTGCTTTGAGGCACATCGAGCGGGAAAGGGCCCATGCCCATATCTGTGCAGCTTCCTGACAGAGGAGGAAGGAGCCCATTCTCCCTTGTTTGTTGATGTACCACATCGCAACCTGATTGTCAGTTTGAATTAGGATGGCTTTGTTTGACAGGCAGTCCTAAAAGGCCTTGAGGGCATATCTGATCGCCCGTAGCTCCAGGAAATTTATCTGGTGTCTGACTTCCTCTGGTGACCAGGTTCCTTGAGTCTGCAGGTCGTCCACATGTGCACCCCACCCTAGGTTGGATGTGTCTGTTGTTAAGATAATTTGAGGTTCTGGAGCTTGAAATGGAAGGCCTTGAATGAGATTGGAGTGGTGCATCCACCAAGCTAGAGACAGACAGAGCTGTTTGGTAATCTGGACAATGCTGGACATTGGCTGACAAGCTTGAATCCACTGTGATTTTAGGGTCCACTGCATGACCCTCATGGCAAGGCGAGCCATTGGAGTGACATGCACAGAGGAGGCCATATGACCCAGCATTATGAGGAAATGACGAGCAGTTGAAGATGCTCGAGTTTGCATGTGATGCACCAGAGAGGTTATGATGAAAGCGCGATCCTGGGGAAGGAAGGCTTTCACCTGTAGTGTGTTTAGGTCGACCCTATAAAGGAAAGGATTTGGGATGGAACTATCTTGGATTTGGGATAGTTGATTAGAAACCCTAAGGAGATCAGGGTATGGATAGTGAGTCGCAGGGAGGCTAATGCATCCTGCTGAGTCAGAGCCTTTATCAACCAATCCTCGAGATAAGGGTAGACATGCACTCCCTGATTCCTGAGAAAGGCTGCAACCACCACCAGGCACTTGGTGAATACTCGTGGAGCAGACGCTAGGCTGAATGGTAGTACACGGTACTGGAAGTGATGAGGACCGACCAGGAATCGCAGGAATTTGCGATGAGAAGGAGTTATGGAAATGTGTGTGTAAGCGTCTTGGAGATCTAGAGAGCATAGCCAATCTCCTCTTTGTAGAAGAGGAAGTAGAGAGCCCATGGTTACCATTTTAAATTTTTCTTTCTGTAAAAATTTGTTTAGGGCGCGGAGGTCCAGTATCGGACGTACACCACCTGACTTTTTTGGTATCAGAAAATACTGGGAGTAGAACCCTTGCCCCTGTTGGGAGAGGGGCACTGGTTCTATTGCTCGGATTCTGAGGAGGATTGAGACCTCCTGTTCGAGCAAGAGAGAGTGGTCGGAAATCCCCCATATGTCAGCCGAGGTGGGGAGTCCGATGGAACAGTCAGGAAATTTAGAGGGTAACCCTGAGTGACTACCGCAAGCACTCACTGGTCTGTGGTGACTGTTTGCCAAATGTTGTTGAAGTGGCAGAGCCGACCGCCGACCGGTATGGATGGAAGAGGAATTTGGCTTACACTCTCTAGGAAGAAGTCTCACAAGGTCTTCCTGCAATTTATCATAATCTGCTTGTGATTTAACTACTCTGAAGAATTTTGTGTCCTCTGCAAATTTGATTATCTCACTCGTATTTCTTTCCAGATCATTTATAAATATATTGAAAAGTAAGGGTCCCAATACAGATCCCTGAGGCACTCCACTGTCCACTCCCTTCCACTGAGAAAATTGTCCATTTAATCCTACTCTCTGTTTCCTGTCTTTTAGCCAGTTTGCAATCAATGAAAGGACATCGCCACCTATCCCATGACTTTTTACTTTTCCTAGAAGCCTTTCATGAGGAACTTTGTCAAACGCCTTCTGAAAATCCAAGTATACTACATCTACCGGTTCACCTTTATCCACATGTTTATTAACGCCTTCAAAAAAGTGAAGCAGATTTGTGAGGCAAGACTTGCCATGGGTAAAGCCATGCTGACTTTGTTCCATTAAACCATGTCTTTCTATATGTTCTGTGATTTTGATGTTTAGAACACTTTACACTATTTTTCCTGGCACTGAAGTCAGGCTAACCGGTCTGTAGTTTCCTGGATCGCCCCTGGAGCCCTTTTTAAATATTGTGGTTACATTTGCTATCCTCCAGTCTTCAGGTACAATGGATGATTTTAATGATAGGTTACAAATTTTTACTAATAGGTCTGAAATTTCATTTTTTAGTTCCTTCAGAACTCTGGGGTGTATACCATCCGGTCCAGGTGATTTACTACTCTTCAGTTTGTCAATCAGGTCTACCACATCTTCTAGGTTCACCGTGACTTGATTTAGTCCATCTGAATCATTACCCATGAAAACCTTCTCCATTATGGGTACCTCCCCAACATCCTCTTCAGTAAACACCGAAGCAAAGAAATCATTTAATCTTTCTGCGATGGCCTTATCTTCTCTAAGTGCCCCTTTAACTCCTCGATCATCTAATGGTCCAACTGACTCCCTCAAGGCTTTCTGCTTCGGATATATTTTAAAAAGTTTTTACTGTGAGTTTTTGCCTCTACAGCCAACTTCTTTTCAAATTCTCTCTTAGCCTGTCTTATCAATGTCTTACATTTAACTTGCCAACGTTTATGCTTTATCCTATTTTCTTCTGTTGGATCCTTCTTCCAATTTTTGAATGAAGATCTTTGGCTAAAATAGTTTCTTTCACCTCCCCTCTTAACCATGCCGGTAATCGCTTTGCCTTCTTTCCACCTTTCTTAATGTGTGGAATACATCTGGACTGTGCTTCAGCGAACGGTTAGTGCGTTCCATCTGTCCATTGCTTTGTGGATGGAAGGCAGTGGTGAGATCTAACTGAATTCCAAACATTTTACACAAAGCTCTCCAATATTGTGCAGTAAACTATGGACCTCTATCCAACACGATATATGACGGCAGGCCATGTGCTCGGAAGACGTGTTGTACGAAGAGCTGTGCCAGTTCTGCAGCTGATGGCAATTTGGGCAAAGCGACAAAGTGGGCCATCTTAGAGAATCGGTCCACCGTCACCCAGATCACAGTCTTCCCCTCGGACAGAGGAAGATCCACTACGAAGTCCATGGCAATGTGTGTCCAGGGTTCCACAGGAATAGGCAGCGGTTGAAGCAAACCCCACGGACGACCCATTAGTGGTTTCTGCCTGGCACAGGTGGGACAGGAACCGACATAAAGATTGACATCTTGTCTCATGCAGGGCCACCAGTAGTATCATGTTAAGAGATTCAAAGTTCGAGCTCTACCGGCATGCCCGGCCGTGAGTGAATCATGAACCCATGCTAATACTTTTCTTCTAAGACGATGAGGTACCACTGTCCTGTCTCCTGGTAAGACCATGGTGCTGGTTATACTGACCCTTGCAGGGTCAAGAATGTATTTGCCTAAAAGCATTTATGTTAAATAGAACCTCCCTCTACTTGGGCAAAAAATTTGGATATATCCAGATGTGGCCAAAGAAACACAAGCAAGACGGAAAAGATTTATAACCTTAGCTAATATAGCAAGAACATATGGTATTCAAATAGTGATAAGATTTCCTTGCAAATGTGTTATGCGTATCGATGGATTGAGGTATGTGTACTATGATCCAGATCAGCTAGAAAAGTTCTTGGAAGAATGTAGGAACCGAAGGGAGGAGAGTGGTACTTAATCCATATATAATTGGGAATAAAATTTATATCTGCTGACTTCTGTATATATAGTATATTTTTTCTTTATAGTTTAATTTGCTCAGAGTGCTCCCACCCTAGTTTGGTATCAGGGAAACAGGTAATTCACATGTGGTAAATGTTATTTTTTGGGTTATCTTGAAATATTATAAAACCTGTTTTCCTAAAGAATATTCAATGAAAATTGGATAATGTAACATTGAGTTATTTACTTGATTGTAAATTAAAAATTCATAAATAATTAAAAAAAAAAAAAAAGAATGTATTTGGGAGAATTGTCCTGCTCTTTCAGTTCGGTGATGCGAGATAGCGCATCCGCTCGTACATTCTTAGTAGCTGGCCGGTACTGCAGGGAGAAATTAAAGCGACTGAAAAACAGAGACCATCGGGCTTGTCCAGGGTTCAGGTGCTGGGTTTTACACAAGAACTCCAGATTCTTGTGATCTGTGTAAACTGTTATTGGATGTTGAGCGCCCTTCAACCACTGCCTCCATTCCTCGAAGGCCAATTTGATGGCCAACAGTTCCTTGTCGCCAATTCCATAGTTCCTCTCCGCGTCAGAGAATTTATGAGAGAAGTACAAACACGGAATCAACCCTCCGTTCCTAGAGGTTTGGCTGAGAACTGCTCCCACGGCAATATCAGAAGCATCCACCTCTACGATGAACAGCCTTAGAGGATCTGGGTGATGTAAGCAAACATCCTCCAAGAACGTCTCCTTTAACTCCATAAAGGCTTGACATGCTTCTAGGGGCCAATTCTTTGCATCCATTTTCCTTTCCTTGTAAGCCACTTTACGAGAATAGTGAGGGATGAACAGTCTATAGAAGCCACTTTATGAGAATAGTGAGGGATGAACTGTCTATAGAAATTTGCGAATCCCAAGAATCTTTGGAGTGCCTTCACTCCTACCAGTCGAAGCCAATCTCGGATGGAGGAAACCTTTTCTGGGTTCATCCTGAACCCCGTGGCTGAAACAATGTAACCCAAGAAAGGGAGTGATTCTTGCTCAAAGAGACATTTCTCGAACTTCACGAACAGCTTATTCTCCCTCAGAATCTGTAAAACTTGTCGCACGTGTTGACGATGCGTTGTCAGATCCTTGGAATATATCAGTACATCATCCAGGTAGACAATGACAGATAAATGAAGCATCTCTCTCAGTACTTTGTTCATGAGGTGTTGGAATACTGCAGGAGCGTTACAAAGACCGAACCGCATTACCAAGTACTCGTAGTATCCGTCCCGGGTGTTGAAAGCCGTCTTCCATTCATCCCCAGGACGGATGGGCACCAGGTTATATGCTCCGTGAAGATCGAGTTTGATAAACACCTTTGCTCCTTGCAGGCGGTCCAGAAGCTCAGGGATCAGCGGTAGTGGGTACCGGTTGCGTCTGGTAATGGCGTTTAGCCCTCTGTAGTCGATGCATGGGCGCAGGGACCCATCCTTTTTCCCTACAAAGAAGCCTGCTCCAGCCAGGGACTTAGAAGGGCGAATGAACCCCCGAGCCAAGTTCTCCGAAATGTATTTAGACATGGCCTGTGTCTCTGGAAGAGAGCGGATACAGCCTTCCACGAGGTGGTGTGGTACCAGGCAGTAAGTTAATGGCGCAGTCAAACGGATGATGTTGGGGTAACAACTCTGCCTGTTCCTTAGAAAAGACATCCGCAAAGTCCTCATACTGGGAGGGTATGGCTAGGGATGCTGCCATTAGAGGGAGGCTGGGTTGCGGGCAAGCAGACAGGCAAGTGTTAAAGCAGTCCTGGCCCCAAGCTGCCACTTGAAGCATGTCCCAATGAATGAGTGGAGAGTGCCTCTGGAGCCACGGCAGCCCTAGCACTATGGGGTGAACCGACCTCTCCAATACCAAGAAGGATATTTGTTCCATGTGCATAACACCCGTTCAAAGTGTCAGCGGCTCGGTGGTAGACGCGATGCATCCAGGAATTACCGTACCTCAGATAGATGTAATCCGGAGCCGAGGGTCTCGATTACATACAGGAAGCTGGAGCTGTTGTACCAAATCCCAGTGGATAAAGTTCCCTCCTGCCCCCGAATCAATGAAGGCAGTAGTGGCAAAGGTTCCTCCGGGATATTCCAGGGTTACCGGAACCGTAAATTGAGAAGCAGAAGCTACACAACCTAGAGACAGCTCCCCTGTGGCGCCTAGGCTTTGGCGTTTTCCAACCGTTCTTTGTACTGGGCCAAGAACTGTCCCTTCCTCCACAGTACAGAGTCCCATAGTTCTGCGTCTCCTTCTCTCCTCTGGGGTTAGAGTGCTGCATCCCAGCTGCATTGGCTCCTCCCCAGACGACTCCACCTGCGGTTTTGCCACTGCGGCTGAAGATACTAGAGGTTTCGAGAATGCGGGAGCCAGCGAGACCTGCCTCTTAGCCGGATGGAACTCCCGGAAGCGTTGCTGTACCCGATGGTCGATTCTTCCTGCTAGATCAATCAAGTTATTCAAGTCCTCAGGGAGGTCCCTAGCAGCTAGTTCGTCTTTTATCCTAGAAGCCAGGCCCTCCAAAAACAAACCTCTTAAGCTGTCCTCCTGCCAGCCTACTTCAGAAGCCAGTGTTTGAAACTCAATGGCATAGTCTGTCAGAGAGCGGGACCCTTGGCGCAACTGTAATAGCTCCGAAGTTGTAGTGGAGTGGCATGCTGGTTCATTAAAGATTTGTTTGAAGTTGAGGATGAACTGTTGGAAGCTACCCAACATGGAATCGTTGCGCTCCCACAACGGCGATGCCCAGGCTAGGGCCTTCCCCTCCAGCAAGGAGAGAATGTATGCAACCTTCACTGAGTCCGTAGGAAACTGTTTGGGTAGTAATGCAAACCTTATGTAGCATTGGTTCCAGAATCCACGACAGAATTTGGCCTCGCCAGCGTAGCGTGGCGGTACTGGCAGGTGTGGAGGAACTACAGAGTCTGTAGGGAGCCACTGGAAGAATGGGTGGGGTCTCGGCAGGCTGGGAATCCAGGCAGTTAGCAAGTCGTTCCACAGTTGCTGCCAGGACATCTAGGCAATGGTGCTGTTGTGGCAAACGTTGTGCAATTCCTGGAATGGCCCATAGACCCGAAATGTCCTCCGGGTCCATGGCCTTGCAAACTGTTATGACTGAGATAGTGGACCCTTGGGCCGGCCATGCGGAGTGACGTCAGCACATGAGAATTACTCCGCAGAGGTGGAAAGGCCGGGAGGCGGTACCAAGCTGGGAGACCAGGCGGTAGCTTCACCCTGGAAGCCCGAGTTCCCACGGGAGGAGCCCGTGAGGACCCGGACCGCTGGGACTTAGGAGGTTTCCCCAGAGGGCAATCTCAGTAGCCAAAAGGCAGACACAGTTCAGGGTTGGCGGCAGACAGGAAAGTAGCAGGTACGAACCAGGGTCAAAAGCCAGGCAGACAATCCGAAGGCAAATTGGAAAGCGTAGGAGCGGAGCTGGAACAAGGTCAGAGGCTGGATCAGGAGCAGAACCTGCAGCAAGAACAAGCTGGCACAGGAACTGAAGCAGGAACAGGCTGGAACGTGAACTAAAGCAGGAACAAGAACTGAAGCAGGAATAAGCTGGAATGTGAACTGAAGCAGGAACAGGCTAGAACGTGAACTGAAGCAGGAACAAGCTGGAACGAGAACTGAAGCTGGAACAAGCTGGAACAAGTACGAGACGGCAACTAGATACTCACAAGAGTGACCTCGTTGCAAGGCGATTCTCTGGAGCAGGAACCGGGTTTAAATCCCCTGCCAGCGTCTGACGTCATTCCGGGGGCCAGCCGAGATCTCCCGCCCCTGCAGCTTCAAGAGCTGCCTCCTTGCGCGCGTGCGTATACTGAGGGCGGGGCCAAGCAGGAAAGCTCGACAGCGTCTCCCTCGTGGAGGCGCCGCGGCGAGGAAAGGCCTGTACAGGCCTTGCGCTGGATCGGAGAGACCTGTCCGTGCCCGGGGACAGCCATGGAGGTAAGAGTCCGGTTGTGGGTGTCGCGACCGGGATCGCAACATTGGTAGTGCAGTAAATAATGGGAGATTTGAATTACACCAATATTGACTGGGTAAATGTATCATCGGGACATGCTAGAGAGATAAAGTTCCTGGATGGAATAAATGACAACTTTATGGAGCAATTGGTTCAGGAACAATTTTAGATCTAATTCTCAGTGGAGCACAGGATTTGATGAGAGAGGTAACGGTGGTGGGGCTGCTTGGCAATAGTGATCATAATTTGATCAAATTTGAATTAATGACTGGAAGGGAGACAGTAAGCAAATCCACGGCTCTCGTGCTAAACTTTCAAAAGGGAAACTTTGAGAAAATGAGAAAAATAGTTAGAAAAAAACTGAAAGGAGCAGCTACAAAAGTAAAAAGTGTGCAAGAGGTGTGGTCATTGTTAAAAAATACCATCCTAGAAGCACAGTCCAGATGTATTCCACACATTACGAAAGGTGGAAAGAAGGCAAAAAGATCACCGGCATGGTTAAAAGGGGAGGTGAAAGAAGCTATTTTAGCCAAAAGATCTTCATTCAAAAATTAGAAGGATCCAACAGAAGAAAATAGGATAATGCATAAGTGTTGGCAAGTTAAATGTAAGACATTGATAAGACAGGCTAAGAGAGAATTTGAAAAGAAGTTGGCTGTAGAGGCAAAAACTCACAGTAAAAACTTTAAAAAATATATCTGAAGCAGAAAGCCTGTGAGGGAGTCAGTTGGACCATTAGATGATCGAGGGGTTAAAGGGGCAATTAGAGAAGATAAGGCCTTCGCAGAAAGATTAAATTATTTTTTGTTTCAGTGTTTACTGAAGAGGATGTTGGGGAGATACCCGTATCAGAGAAGGTTTCCATGGGTAATGATTCAGATGGACTGAACCAAATCACAGTGAACCTAGAAGATGTGGAAGGTCTGATTGACAAACTGAAGAGTAGTAAATCACCTGGACCAGATGGTATACCCCCAAGGTTCTGAAGCAGGGGTGGGCAAGTCCTGTCCTCGAGGGCTGCAAACCAGTCGGGTTTTCAGGATACCCCTAATGAATATGCATGAAATAGATTTGCATACAACTGAGGCAGTGTGTATGCAGGTCTCTCTCATGCATATTCATTAAGGATATCCTGAAAACCCGACTGGTTTGCAGCCCTCGAGGACCGGAATTGCCCACCCCTGTTCTGAAGGAACTAAAAAATGAAATTTCAGACCTATTAGTAAAAATTTGTAACCTATCATTAAAATCATCCATTGTACCTGAAGAATGGAGGGGTGGCTAAGGAAATCCCAATACTTAAAAAGGGCTCCAGGGGCGATCCGGGAAACTACAGACCGGTTAGCCTAACTTCAGTGCCAGGAAAAATATTGGAAAGTGTTCTAAATATCAAAATCACAGAACATACAGAAAGATATGGTTTAATGGAACAAAGTCAGCATGGCTTTACCCAAAGCAAGTCTTGCCTCACAAATCTGCTTCACATTTTTGAAGGAGTTAATAAACATGTAGATAAAGGTGAACCAGTAGATGTAGTATATTTGGAATTTCAGAAGGCGATTGACAAGGTTCCTCATGAGAGGCTTCTAGGAAAAGTAAATAGTTATGGGATAGGTGGCAATGTCCTTTCGTGGATTACAAACTGGCTAAATGACAGGAAACAGAGAGTAGGATTAAATGGACAATTTTCTCAGTGGAAGGGAGTGGGTAGTGGAGTGCCTCAGGGATCTGTATTGGGACCTGTGTTTTTCAATATATTTATAAATGATCTGGAAAGAAATACGACAAGTGAGGTAATCAAATTTGCAGATGATACAAAATTGTTCAGAGTAGTTAAATCACAAGCAGATTGTGATAAATTGCAGGAAGACCTTCTGAGACTGGAAAATTGGGCATTCAAATGGCAGATGAAATTTAATGTGGATAAGTGCAAGGTGATGCATATAGGGAAAAATAACCCATGCTATAGTTACACAATGTTAGGTTCAATATTAGGAGTTACCACCCAAGAAAGAGATCTAGGTGCAATAGTGGATAACACATTGAAATCATTGGTTCATTGTGCTGCAGAAGTAAAAAAAGCAAACAGAATGTTGGGAATTATTAGAGAGGGAATGGTGAATAAAATGGAAAATGTCATAATGCCTCTGTATCGCTCCATAGTGAGACCACACCTTGAATACTGTGTAGAATTCTGGTTGCCGCATCTCGAAAAAGATATAGTTGCGATGGAGAAGGTACAGAGAAGGGCTACCAAAATGATAAGGGGAATGGAACAGATCCCCTATGAGGAAAGATTAAAGAGGTTAGCACTTTTCAGCTTGGAGAAGAGATGGCTGAGGGGGGATATGACAGAGGTGTTTAAAATCATGAGAGGTCTAAAACGGGTTAATGTAAATCAGTTATTTATTCTTTCGGATAATAGAAAGACTAGGGGGCACGCCATGAAGTTAGCATGGGGCACATTTAAAACTAATCGGAGAAAGTTCTTTTTTACTCAATGCACAATTAAACTCTGGAATTTGTTGCCAGAGGATGTGGTTAGTGCAGTTAGTATAGCTGTGTTTAAAAAAGGATTGGATAAGTTCTTGGAGGAGAAATCCATTACCTGCTATTAATTAAGTTGACTTAGGGGTAGATTTTATAAATTTATGCGCGCGCGAACAAAAGTACGCTGGATTTTATAAGATACGCGCGTTGCCACGCGTATCTTATAAAATCCGGGGTCGGCGTGCGCAAGGGGGAAATCGGAGCGGCCTCGGAGGGAACTTTCTTTCTACCCCCCCGCACCTTCCCTTCCCTTGCCTAACCCACCCCCCCGGCCCTATCTAGACCCCCCCCCCCCCACCTTTATCGGAAAAGTTACTACTGCCTCCAGGCAGTAGTAACTTACGCGCGCCGGCGCGGCAGGCCCCGACACAGGCCGCTGTGTCAGGGCACTCGGCCATGTCCCCGGACCGCCCACACGCCCCCGATCCCAAACCACGCCCCTGGCCACGCCCCCGACCACCCCTTTTTGCAAGCACCGGGACTTGCGCGCGCCACCGAGCCTATGCAAAATAGGCTCAGCGCGCGCGCGCGGGGGGGGGGGGGGGGTTTGGGGTAGGCTTTCAGGGGGTATGCGAGTATCCCTTTGAAAATCTACCCCTTAGAAAATAGCCACTGCTATTATTAGCAACAGTAGCATGGAATAGATTTAGTTTTTGGGTACTTGCCAGGTTCTTATGGCCTGGATTGGCCACTGTTGGAAACAGGATGCTGGGCTTGATGGACCCTTGGTCTGACCCAGTATGGCATGTTCTTATGTTCTTATAGTTGTCTTCTTAGTGATGGCGGACACAGCTGTGTCCACCTTCGGTATCTTGAGAAGATCCAGCGCCTCATCCGGAAGCAGGTATAACTTGTCCATGGCCCTGCTCACCTTCAAACCGGCATCTGGAGTGTCCCACTCTCTGAAGAGCAGGGCACGACTGACATATGAAAGGGGAAAGCCGCGATGGGACCCCTAAGCCTCAACATTACTGGATCTATGGCCCCTGGTATCGTGCTCTCTTGCAGGGCCTCAATACCTTGCTCCTCAAGTATGGCAGGAATTAGGGGGCCTAGTTCTTCTGTGCGAAACGAACACATCACCCTGTGGTCATCTTCTGCAAGCCCTGGTGCATCCGGGTGAGATGGGTCTGGGTCCTGGTCTCCCCCATCGGGAGACCCCCCCTGGGGGATCCAATGCCTGAGCGGTAGCGGGGGAGGAATCCTCAGCTGGGAGAAGGCTCCTGATTGTACTGGCCGAGCCCCCTCCGAGGCCCCGGCCTTGTGTGAGCCACTGGGGCCACTTCTTCCTGCCGCGGGTGCTTGGTCCTCTGGCCCCGGGAAATCCCTTTATGGCTGCGGCGCCTGGATGAGCACCCTGCTTTAAACACTCTGCTTAGAAAGCGCACAAATTTGGCAGAAACAGAGGAGTTAGAGCCCTCCTCTTCACCTTCCTCCAAGGAGAAATCTCCGGCTGCCTAGACGTGGCTTCCTCCAGAGCCCTGAGGCTGTGGCGATGAGGGGGGGGGGGGGAATCCCCCTCCCCCTCCATGGGCCACGCGAACGCAGCCAAAATGGACTCCGTTCCCGCACTAAGCGGGAACGGGTCTCCCGAGGGATTTCGTGCCGTGAGCCTACCAGGCTCCCGGCACAAAGAAGGCATTCCCCCTAACAGCTGCTCCAGAGGTTCCTTCCCCACTGGGGAGGCACTCCAAGCAAAGGCTGTCGCGCAAAAGTCACGCATACGCGGCCCTGCAAGCACATCATCGCACCATGCGGCAGGGTCAGCAAACCCAGACTGAAAAAGGCAGCACCGAACAAACGGCAGACAGCAGGGGAGCCGCAGGAAGCAAGAGCCGGGATGCACTGAACCTACCTGCAAACCGGCGAAAACAAAATCTTTTTTTTTTTTTTCAAAACACTTTATCGAGTGCCCAGCTGCAGGTTCCTACTGTCCCCTGACAGGGTGAGTGAACCTGGCTTCCCGGTGTCAACCCTGGCAGCTGCTTTAATGGGGGCGAGCGATAAGGTCTCCGACCCTCTGCCCGGATGCCTCAACTACCAGGGGGGATGGTACCCCTGGGACCTAGCAACCCCCGAGAGGCTGAAGAGACTTCAAAGTCCAAGATCTTCCTACTACTTTTTTTTTTTTTTTTTTGGAAACTCAGACTGCTGGGATTTTTCACCTCCACCATCTGCTGGAGACAGAGAAATAGTGGCAGGCTGCAGGTGGCACCTCAACTTAACTGGTAGGGTCAGTCAAAAACTTCTCTGTCTCCATCTGCTGGACTGATCCGGGTACGTTCAGGGAACTCGTCTTTGACCTTAGAAGCTGTCCTCTTAACAATTCCTCTTCAACCAACCTAACCAGGACTTAACTCACAACACAGAATGCTCGCCAACCATCTGCTGGAGACACAGAATACTGGCAGGCTGACTTCAGCATAGATGCCTATATAAAGGAGTGGTGTCAGCGAACCTGTTGATTTCTGTTTCCATCTGTCGGTCCGTTGGCAAAACCCCATTCGTCTGGATGGTTCTGACTGAATGAAGAGGAATTTTTTTTTTTTGTAGTGCCTGTAATAAAGAAACCGTGTGCTGAATTTCAATGAACAGTCTTGATGCAAGGCTTATTACATTGGCCGCAAAGGGAATCTGTCCTGCCCTCTGTCTCAATGGAAGAAAAAAAAAAACCAACACAGGCTCTGAAAGAGGGCTTTAGGATTTTATTTCTCTCAGCGCCTCACTGGGGCTGAGGCAGAGCTGCAGGATACATGAACACAGATCTACAAGCATGTAATCAACACACAGGTGGGAGTCTCTCCCCAGCAGTACAAAAAGCAAACAGATCTTAGACGGGGCTCAGGAGGGACAGGCCTAGAAGCACACCCTCTCTCCTCCTCCTCCCAGATGTAGTCCTGACTGTGGCTCTGGATCCACTCACCAAATCCCCACCACTGGGCTTGGGTCCATGATAGAGTTTTGCACAAGCATATCATAAGAGAAAATCTCAGCTAGTTTAGGTCTCATACACTCATGGCTGTTTGCTGAAAATCCTTCGCTTTTTAAAGTGCAAGAAACTTTTACTCCCTCCATTCTCCCTCTTCTAAACAGATATAACAGTCTTTAAAAGTTTGGCTTTTCAGCACATTAAACTGCTCTGTTTGCAAACCCCATGGAGAGGCCGAGACCTGGAGGGGGTGGAAGCACAGCCTGCCACAGACTCATCTTACACTCCCTGAGGGCAAATCCTTTATCGCGGGAGTCCTTGGAGGCGAGGAAGGCAGCAAGTAGGGGGTCAGATGTGCTCTCGCTCTTGATCAAAGTCCCCCATGGAAAACTGAGAGCAGATATGTTCCGGGGAGGATAGACCCAAAAGAAAAGAAGCCAGCAGAGCAAGCATCAGAGGAAGACCATGGAAAATCACTTGTCTTGCTTCTGAGCAATGCCCCCAACACCCCCAGGGGTTTATCTTACCAGAGGTCACACACACCCCCCCCCCCCCCAAGCCTGATCACAGCAAAACCACCACACAGAGCACTCAACAAGCCATTCATTTAAAAAAAAAAAAATTCATTTATAAAAGAGCAAAATGTACAGTAACTTTAGACATAACACCTCTTGTAAGCCCTATTCCAGGTGTAGCACCTCTGAAGCCACGCGTGAGCCTTGGTACTCTGCAACACTGCAGTCACTGCAGGCCTGCGCAGAAACATACAGGGAGGGCTCTAGGCCCCATTCCCCAGTGACACAAGCACAGAACACACGAGGGGGCTCAGAGCCCAGCAGCACGCAGTAGTCTTTCTAATATACACGTTACACAATTTCTAACAGCAGGAATACTGAAGATGACCAGGCTCCGAGGGCCCCATGAAGCTACAGGAGCACAAGGCAGCTACAGCCTGGAGCTGTGTGCCAGTGAATTGTGGCACAGTGTCCTGCTTCCACATCAGTATGGTGGGCTGCTTCTGAGACATTCCAGCTTCGTGCACTCTCATACCCGCAGTCCCATAGCCGAATAAGGCAGGACTACAAGTCCCAGAATGCCCTGGGAGATGGAAGAACAACATTCACTGGACGTTCCTTTATTTACATAGAGACTCCTACGTTAACAGACTGCTTAATGTGCTTCTTACCAGCTGCAACAGAAAACTGAAGGTCCCATAGACATAAGAAACTTATACCCACCCCCTAAAAGAAGTGCTATACTTAGCGCTAGCCTGTGAGGAGAAGATCAGAAGGATTCCACCCATGGGAGACTTAACTAAGGCTTGCCAACTCTCTACAGCTCCATGGGGCTTGCAATGAAGTGACCTGTTACATGATTCTCTCATATAAGGGTGCCCTAGGTTGACACAGTAACTAATTCCACATTAATCTATGATATTGCATCCTGGCACGGGCTCCTCTGCACTGGAAGAGTTAAACCAGCATGAGGTGCACGGAGTCAGAAAGCACAGAAAGGAGTGTGATTCCAAGTACTGAGTGTGCAACCACACCAGAGCTGCAGGAGGGAGCTTCCAGCAGCTGCCCCAGAAGTCACAGTGTGGCCAAGAATGCACAACTTCCCGAGAAATGCAAAGAGTTCTCCAAGAGGAAGGGGGCAGTGCAGGTCCAGCACAGAGATACCCCCTCCCCCACCAGCTTCAGTACTGGTCTGGCGACTGAACAATCACTGGGGCAATGTGTCACAGAATGCTCAGACCTTGACAGCCTGCGATGAACAGAACATACACATTCTCTTCTCTCTTTCCATAAATAATGGTGCAGTGTCTCTTCTTCAGGCCACGGGAGAACTTGAAAAGCCCCCCCCCCCCATCCCTTCACCATGGAAACAAAACACCTGTAACAGTGACAGTCTCAGTGTTTCAGCATGTTACATGTGCTATGCAGAGAGTTAAGGACCTCAGCACTGCAATCCCAGCTGCAGCAATTATTTCACACAATTTTTCTTCAGCAGTGAAATGTGTTTTTTTTTTTTTTTAAACTTTCAGTTGTCAGCCCCTTTTCTCTTTGCTTGGAGGCATGTGGAATGCAAAGGTGGGAGTCACCGGGGGCTCTCTTCCTGGCTCTGTCCTCACTGTGGGGGCGGCACTGGCATTGCCACACTGGCAGCGGGTGGGAAAGAGTCTGGTGGAAGCGGAGGTCCTGAGTCTGAGAAAAGCAAATCAGATATTAGTGGCGCCAAAATGAAAGTCAGCTAACCTGCTTCATCCCATCTATTCATTGATGATTGACACACATCCTACACCCTCTTGTTAGGCTTAGAGTAACACCACCAGTACCAGCAGCCTAATCAGAGTGGGAGTTATCTCACATGCATGCAACCATCTCTGGGAGTGAGGAGACCTGGCATCCAGGCTGCACAAAACAGTTCGAGGAGGAGACAGAAAGAATAATGTAGGCCTTTCATATCGCCTGAGATAAGCCAGGATTCCTCCTTGACCGCTCTCTGAATAATGCAGATCAGTAGATATGTTACTGCTGCAAAAGCGTAAAATTATTTCTTGCTCCCAAGGTCACTGTGATCTCACTCGGGATCTGCCACTTCACAAAGCCCAGAACAATTTTCTAGAGTTGTGCTAAGAGAACTCTCTTTCCATTAAAACTCTTAACACATTATACTTCAAACTCAAGGAAAAGCCCCCTTTCACCATACTGGTCTGCAAATCTAACCTGGTGGCTGTCTGGATAATTCTATAAATTCATGTGCAGTGGCAGTAAAGCAGAGATGCTTACCTGTAACAGGTGTTCTCCTTGGACAGTAGGATGTTAGTCTCAAACATGGGTGATATCATCAGATGTAGCCCAGTACAGAAAACTTATGTCAAAGTTTCTAGAAACTTTGACTGGCACACTGAGCATGTCCAGCATGCCACTGTCCACGAGAGGTCCCTCTCCAGTCTTGTAACATAGAATTATGAAAAAATAAATAAATAAATAAACATGAAGAAATCCAATTCCACAGGGTGGCAGGTGGTTTTCGAGAGGACTAACATTCTGCTATCCTAGGAGAACACCTGTTACAGGTAAGCAATTCTGCTTTCTCCAAAGTCAAGCAGGATGGTAGTCCTACGCATGGGTGAATCCCTATCTACAGGCTGCTCCCTAGCACAAAAGGGGACCAACAGACACTCAACCAGGTGCCAACAGGCACAACAACCGAGGTGCTGTTGGAAACAGAGAGAAGCAGTCTGAACCCAAAAAAAGGGGCGTAGGTAGGAAGAGTTGAGTTTTACAGCTGAAAGAAATTCCGGAGAGCAGACTAGGTGAAGCTGCTATCGTGTTGGCCATCCCTGTCCAAACAGTAGTGGGTGGAAAAAGAGTGGAGAGAACTCCATGTTGCAGCCTTGCAGATTTCAGCCACAGGGACTGCTCTCAAGTGGGCCACCAAAGCTGCCACGGCTCTGACAGAGTGCGCCTTGACATGGCCCTCAAGCTGCAGTCCCACTTGCACATAGCAGAAGGAACTGCAATCTGCCAGCCAGTTAGACAAGGTCTGCTTTGCAACTGCAAATCCTAATCTATTTTTATCAAACAAGATGAAGCGTTGCATAGACTGCCTGTGGCCTGCTGTCTACTCCAAGTAGAAGGCCAAAGCTCTCTTGAAATCTAGACTGTGCAGAACCTGGTGCGAATGAGGTTTGGGAAAAAAGGTGGGTAGGACGATGGACTGGTTAAGATAAAATTCTGTCACCACTTTAGGCAGGCATTTAGGGTGCATACGCAGAACCACCCTATCATGAAAGAACTTTGTGTATGGAGGATACGTCACCTAAGCCTGAAGCTCACTGACTTTGCGTGCTGAAGTTACCACGACCAAAAACATGACCTTCCATGTCAGATATTTCAGGTCACAGGTCACAGGTACACAGGGGCTAGAAAGGAGCAGTCATGAACTGAACCAACACCACATTGAAGTCACAGGACATAGCAGGAGGCCGCAGAGGAAGCTTCAAATGAAGTAGACCCCACATAAAACGCACCACTATGGGATGCAGAGATAGGTGAACCATCCACACCCTGGTGGTAGGCACCGATGGCACTCAGGTGTACTTGGATGGAGCTGGTCTTCAAGCCAAAATTCGAAAGGTGTAGTAGGTGGAGCAGGAGAACCTCCTGCACTTCAGGCCATAAGACTTCCTGGTGGAAGGCTTCCTCGAAGCCACAAGGACCTGAGACACATTGTCCGACAGGTGAAAAGGCTGCAGAATTAGCCTCTCAACATCCAGGCAGTCACCCTGAGTTTGGGATGGAGCAGTCTTATCTGATCCTGCAAGATGAGGTCGGGGGAAGTCCCCAGACTGATCGGTTCTCAGACAGAGAGATCCCACAGGAGCGGGAACCAGATCTGCCTCGGCCAATAAGAGGCTATGAGGATCATGGTCCTCCTGCCGGAGCTTCAGGAGAGTCTTTATCACCAGAGAAAGCGGAGGATATGCATACAGAAGGCCCTTGCCCCAATGGCAGGCAAAGGTGTCCGAGGCTCATTTGTATAGGAAGCAGAACTGTTTCACCTTGCTGTTGCAAGGAGAGGTGAAGAGATCCACATCCGAGGTTCCCCAGAGGCAGAAGTTCCGATCTGCTACTTCTTGATTCAGGGACCACTTGTGGGGCCGGAAAGCTCAACTCAGCCAGTCTGCCACCACATTGTCCGTCCCGGCAAGAATCATGGCTCGGAGAAGCATGAACAAATCTGAACTGCCTCCTGGCACAAGAGGAACGATCTTGTAACTCCCTGCTCGTTGATCTGGATAAGGACTGCTTTGTTGGATAGGCGATCCCTGAACACCTAAAGGAAAAATGGTTCTTACCTGCTAATTTTCATTCCTGTAGTACCACGGATCAGTCCAGACTCCTGGTTTTGCCTCCCCTCCAGCAGATGGAGACAGAGAGGTTTTGAATGACACTGTACTATACCATGAGGTGCCACCTGCAGTCGGTCAATATTGAACTGTACCCAAGCCAGATGAACAAAATATCTAGCAAACACTAAGTATAACTAATTAAGATGGACTGAACCAAATCACGGTGAACCTAGAAGATGTGGTAGACCTGACTGACAAACTGAAGAGTAGTAAATCACCTGGACTGGATAGTATACACCCCAGGGTTATGAAGGAACTCAAAAATGAAATTTCAGACCTATTAGTAAAAATTTGTAACCTATCATTAAAATCATCCATTGTACCTGAATACTGGAGGGTGGCTAATGTAACCCCAATATTTAAAAAGGGCTCCAGGGGCGATCCGGGAAACTACAGACCAGTTAGCCTGACTTCAGTGCCAGGAAAAATAGTGGAAAGTGTTCTAAATATCAAAATCACAGAACATATAGAAAGACATGGTTTAATGGAACAAAGTCAGCATGGCTTTACCAAAGGCAAGCCTTGACTCACAAATTTGCTTCAACGTTTTTGAAGGAGTTAATAAACATGTAGATAAAGGTGAACCGGTAGATGTAGTGTATTTGGATTTTCAGAAGGTGTTTGACAAAGTTCCTCATGAGAAGCTTCTAGGAAAAGTAGAAAGTCATGGGATAGGTAGCGATGTCCTTTCATGGATTACAAACTGGCTAAAAGACAGGAAACAGAGAGTAGGATTAAATGGACAATTTTCTCATTGGAAGGGAGTGGGCAGTGGAGTGCCTCAGGGATCTGTATTGGGACCCTCATTTCTCAATATATTTATAAATGATCTGGAAAGAAATACGACGAGTGAGGTAATCAAATTTGCAGATGATACAAAATTATTCAGAGTAGTTAAATCACAAGCAGATTGTGATAAATTGGAGGAAGACCTTGTGAGACTGGAAAATTGGGCATCGAAATGGCAGATGAAATTTAACGTGGATAAGTGCAAGGTGATGAATATAGGGAAAAATAACCTATGCTATAGTTACTCAATGTTAGGTTCCATATTAGGAGCTACCACCCAAGCAAGAGATCTAGGTGTCATAGTGGATAACACATTGAAATTGTTGGTTTAGTGTGCTGTGGCAGTCAAAAAAGCAAACAGAATGTTGGGATTTATTAGAAAGGGAATGGTGAATAAAACGGAAAATGTCATAATGCCTCTATATCGCTCCATGGTGAGACCGCACCTTGAATATTGTGTACAATTCTGGTCGCAGCATCTCGAAAAAGATATAGTTGCGATGGAGAAGGTATAGAGAAGGGTGACCAAAATGATAAAGGGGATGGAACAGCTCCCCTATGAGGAAAGACTAAAGAAGTTAGGACTTTTCAGCTTGGAGAAGAGACGGCTGAGGGGGGATATGATAGAAGTGTTTAAAATCATGAGGTCTAGAATGGATAAATGTGAATCGGTTATTTACTCTTTCAGATAATAGAAGGACTAGAGGGCAGTCCATGAAGTTAGCGTGTGGCACATTTAAAACTAATCGGAGAAAGTTCTTATTCACTCAACGCACAATTAAACTCTGGAATTTGTTGCCAGTGGATGTGGTTAGTGCAATTAGTGTAGCTAGGTTTAACAAAGGATTGGATAAGTTCTTGGAGGAGAAGTCCATTACCTGCTATTAATTAAGTTGACTTTGAAAATAGCCACTGCTATTACTAGCAAAAGTAACATGGGATAGACTTAGTTTTAGGGAACTTGCCAGGTTCTTATGGCCTGGATTGTTGGAGACAGGATGCTGGGCTTGATGGACCCTTAGTCTGACCCAGCATGGCATGTTCTTATGTTCTTAATTTTGTCACCCAGACAAGAAGAGGGATGTAGAAACAATGCAAACTTAAAGTCCTGTCCACCCTAGGTGGGACCGGAAAACAGAGCTTTTCCTCAGAGCAAACCTAATAACTGATCGAGCGGACTCTCTCCTTTCCTCTTTCCTGAACTGGGCGGGACTCTGGTCTGATCCATGGTACTACAGGAACGAAAATTAGCAGGTAAGAACCAATTTTCCTTTCCCTGTATGTACCCGGATCAGTCCAGACTCCTGGGATGTACCAAAGCTTCCCTATCCAGGGTGGGACCTCGAGAGTCCCACTCGAAGCACACTTTCTCCAAAACCCCCAGAACCTGGGCCTGGACATCCAAACGATAGTGACTGGCTAAAGTGTGTAAGTCTTCCAAGTAGCCGCTCTACAAATCTCCTGTGGCGAAATTTGCTGACACTCAGCCCACAAGACCGCTGAATGCGCCACCGACCGGAATCAGATGACCCTGAGCAACGTATGCCGAGCCAATCGCCTCCTTCAACCAATGTGCGATAGTGGCCCTAGAGGCCGTGTGCCCACTTCTGGGGCCACTCCACAACACGAAAAGATGATCCAAAAGGCGGAAACTGTTCGTAACTTCCAGGTAACGCAACAGAGCCCATCTCATGTTCAATCTCCGTAAGTCTTTAGCCTGATGAGAGGAGGAATCCAAAGCCAGAAAGGATGGGAATTCCAACGACTAATTCAAAGGAAAAGAGGATACCACTTTTGGAAGAAAGGAAGGAACCATTCTGAAGGACACACCTGTAACCGTGATCCATAAGAAGGGCTCCCTACATGACAAGGCCTGAAATTCTGACACCCATTGAGCAGAAGATATAGCCACCAGGAAGATCATCTTTAAGGTAAGGTCCTTAAGCGTCGCCCACTTCAAGGGCTCACACAGGGGCGCACACGTAGCCCTCAGGATCACATTAAGGCTCCATGAAGGGCAGGGATTCCGAAACCGCACTACGTCCGAATTAGCTGCCAAGGCAACTCCTCGCACCTTACTGAAAACAACCTAGAGCCGCTACCTGAACTCAAAGGGAATTAAAGGATCAACCTTTAACGAGACCATCCTGCAAAAAGGCCAAAACATCCTCCACGGAGGCATGAGTAGGCTCCACCTTGGGCACCAAACACCAAGGCTCGAAAACTCAGCCTACACCAGGGAAGTAGAGGTTTTTCTGGACTGCAGGAGAGTAGTGACTACCGCATCCGAATAAGCCTTATTCTTTAAAACACTCCCTCTCAAAAGCCAGGCTGCTAGACAAAAGTGATCTGCCCCTTCCAAACAAACAGAGCCTTGACACAGCAGATTTGGCAATAGATGAACCACTCCGGAGGGAGCAGATTTGGCAGTAGATGAACCACTCCGGAGGGCTGCTGCTACCACTACCATCACCTTGGAAAAGGTTCTGGGCGCTGACACTAGGCCGAAAAGGCAGGGCGCAAAACTGAAAATGTTCTCCCAGAATCATGAACCTCAGGAACCATGGTGGTTGGGACGAATTCCTATGTGCAAGTAATCCTCTGACAAGTCCTTGTGAACCGCTGCAATTACTGACCGCAAGGTCTCCATGTGGAAATGCGGTACCTGGAGAGCGCCTTCTTCACCTCTTCCAAATCGAGAATGGGCCGGAAGGAGCCTTTCTTTTCTGGCACTACAAAGTAGATGGGATATCGGTCTGCCTTTCGCTCTGCAGGAGGCATCGGCTCGATGGCCCCCAACTCGCTGAGGCAATGGACGGTGTCTCACACTGCCAACTTCTTTTGTTCGCACGGGGAGATGAGAAAAACGATCCCTGAGGGACCAAGCAAATTCTGAAGCATAGCCTTGCCTTGTTATGTTTGAGACCCACTGGTCGGATGTGATTTTGGCCCACTCCTTGTAAAAAAGAGCCAGCCGGCCCCCTATCAATGGAACAGAGGAGTGGGCCAGCCTTGCCTCATTGGGAAGATTTTGCTCCTCCCGTTGCTTGGGACGATTTGTCTCTGCTAGGCCGACAGCCGCGAAAGGGCTGCCACCATGACTAATGACTGCCCAAAATTTACCTTGAGGAAAAACCCGATGCACCTTATTCTCGCCAAGGGATTTATTCATTTCCTCCAAATCCTTGCCAACTAGCAACTTTCCCTTAAAGGGCAAAGACCCCAGCAGCGCTTTGGAGGAGGCATCCGCCGACCAATTCCTCAACTAGAGGAGCCTGCAAGGGGAAACAACCAACATAATGGTCCTAGCTGAGGTTCGAAGTAGATTGTACAATGCATCTGCACTGTTGCCTGCCACGGCTTCCAGCCGATTCGCCTGAAGGGAGTCCGAAGCCGCCAAGGACTTATCCCCTTGCAATTTCTCCACCCAGCGAAGGCCTGCTCTTATCATAAAGCTGCTACACATAGCCGCCCTAGCTCCTAGAACAGAAACCTCAAATATCTTCTTGAGATGGCGCTCAAGCTTTCTATCCAGAAGGTCCTTAAGTGCTGCAGCGTCAGACACTGGGATGGTAGTCTTCCTAGTAAGCGCTGAGACCACAGCATCCAGCTTAGGGACCCTGAGAAGGTCAAGCACCTCTTCTGGGAGAGGGTATAACTTGTCCATCCCCGATGAACCTTGAGCACTGTGTCTGGAGTATCCCACTCTCTATGGAGCAATGGGCCCCAACTGAGCGCCCTCCTGGGGAGCCTCGATACCCAGTTCCTCCAGAACTTCAGGAATAAGAGGGACCAAGTCCTCCTTGTGGAACAAGGAGATCACTCTGGGGACATCCTCTTCAGCATCTCCGCCAACACCCATTCAGGGTCCTGGTCTGCATCCGGGTCTACTCCTTGAGGATCCTTGGCGAGCGGGTCATCCTGGGCTGAAGCTGCAGAAGAGGAATCTGCTGTGGGCTGGGCTACTGAGGCTCAATGGAGATCTTTCAATCTCGTGGCCCCCCCCCTGCTTTGAGGCACTAAGTTTCTTGGCAGCTGAGGCCCCTGTCTTCTTAGGGGCTTTGGGCTTCTTAACCGCCCTGAAGGGAGCCCCCTTTTTCCCCATGTCTCTTAGTAGATCTTCTGGCCTTAAAGGCCTTTTGCAGCAGGAGAATAAAAATAGAGGAGGAGGAAGAATCCAAACCCTCCCCGAGATGTCAATCGAAAAAAAAATCCTGCTCCCCCGCGATTCGGCCCCCTCTGGAGGCACCAGCCTGCGGAGATAAGGGAGGAGGGAAAGCCCCCTCCCCTCCTGTGATCTGCATGGGAGAAGCAAAAGAAGCCAAAATGGCCTCCATTCCCGCACTAAACGGGAACGGGCCCACCGGGGGCTGCTGCATTGAGGAAAGGCTCCCGGTGCGATGATTGTTTCCCCCCCCTCCCCCTGAACGGCTTCCCGATGTGCCCTCCCCACCGGGGAGGCACCTGGAACAGACGCTGCCATGCGAAAGCCTTGCGTGCACATTCCCAGAAGTGGAGCAGGCCGAACCACTAAGAAATTGCCATGCTGGGTCAGACCAAGGGTCCATCAAGCCCAGCATCCTGTTTACAACAGAGGCCAAACCAGGCCACAAGAACCTGGCAATTACCCAAACACCAAGAAGATCCCATGCTACTGATTCAATTAATAGCAGTGGCTATTCCCTAAGTAAACTTGATTAATAGCAGTTAATGAACTTCTCCTCCAAGAACTTATCCAAACCTTTTTTGAACCCAGCTACAGTAACTGCACTAAAGACATCCTCTGGCAACAAATTCCAGAGCTTAATTGTGCGTGAGTGAAAAAGAATTTTCTCCGATTAGTCTTAAATGTGGTACTTCATGGAATGCCCCCTAGTCATTCTACTATCTGAAAGTGTAAATAACCGATTCACATCTACTCGTTCAAGACCTCTATCATATCCCCCCTCAGCACTCTCTTCTCCAAGCTGAACAGCCCTAACCTCTTCAGCTTTTCCTCATAGGGGAGTAGTTCCATCCCCTTTATCATTTTGGTTGCCCTTCTCTGTACCTTCTCCATCGCAACTATATCTTTTTTGACATGCGGCGACCAGAATTGTACACAGTATTCAAGGTGCGGTCTCATCATGGAGCAATACAGAGGCATTATGACATTTTCCTGCTGCAGCAGTCAAAAAAGCAACATTCTGTTTGCTTTTTTGACTGCTGCAGCTCACTGAGCCGATGATTTTAAAGTATTATCCACTATGATGCTAGATCTTTTTCCTGGGTGGTAGTTCCTAATATGGAACCTAACATCATGTAACTACAGCAAGGGTTATTTTTCCCTATGTGTAACACCTTGCACTTATCCACATTAAATTTCATCTGCCATTTGGATGCCCAATCTTCCAGTCTTGCAAGGTCCAATCCGCTTGTGATTTAACTACACTGAATAATTTTGTATCGTCCGCAAATTTGATAACCTCACTCGTCGTATTCCTTTCCAGATCATGTATATATATATTGAAAAGCACCGGTCCAAGTACAGATCCCTGAGGCACTCCACTGTTTACCCTTTTCCACTGAGAAAATTGACCATTTAAACCTACTCTCTGTTTCCTGTCTTTTAACCAATGCAGCCATCACTCCCGCAAGGACGCCAGTGCAAGCGCCTGATTGTGAGGCTCTGGGCTGAGATTTGTCCAGTCGGGCGCCGATAAAGCTCAGCTAAGGCGACGGAGTAAGATGGGACTTTGAGTAGTTGATGACAAATCCAAGGGACTCCAACACCTGGTCAAGAACAGGGACCAAAGCGCTCCTTCCTGGGTAGCACTCTTGACCAGCCAATCGTCAAAGTAGGGGAACACCTACATCCTCAGATGGCGGAGGTATGTACCCACTACCGTCAGACACTTGGTGAAGACACGGGGGGGCCAAGGCGAGGCCTTGGCCCCCCCGTGTAAGTGGCTTTTGCCCACAATGAACTGAAGATATTTCCTGTGATCGGGGAAGATCTCGATATGGGTGTATAAATCTTTCAGATTGAGGGAGCAAAGCCAGTCCCCTCTTTGCAGGAGGGGAGTCAGGGTGCTCAGAGAGACCATTTTGAACTTTTCTTAAAAATTTGTTTAAGGCTCTCAGGTCTAAAATTGGACGCAGTCCCCCTGTTCTCTTTGGAATCAGGAAATAGCGAGAGTAGAATCTCCACCCTTGCTGCTGCAGCAGAACAGTTTTGACTGCTCTGGCTGTTACAAAGACAGACAGCTCCATCAAAAGTATTTCCTGATGCGAGGACGGACCCCAAGAGGGGCATGGATGAGAGTTCGAGGGGACACCCAGGAAATTCAGCCAATACCCTCGACGAACGATGGACAGGACGCACCGGTCTGAGGTGACACTGGGCCAGAGGTCCACAAAGAACTGTAGCCGGCCTCCGACTGAAAGGCCAGGCATTGAGGGTATGGGTGATTGGCTTATGCTCCCCCTCAGCCAGTCAAAACGAGGCTAGGCTGGGGCACCGGCTGAGGCCTGGGGGTCCGCTGCTCTCTGGGGTGGTCCCTAGAGCCTGCACGCTGGGAACGGGCTTGAGAGGCAGGAGGATAATACTTCCTCTGGTATTAAAAGAACCTCCTTGGGCCCTGCCACAAAGAATTCCTGGCAGAGGACAGCGGGTACGATGTACTGGCAGAGATGTTGAAGGGTCTCATGGTGATCCTTCAACTGAGCCACAGCATCCCTCACCTTATCACCAAAGAGATTCTCACCAGTACACGGCAGGTCCGCAAGCTTCTCATGGATCTCCGGCCGGAGATCGGAGGCTCGGAGCCAAGCCATCCTGCAGGCACCAATACCCGCTGCTGCTACCTTAGCTGCTGTTTCAAACATTTCATAGGTGGACCGCACCTCGTGTTTGCCACATTACAGGCCCTGCTGGACGACTGCCATCAAAGCATCCTGCTGCTATTGGGGCAGGCGCTCGTAGAACTCCTGTACCTGCTTCCAAAGGTTCCTAGAGTACTGCGTCATATACAGCTGGTAGGATGCAATCGGGGCGATTAACATGGCGCCCTGAAACATCTTCCTATCCAGTGCCCTGTGCTCCCGACTCGGAGGGTCGAAGGCATGGGTATGGGAACACTTGGTCTTTTTTAGCGCAGACTCCACTATGACTGACTGATGAGGGAGGTGACGCCTCTCAAACCCCAAGGTATGCTGTACTAAATAAACAGCAACCACCTTCCGATTCACCAGAGGAATGGAGATGGGATGTTCCCAGATCCTGAGAAGTAACTCCCTGAAAATCTCATGGACGGGAACAGCTACCATGTCCTTTGGGGCATCGACAAACTGGAGAACCTCCAACATCTTATGCCTGGCATCTTCTTCTGTCAGAAGCTGATATTGGAATGGTTTCTGCCATGGCCCGGACAAATCACGCAAAGGTCAGGTCCTCTGGTAGAGACTGACACCGCTCCTCCAGCAGAGATGGGATCGAGGGAAGATCCCCTGAGTTACCAGATGAAGACTCAGAGGTATCGTCCCCCCCACGGGACATAGGGAGTGTCTTCTTCACTGAGATCACCCGGAGACACCAGTGGAAGACCCCTCAGCTTAGGCACCGAGGGCATCGAGGCCCCCTAAGGACCCAGGACTAGACCGGGCAACGCCAGCCCTGGCACCAACAGCCTCGGTGCTGTGGGCAGCAATGGGCCTTCCTCCTCCTCGGAACTCACAACGGGGATCGCATCAGACAGAGGAGGCAATGGTGGCCGTCGGGGTATTGATGGACCCCCGGGCACCGACAGCAGCTGCATGGGGAGGATGCCAAAAAGGACATCAAGGTGCTCCAGCAGTGGTGCCCTCATTGAGGGTGTAGGCTCGGAAACCAGTGGAAGCATCGGTGGGGCCAGTGGCTCGTTGCCCTGCAGGGCTCAGATCACCACCGGTTGCACCCTGCGATCCAACTCCTCCTAGAAATCCGCCAAAGACAGGATGGATGGAGAAGGGGGAGGCATCACCAGATCTCCCTCGGAGCCCTGAGGGGACTCAGTGCCCAGCACCGATGGGGAATGCTTGGGACTCCTGGGTTCAATAGAGGGTGATGCCTCCTCTCCACAGGGTCGCTTCGGGGGCATCACAACAGGCACCGGTGCCGACCTGAGACCAGTACCGTGCACAGACGGAGACCAGTGGTGATATTTCCTGGATTTCCCATGGTGCTTGGCCCAGTCTTTACCCAGTGCCGAGGAGGAAGGAGACGATCCTGACGTCCTGGAACGTGAAGACACCGAAGACGGCCGATCTCTGGCAACTCTCTCCATCGAGGACCCCTGTGGAGGGGTGGACAGCGAAGGCTCGGTGTCCATCAGTTCCCCTTGGCCTTTTGGCCTCGATGCCCCTGATGCCAGAGTCGAAGGTTCTGACTTCTTCAAACCGAAGAGCTTCTCCATTTTATCCAGATGGGAGCGCCGGCCTTTGGGGGGTCATCTGGTTGCAAAAACGACATCCCCGAACATCGTGCAATGCCCCTAGGCACAGGATACATACTTCATGCGAATCCGTGAGGGACATGGTCTAAGGGCACTGACGAAAACCTGACAATGCCATAACAAAAAAGCCTGGCAAGCGGTCGATGAACCTTGGGTACCGAAGGCAATACCACCAGGAATTGACCGCACAGGAGAAAAACTTACTGTGTCGCCCAACTAGCTAAGCCGGGAGAATGGAGGGACCAGGCGCAGGCAAATTGACAAATCGACCGGTGAAAAAGCTTTCCAAACCAAAAAAGAGCATGAGCTACACTACTGCCAGACGACAGCTCTGCGGAAAAGAAGAGACTGGAGAGGGACCCTACATGGACAGTGGCATGCTGGGCATGCTCACAGTCTAGAAACTTTGACATGTTTTCCATGCCGTGCTCCATCTGATGTCATCCTACTTGTCCTAGAATGTGTACATCCTGTCTTATGGTCCTTTTTCTGGGGCCACAGAGTAAACAAAACCACCCAGCCTCACTGTGTCTGCCGGTTAACAGCACTATCCGCTAAATGAAACAAAGAAAACCCCCAAACATGCATTATCAAAAAAATCCCAGAAAGAAAACCCAGAAGCCCCATCACCCTCACCATAGATATCTTTCCATTCCCTAAATCAGCTGACTGGTTAGGTGTGCCTCCAGGAGAAGATTGGGAAACCCTGGCCCAACTACATCCCAGGAAATTCCCACTTACAATAATTTCTTTATAATTACTATTTTTGTATCCTTCATCTTTGATGCCAGCCTTCTGGAGGCTCATCCAACCTAATTTCCTTCTTTTTCCAAAACCTAGAGGAAAATTAGTTCTTACCTGATAATTTTTGTTCCTGTAGTACCATGGATCAGTCCAGACAGTGGGTTGAGCCTCCTGTCCAGCAGATGGAGCCAGAGAAAAACTGAAACGGTATCCTATATCAGGACAGTGCTCACCCAGCGTCCCTTCAGTATAAGCGTTAACAAAGCGGAGAAAACATAACCAGAATAAGATCAAGCAAGTAAGAACGGTAACCTTGAAATTGGAATTTTTAACATTCGAAAATCGAACCATTCAGGAACTGCTCTCATAGGAACTGCTCTTATATACATATATCTGAAGTAGATACTTCCGGTGCCATAAGGCGTGGATGGTCTCCAACCTGTGAATGAAAAAACTTTGAGCGGAAATATAAGATATAGATACAGACAGGGCGGGAGTCTGGACTGATCCGTGGTACTACAGGAATGAAAATTATCAGGTAAGAACTAATTTTCCTTTCCCTGTACATACCCGAATCAGTCCAGACAGTGGGATGTACCAAAGCTTCCCTAAGTAGGGTGGGACTGAGATAGTCCCGCTTGAAACATCTGTCTGCTGAAGGAACCAAAAACTGGCGCCTGTACATCGAGGTGGTAATGACGAGCAAAGGTATGCAGAGATTTCCAAGTAGCTGCTCTGCAAATTTCTTACGGAGAAACCGACTGGCTCTCCGCCCAAGAGGCAGCCTGAGAACGCAAAGAATGGGCCTTTAATTCCTCGGGAACCGAGGAACCCAATAGATATATGCCGACACAATTGCATCTTTGAGCCAGCGAGCAATGGTAGTTTTAGAAGCCCGTTTCCCTTTGTTTGGCCCGCTCCATAAAACAAAGAGATGATCAGAGACCCGAAACTCATTAGTAACCTGTAAGTACTGGAGGAGAACCCAACATCCAGCCGCCGAAGGTCTCCGCCAGGTGTGCTCGCAATGTCCTCTGGAGAAAAAGCAGGAAGCTCCACTGACAATTACGTAGAAGGACGACACAACCTTTGATAGGAAAGATGGAACCGTCTTGTATGTGTATGAAAAATATGGTTTTAAGATTCCTGTGATATATTCAGTGACCATGTACTTCAGAGAGCCTAGTTCTGGCTAAGTCAACCCACTGCTGGCAACGTACGAAAGGAGCAGACACCCTAGAAGCTGGATCTGATTGGACTAACAAGTGACGAATCATATTGATAACCGGAAGAAGAAAGCACGCCCAGGAAGCTTGTCAATGCATTGTTATTGGACATTATGAAAAGTTTAAAAACGCTGTACACAGAGCGAGGGGCTGAGTAGCTCAGAGCGGACACTGTTGCTGTACTGTCTGCTACTCCAGGGAACAAATTACTTCCTCATTTCTTTGTTCCTCTTTTTCCTTTTCTGTCCTTTCATTAATAAAACTTGCTTTTAGATTGCCAACTGACTGAGACTGCATTACTGAAATCTACATTTGGTAGCAGAGGATGGTTCTGGTTCCATGACTCAGACCCCAGCACCGCATCGGAAGTACCTCCTGGCTGAACAAACTGATCGGACGACATACCACATCGGAGCTCGGACGCGAGTGGAAATCCGTGTGGATCCCCAGAAAGAGAACTCAGATGAGAGGTCATCGCGAGAATAAGTATTAAACCCTTGGATACGATTGCCCAAGGGGCGTCATCGCGAAGGGTAAGCTGCCAGGGGTAGCTACACTGTTTTTTTATTTTGAGCAGATAACCGTCGGAGGCAAGGAGACCACGAGGCATCCCTCCAACCCCATAGTTGCCATCTTCTACGGAAGGGCACTGCGCGCCGGAAACGCAGTTCGGTGAGAAACACGTCCAGGTAAGACTACGCTCTCTTTCTCATAAGGGAGAGCTGCCAAATTTTATTATTATTATGTCGAAGTTTTGGTTGCGATGTTAAGAGGTTCTAAGACAGCGGTTGAGGTTAGTCAGTCATGCCCTTTGAATTGTGTCATCTCTCTGCATAAGCCCAATGAGAAGTTAATTTGCTCATGTCAAGCCAAGTAGGTAGCATGGGCAGCGAAGGACGCGTTTCTTGCATGGCCAGCAGGAGGCTCCTTTGACCCGCCTATGCGTATGCAGCTCATAACCTTCCTGGAAAACAGATATAGCAAGTCCAATGCAAAAGACATGAAGAAGTTAGCTAACCACGTCCAAGTTCATACTTGGTTCATTATGACACGGAGGTTTTTAGATAAGGAGGTGAATGGCAAACAGATACCGCCCCCATATTGTGCAACGGACAGTTCACAAACTGCCCGGAGATGCTTAGTCCAGAGTACCACACCGTTGCCCCTGGAGGAGGTAGTAACCGCAGTGGGTTATTCACATTTGATTCCCACCGCACCTCCTCCCGAAAAGGGACCCCGAAAGGACCCCATGATACCCGCGGGCACGCCCCTCTCTGGGACTGTTAAGGTTGAAGGAACCTTACATTGTGTCCCCGTAGGTGAGGACGTTGTCCCCCCATCGGGGGTGGCTTGCCCTGACACCAGTGCTCGCCCCATGTCTAGCACAGATCAGAGGGTTCCACCCACTGTGCTGAGATGTACCCAGACCTAAGCCCACACCACTCACACCGAAGCCCAGTTTCACCACACCACTTGCACAAGTGACAGAGCCCATATACATAACAGCCCTGACACCCCTGTTTTTAATACCGAACTAATTGAACATGTGAAGCGAAGGCGTCAACGCCTCGCTCCTGATGTTGAGGGCGAGGAAACAGTAGGAGCGTTAACAGTCTCCGCTGCTACCCTCACACCAGCACAATATGTTGCAAAAATGGAACAGTCAGACTTTTATGTCACCATTTGGGTGGACATTTTACATGTGTGGACCCTCGCCTTAAGCCCACAAATGAGAGTTTATCCCCTGACAACAGAAGATCTGAACATAGCCCGTTAAGGACAACCTCGACTGCTGTTGGTCCACAAAGGAGTTAGGATATATGACCAAAGGCTTGTTAGTGTGGGAGAAGTATGAGGGACAGTATGTGCCCCCCCCCCCCCCCTTATTGCACCTGCCACAGCAAAGAACACAGTACACGCCTTGCCTATAGTCACCAAAACCACCACAGATGGTATCCCACGCCCAGTGTATGTCCCTTGGACGTTCACTGATCTGCATACGATACTTTCTAAATTGCCACCTCTTTCCCGAGAAGCAGGTGGCTGGATCCAGGCTCTAGAAAAACACATTATGGGAATGAAATTGGCCATTGGGGATATGAAAGCACTATTTGCTCAGACCCCTGGGTTAGAACAGTCTGCTGTGTGGCTCCGAGCTAACCAACAGCAGGTTATGCAGTCACAGGTTTATGACGGGGATGCCTTTAACCCACACCCGGAAGAAGAAAGCACGCCCAGGAAGCTCGTCAATGCATTGTTATTGGACATTATGAAAAGTTTAAAAATGCTGTACACAGTGCGAGGAGCTGAGTAGCTCAGAGCGGATACTGTTGCTATACTGTCTGCTACTCTGGGGAACAAATTACTTCCTCATTTCTTTGTTCCTCTTTTTCCTTTTCTGTCCTTTCATTAATAAAACTTGCTTTTAGATTGCCAACTGACTGAGACTGCATTACTGAAATCTACAGTCTTTAGGGAAACCCCTGAATCAGAAAAATGAAGAAAGGGCTCCCTACAAGATAAGGCCTGAAGCTTGGAGACTCTCCTGGCCGAGCAAATAGAGACTAGAAATACTGTTTAAAGAATCAGATCCTTAAGTGTGGCCCGCTGGAGGGGTTTGAAAGGTGCCCTACAAAGGACACAAAGTACCAGATTAAGACTCCACGACGGACAAGTAGCCCGGATGAGCGGGTTCAAATGTTTAGCCCCTTTAAGGAATCGAACGACATCCAGATGGGTCGCCACAGTGTAACCATCCACCCGTCCTATGAGGGAACTGAGAGCCGAAACCTGCACTCGCAAGGAATTGAAAGACAAACCTTTGGAGAGGCCATTCTGTAGGAAGGAGAGAACCTGGGACACCGGGGTCTTGCGTGCTGGTACGCCGTACTTGGTACACATATTCTCAAATACTCTCCATACTCGAATGTATGTGAGAGAGGAAGAAGTCTTATGGGCCCGCAACAGCGTGGATATAAATTCCTTCTTGTAACCTTTCTTCCTCAGTCGCCAGCGCTCAAAAACCAGGCCGCTAGACAAAAGCGATCCGCCTGATCGAAAAATACGGGACCCTGACGAAGCAAGTTTGGAAGGTGACCGAGACGAAGGGGACCATCTGTCGCGAGGTTCACCAGGTCTGCAAACCATGGCCTCCAGGGCCACAAGGATGACCGGCCCCTTGTGAAGTTCTATTCTTCTGAGTACTTTTCCCACCAGGGGCCATGGTGGGAACTCGTAGAGGAGGATGTCGTGTGGCCAGGGTAGAACTAGGGCATCCACTCCTTTTGAACAGTGCTCCTGCCTTTGACTGAAGAATCTGGGAGCCTTCATGTTTCTCATGGTAGCCATCAGATTTAAGTGGGGAACTCTCCACCTGCGCACGACAAGATCCATTGCCTCTTTGGACAACTCCCACTCTCTGGGGTCTAGATGTTGCCGACTTAGGAAGTCGGCTTCAGTATTCTCGTTCCCCGCAATGTGGGAGGCAGCCAGTCGATTCAGATGAAGCTCCGCCCAAGAGAACAGCTTGCTGGCTTCCAGGGCCACCAGATGACTCCTGGTGCCTCCCTGGAGATTGATGTAAGCTACTGTGGTGGCGTTGTCAGAGAGGACTCGCACAGCTTTGCAACGAGCAAGGGCAGGAAAGTCTTGAGGGCCAGATGTACCACTCGAGCCTCCAGGCGATTGATGTGCCACCGGGCCTGGATTGGGGACCATTGTCCCTGGGTAGACTGATTCTGACATACCGCTCCCCTGCCTGAAAGACTGGCCTCCGACGTAACAATGATCCACTGGGGCGTCTCCAGTGGCATCCCCTTTGACAGGTGAGCGAGAGAGAGCCATCACTGCATGCTGGCGATGGTAGAGTTGGAGAGCGGTAGAGGAGTGTGAAATTTCTCTGAGACTGGCTTCCAGTGACAGCAACGCTTTCTGCAAAGGACGCATATGCGCATAAATCCAAGGAACCAAATCTATAGTGGAAGCCATAGATCCCAGAACCTGGAGGTAATCCCAGGCCATGGGCATCAAAAGAGATAACAGGAGTTGAACTTGATTCATAAGCTTGAGCGCCCGGGCCTCGGGGAGCAAACCTTGCCCACGCTGGTGTCGAAGCATGCTCTAAGAATCCCAGGACCTGCGAGGGTTTGAGGTTGCTCTTGGGGAAATTGATGATCCACCCAAGGGAAGTGAGGACCGACAAGACTCTGTTGACCGCCAGCTTGCAGTTTCTCCGATTTCGCCCAAATGAGCCAGTCGTCTAGGTAAGGATGGACAAGGACTCCCTCCCGATGGAGGAATGCCACCACTACCACCATGACCTTGGTAAATGTGCGGGGAGCGGTGGCAAGACTGAACGGGAGTGCTTGAAACTGGAATTGGCGTCTCAGGATGTTGAAGCGAAGATACTTCTGATGTTCCAGGTGGATTGGTATATGAAAGTAGGCCTCCGTCAAATCAAGAGAGGCCAGGAATTTGCCCGAGCGAACCGCAGGGTCTCCATTCGAAAATGGGGAACTTTGAGCGCCTTGTTGACTCTCTTGAGGTCCAGGATCGGTCGAAAGGAGCTGTCCTTTTTGGGAACGACGAAGTAGATGGAATATTGGCCGGACTCTTGTTCCTCCAGGGGGACCGGAACTATGGCCCTGAGCTCCTGTAACCTGTCGAGAGTTTGGCACACTGCTGGACACTTCCGACTCCCGCAAGGAGAGATTAAATAGCGGTCTGGGAGATCCTGAGCAAATTCTAAAGCGTAGCCTTTTTCGATCACCTCGAGGACCCACTGATCTGACATAATTTTGACCCATTCCTCGAGAAAGAGGGACAGACGTCCACCTAAGTTGGGAACGGAGGAATGGGCTGGCTGCATCTCATTGGGCGGACTTTGTGGAGGATCCTGGAGGGTGACCATCTCGGAATGGACGTCGGCCACAAAAGGAATGAGACCATGCTTGAGATCTAGTGGAGGGTAGTTCTTTGGGCAGGCCCCCTTGGCCTGTTGTACCTGCACTGCCCTCTGAAATGAGAGCGCGAAGGAAAGAAGGACGTAGACTGTCTAGGGCGGTCCTCAGGCAGCTTGTGAATCTTATTTTCCCCTAAGGATTTAATAAGCTGTTCCAGGTCCTCACCGAAAAGCAACACCCTTGAACGGGAGAGTGCCCAATTGTGATTTAGAAGAGGAATCCACAGCCCAATTTCGAAGCCAGAGGAGACATCTGGCTGACACCACTGAAACCATGGCTCTGGAGTGCACCTGCAGAAGATCATAGAGGGCATCAGCCCCATATGCGACCGCAGGTTCAAGCCGTTCTGCCTGTTCCGCCTCTGTGGTGCTGAGTAGTTGTTGAACCCACCTAAGGCTTGCCCGCTGCATGAGACTGCCACAGACTGTCGCCTGGACCCCGAGCACCAACACTTCAAATATTCGTTTAAGATAAACCTCCAACTTGCAGTCCTGAAGGTCCTTCAAGGCGGTCGCTCCCACTACCGGAATAAGAACATAAGAACATAAGAAAATGCCATACTGGGTCAGACCAAGGGTCCATCAAGCCCAGCATCCTGTTTCCAACAGTGGCCAATCCAGGCCATAAGAACCTGGCAAGTACCCAAAAACTAAGTCTATTCCATGTTACCATTGCTAATGGCAGTGGCTATTCTCTAAGGGGCGGATTTTCAGAGCCCTGCTCGCCTAAATCCGCCCAAAACCGGGCGGATTTAGGCGAGCAGGGCCCTGCGCGCCGGTGAGCCTATTTTACATAGGCCTACTGGCGCGCGCAGAGCCCCGGGACTCGCGTAAGTCCCGGGGTTCTCCGAGGGGGGCGTGTCGGGGGCGGGCCCGGTCGTCGCGGCGTTTCGGGGGCGTGTCGGCAGCGTTTTGGGGGCGGGTACGGGGGCGTGGCTACGGCCCAGGGCGGTCCAGGGGCGTGGCCGCGCCCTCCGTACCCGCGGCCTGGCGCGCAGGAGGCCCGCTCGCGCGCGGGGATTTACTTCTCCCTCCGGGAGGGGTAAATCCCCGGAGAAAGGTAAGGGGGGGGTGTAGACAGGGCCGGGCGGGTGGGTTAGGTAGAGGAAGGGAGGGGAAGGTGAGGGGAGGGCGTTGGAGGGAACGGGGGTAGGCTGCGCGGCTCGGCGCACGCCGGCTATACAAAATCGATAGCCTTGCGCGCGCCGATCCAGGTTTTTAGCAGATACGTGCGGCTCCGCGCGTATCTACTAAAATCCAGCGTACTTTTGTTTGCGCCTGGAGCGCAAACAAAAGTAGGCCTATTCGCGGAGTCTGAAAATCCGCCCCTAAGTGAACTTAATAGCAGGTAATGGACTTCTCCTCCAAGAACTTATCCAATCCTTTTTTAAGCACAGCTATACTAACTGCACTAACCACATCCTCTGGCAACAAATTCCAGAGTTTAATTGTGCATTGAGTAAAAAAGAACTTTCTCCGATTAGTTTTAAATGTGCCCCATGCTAACTTCATGGAGTGCCCCCTAGTCTTTCTACTATCCGAAAGAGTAAATAACCGATTCACATCTACCCGTTCTAGACCTCTCATGATTTTAAACACCTCTATCATATCCCCCCTCAGTCGTCTCTTCTCCAAGCTGAAAAGTCCTAACCTCTTTAGTCTTTCCTCATAGGGGAGTTGTTCCATTCCCCTTATCATTTTGGTAGCCCTTCTCTGTACCTTCTCCATCGCAATTATATCTTTTTTGAGATGCGGCGACCAGAAGAATGGTAGTCCTCTTCGTAACAGCGGAAACGGAGGCATCAACTTTAGGGATCTTAAGCATATCTAGACACAGATCGGGGATGGGGCAGAGCTTATCCACAGCCCTGCCCACGTGAAAGCCGGCTTCCGGCGCTTCCCATTCCCATAGCAGGAGCTGCATGAGCATCGGATGAAAAGGAAAGGTGTGTGGAGGCGCTCTCAGTCCAGCCAGGACGGGGTCTACGTTACTAGAAGTCGAGGCACTCGTGCTGTCCTTCTGAGGGGCCTCGAGGCCCAGCTCGGCCAAAACAAAGGGTATAAGAGGATCCAGTTCCTCCCACCTGGAAGAGGCGCAGCACTCGAGGATCGTCACCGTCCACTGGCGGGTGCAGGGTGCCTTGAGAGTGACTATCCAAAATGTCCACATCTGGATCCAGGTCCGGTCACTGAGGTGGCAGAGGAAGAGGATCCGGAACTCCCGGTACAATCCGGACCTGATTTGCTCCTTGAGGAACAGGGATTTTGGGTCCCTGATCCGCCGATGCCTTAGGGACCTTCGCTGGAGGAAGGCCTATAGGCACCCTTGCAGGAGAGGGGTCTAAAGGGGGATCATCCTCCTGTAAGAAGCTGGCAACATATGCTTTGTGCATCAGCAGAACAAACCCCACTGAAAAATGCCCAGGAGCTTTCCCTGGGATCAGAGGAGGGGGTTCATCAGGCTGAGGGTCAGAGCTGACGTCCGGGAGGTGCACTGGGTTTAAATCAGGCGGGGTTCGCGGGAAAATCGGGTCCCCTCCCCCATCCGGCACAGATTCAGCATCGCGGTGTGAGGACAAAAAGGCCACCGTTCCCGCAGTCTGCAGGAATGGGGCCGGCCGTGCAGCGTGCTTGCCGAGCCGAGGACGATCAGCTGACTTCTCCGGCACGGAGGAACCTTCCCTGCCGGGTAAACAGCGAGAGTAGACTCCCTCGCAGGAGAGCCTAGAGGCCGGCTCCCCGCACGCAATGCACAGCATCGAACGAAGCATTGGGGGGGGGGGGGGCAGTACTGCCAACTGAGAACGTGCCTGTACCTGGCTGCGAGGGGTGAGGAGAAAATCAGATACCTGCTCCTTCCTACGAAGCTGTCAGCTGTCCTGCTGCTTGCAGGTTGACCTCTTTTTTTTTTTTTTAATTGAAAGAAGACAGAGGAATTAGCCTTCTCTGTCAGCAGACCCGAGGCATGCAACTTCTCAGAGGTCTGAATGCGGGAGGGATTTGGCCACCAGTGTCACCCCAAGCCAGGCAGGTCACCGGGAAGGGTCCTAGACTGATAAAATCGAGGGGCAAAGCCCCTCTAGGCCCAGATAAGAGCAAGGAGCAGCAAGCTGCCCCTTAAGAGCAATACAGGAATGAAGCTGCCAAGACATCTCTTTCTTTCTTTTTTTTTTTTTTTTTTTTTTTTAAACTTTATAGATGAGAAATACTTGCTTGATCCTCTAAAGACAGAAGGAAGGAAAAGAACTTTCCCAAAGTGGAAAACTATCTAGAGAAGGGGAACCGCAGGTTCTGCTATCCGCATCTGCTGGAGACAGAGAAATACTGAAGGGATGCAGGGTGAGCACTGTCCTGATGTAGGATACCCTTTCAGTTTTTCTCTGTCTCCATCTGCTGGACAGGAGGCTCAACCCACTGTCTGGACTGATCCGGGTACGTAGAGGGAATGGCTGTGATGTACTCTTTTTACTCTTAAGAAGCCTGAGGTAGGGGATCCTTTGCGCGCCTCACGCCACTCACACTGCACCTTTAACATACTCTTAACCAAGCAGCGCTAGCTCTCACTAACCCCCACCCCTTTCACAACACACATCCTCGTTAAGTTTCGTACCATCTCTGCGGGACTCTCACCTGGTAATGGGCTGCTGTTTGGCATCAGATTTCCCTGCATTGCGGCAACAATGGCAGGGTTGTGGGCGGCTGCAGACCCCTGCCCTGACAGTAGAGGCATGGTAGGTGAGATGGCAGTTGTTGGTATGGTAGGATATGGAGAAGACACATTGACAGGCAGGTTAGGAGGCATGAGAATACCCCCGGGCATGCTGCAGGGGGGGTTACCATGCACTGGCAGGGCGGGGAGGTTAGCAGGCAGGTTAATATTCATGGAGTCCGTTACATTGCTAGCCAAACTAAACGGGATGGATGAAGGCATTCCGCAGGGCATACCATTACCGGGCGCAGCAGAGGGCATGCTGGCAGGCATGGGCGCAGACTTCAGCGGGGCAGCAGGCTGCTGGCTGGGGAACAGGGATGGGCCTGTTGGCAAAGGAGGGAGAATTAGCATGTCACATCTGCAGGATGGTACAAACACTAAAGCAGGGCACTTGGTGCAGTCAAGCTGGTCGACACCAGGCTATGCTGCAGTAATTATAATCCTCTCACCATGTGGTGCCGAAGCCTGCGCCTGGCTCAGCTGCGTTGCTACTGGCGGCTGAGGACTGCTCTGCGGTGGGGGTGGGGGTGGTGGCTGCTGATTCACCGCTGGCAGGGGCTGTCCGGTTTGCTCCCCTGCAGTCTGGCCTGCAGAACTGACGCAGGCTGGTGTGCCAGGAGGCTGTGAGGCTACCGTGGCATGGGTTGTGGGTGGTATGGTTTGGGAGACAGGCTGCTGCTGTTGCATTTGCTGGAAGTGCTGCTGCCGGGCTCTCATCTCGGCATACTTGAGCTGTTCCATGTGGAAGGCCTGTCTGTCTGCCAACAGCTGCTGCCTCTGGTACTCCAGCTGCAAAGAAGGATGAGAAATTTAGTGACCGCTCACAACAGTCTCATCCACCATAAGCTCTTTAGGGAATCTTTTCAGGAGCATTGAAGATAAATTTGTGCCACATAACAAGGCGCACACTGACTCCGGTAAACACAGCTTCCATTCCCAGGTTGCCTCTCTCTATGCCCAAAGGATGCCCGACAATACTTTCAGTTCTTGAATGTAACCTGCTCTGAAGTGGCTAAAAGGTGGAATATAAATCAAATCAAATCAATAAATAAATATTGTCTCACCGCCTCCCTTTCACGGTCCATGATGGTCTCCAATTCCTCAAAGTGTCTCAGTTTAATCTCCAATTTCTTCATCTGAGTTTCCACCAGTAGTGCCACCAAAGACTTAATTTTCCGCTCCTCCACTGCAGCTAGGTGCTATGTAAGCATTAGAAACAGGCAAGAGCGCAAAGAAGGCATCAAAGACACTATAACAAGAACTGAAACAAATACAGGGCTGCATGACTCTCTGCAACTTACTCAAGACCTGCACCTAACCCCCTCCCCCCTTCAAGTAATCCTCGACCTGCGCAACCTGTTGACACCTAACCCCTGATCTGTACAACCCTCTGGCACATCACTCGCAACCTGCATGACCCCTTCACCTTAACCACAAACTGCATGATCCTCTGCATCTAACCCTTGACCTGCAAGACTTTCTGGCACCCAACCGCCAACCTGAATATTCTGTTATCTAATCCCTGGCCTACATGAGTCCCTGCAACTTATCCATGGACCCAAAGCATCCCAAGCATCTAACCCACAATATGTATGACCTTCTGCGCATTATCTGTATTTTGCAGTAACCCCCTGCCCTGCAAAACCCTCTAACCCACAGCAGTCTCTGCCCCATAGTACCCCCCCCCCCACCCAGCATTCCCCTGCCATGCCAACTGGGGCTTTCGATACCAGAGCGGCTAGGGAACCGCAGGTTCAACTGCCTGCCTCTGCTGGGAGACAGAGAAATACTGAAGGGACGCAGGGTGAGCACTATCCTGATATAGGATACCCTTTCAGTTTTTCTCTGTCTCCCTCTGCTGGACAGGAGGCTCAAGCCACTGTCTGGACTGATCCGGGTACGTACAGGGAACGGGCGATTATCTTGTGAGCTGGTGGCTGAGTTGCACCCGCCTGCATCTTGCACTCTTGCAGCAGTAGCTGACATGCACTTCTTACCTTGGCCTTCACAGCAGCTGCAGCAAGGGCAGCGGCTGCAGCAGTGGAAAGGTTTCCTTCCCCGATTTCTCTCTCCACTTTGGTTTTCCTCTCTCCTTCTGAGTCTCCACCCTCCTTCCCCTCATCCTCCTGACCTTCTCTCTGGTCTCTGTCCTTCTCCATGTCAGCTGCATAAGGAAACAAACAAACGGGGGAAAAAAAAAAAAAACCCAGCAGATGTCAATCTTGTGCCCTGAGTCTTGGTTCACTCCTGGACAGAGGCTCCTAAGGGCCAAAGAGACACCTGAAAGCACTCTCTAGGAGCACCGAAATGTCAGGAAGGGCTCCCAGCACATCCATCTCTTTTTTTTCGCTTGAGGATTACTCCCAGCTGGCAGATGAGGGATGGCTCCAGGTCTAGAAAATGTTTCTGTACCCATGTCTGCGTCGCTCTTCTCCATCTCCCGCTCTGGGTCCCCTTCTTTCCCTTTATCCTCTTCTTTCTTGGTGGTTTCACTCAGTTTCTCCTTTCCGTCCTCCTCAGCATCTCCATCCCTCAGAATCTCCTGCACAAGATAGGGAAAAACAAACAAACCAGAAGCTGTTAGTGCGAGACCAGGAAAGAGTTCTCCAATGCATGGAATAAACAGGCAGAGCCCCCTGGAGAGGACAACTGTGCACCTCAACTGCAGCAGGCAGGAGGGTGGGGGCTACATGTTACCTTGGCCTCTCTTTTCTCTTCCAGGGGCTGTGTCTCCACCCGACCCTCATCACTACTGCCATCTTCTGGGAAAAGAAAGCAAAGAATCAACATAGGAAAAAAAAATAAATGGCAGCTCTGCTCCCTCTCTTCTTTCCCTGCTTTCATCCCTGCTAACCACTCCATCAACCCCCCCGCCCCCCTTCTCTTCTTCGCTCCCCCATTCTCCCTGTCCTTACCTATCCTCTCCACTGGCTCGTCCAGCGCGGTCCCAGCGATTCCACTGCTCTCCAGTCCAAAGCTAGGATCGGCTTTTCCAGTCACCTTGGCAGCCTCTTCCACTTTTCTGACGTGGGCTTCCACTAGCGCCGTGGGAACCTCCTCCTTCATCTTTGAAAACTCATCTGCAGAGAATTCAAGTTGGGGGGGGGGGGAAATCCGGTGATTGCCCTGATGGTGATGCCCTTCAGCCATGGAATGCGTCTCACGCACCATGGCCAATATAGGCACATCAAGGATTACACGACACCAACACCTAAACATCCCAGTGAGGACCAGCACAGCCTCCCCCAACCCAGAGGTCTCCCTAAAAAAAAAATTCAGTTGCTAACATGTCTTCAGACCACACTGCTTCCTCTGTCTCGCAACACATGGAAGGACACGGTGTATACAGCAAGTCCAGAATCTCGTACTGCAAGCCCCCCGGCGTGTCTGACTGGGACACTGGCCGCTGAAACGTGGAAGATTCCTGCATATTCCGCTTTATCTGCTATGCTCCCCGGTGTAGTTTATACACATGAATCTTTGCTACCATGCACGCCACACTTGCACCATGCACTACACATCACAGTATGCCAGAACCTGCCCCGTTCCCCGTAGCGCGTCACACATTTGCCTTGATACCTAGAGCTGATTTGGCTGCTGCAGACGCCACCCTGGGGTCTACAACAGATGCCAGGAAGGCCACGGTGCTCATGACAGGATTGCCGGATTGGCTGAAAGGGATGGGCTGGTAAGCCAGTGGCCCTAGCGAGGCCTCCGAGTCCTCCAGGTAGGGATCCTCGATGGGCAGGCGCAAGAAGTGGAGGATGCACTCATCCTGGGTCCGACTGCCCACGTGCTCTGACACTTTGTTCCAGTCATCTTTGTACATCTCCAGCGCCTGCAGGGATGGACAGAGCACGGCTCCATGTTTAGGGGTTACCTGCTATTACCTTTGTTTCTCCAATTCTACAAAAGCCACTGGACTGGGACAGGCAGGATTCATGTGAGTGTCAGCACAGCTTTTCAGAGCCTCTATAAAGGTTCTGTAAAAGTCCTCCATCTCCAGGACCTGTATCCCATTAGTACACTTATCAAACCCTTTCTGGCTCTAGTCATTCTCCAGAAGTCAGATATTTCCTGTGTCTACTCGTCCTTTTCACTAAAGCTACAAGTTTTCCCATGGCAGGGAATGCCTTTACTATTCACAGTGAATCCCTTGTACAATACCTGCTTTATCACTGCTGCGTATCTCAGTGTTCCCTAGCTTGCATGAAAATCCTTGCTGTGCTCCATCCCCATCTCTCCCACACTGCTTTCTGCCCCACACCATTTCCCCTTCCTTCTCATCATGTCCTTCCCCTCCTGTGTTTTTGAGCATTTCTCACCTCCAGCAACAGCAAGGTCTCCTGTTCCGTCCATTCCCGGGTGGCACTAGCTGCAGCTTTGCTCTAAGGGGGGAAAGAACACAGCATTAGTGAGAGATGCACGCATGATAGTGGCTGTGACTCCAGCTCCCCGTGAGAGCCGTTACTGTACCTTGGAGGGGGCGTTCTTTTTGGTGTACATGTCTGTTCGAAGGCCAAAGTTTTGCAGATCGTTTGGCTTTTCTTTGCCTTTATCTGGGAAGTTTAGCATCTGTTGGGAAGCCGGTGTTTGCTGCAAGAAATCAGAAGCACAGTGTCTACTCCAAGCATGAAATCCTCATGACCCCTCTAAGCATCTATCATAGTAACATACAGTAATATAGTAGATGAGAGCAAAAAAGACCAACCAAGCCCATTCAGTCTGCCCAGTTATACCTGCCCACACTGCTAAGCCATACACAGTGTAACTGACATTCAAATACCTGAAAGGGATTACTACTAAACAAGAAGTAACATAGTGTTGTCAGCAGAAAAAGACCAAATGGTCCATCCAGTCCGCCCAGCAAGATTCTAATGGCAGCAATTGCCGCTCCATGCAGGTTACCACCATGCCTTATGTAAAGAACAGTAATACATACAAGCAAGACCAAGCAATTATCAAAGCCCTAACAAAATTACTGCAACATTTTTACATGGTGAGCAGCTTTCCTGACAATTCAGACAATGCTGCTTTAATGTTCTTTGCTTTTGGGCTTGGCCACAGCTCTAAGCCCAATGTCAGCATATCAGATTGTAAAAATCGGGGCCCAGTGTTGGCTGTCTTCAGAATCCAAAACTTTTTTCCCTTTCTTCAGTGGGAGAGGAAACTGTAGAACTATTCTATTTTTGTGCTTATATATTGCCTTTCCTCCCCCCCAAAAAATGACCCAAAGTGGTTTATTGTCAACTAGGAGTCATGATATGAAGCACCAAGGGGACAGACTCTGGAATGTCAGGAGGTGTTTTTTCACAAAAAGGGTGGTGGATAACTGGAAATGCCCTCCCAGAATGGATGGAAGAAGTGTCATCTGAGTAAAATGGTAACAGACTTCAAAATATTTTGGGATAAACTGAGAGGATCCTTATCTGTAAAAAGCTAAACAATAGCAGAAGCACGATCTAGTGGCACCACAAGCCGCAGGGGCCACCTACAGATAACCTGCACAAAGTGGTGGTTATGAGTGGTACAACTGCATCAGGTTTCCAAGAAGGCAATGGGGTAACCTGCAAGGATCGGCAGTTACCACCCTAACGGCAGTGGTACAGCTGCATCAGGCTTCCAGGAGGGCACTGAAGTAACTTGCATGGAATGACCATGATTAAAACCCCAAATTTAATGAACATGGGGAGGTCGGATGTTTAGGACAGGTGTTTCGCTAGTTTTAATAGCTCTATGTTTTATTAGAAAACTTAGTAACAAGACATTGAAGGGAATCAAACAGTGGTTTGTTTTTTTTTGGGTTTTTTTTTTAACAAATAATTATTTTTATAACTGAAGTGCTGACAATTTTGAAAAAAAATTTTGTTATTTCATTGCTTTTCAGTTTTTATTTTTGAAAAAAAGTATTTTTTTTTATACATTGATTTTCTGTTTGCTAGTTTAGTATTGCTGCTTAATTTATAGAGAGGAACTTTACAAGGGAAGAGACTGCTTTGGTGGTTTGACATTGCTTTTTTTTCTACCTTTAGGTCTCCCTCTCCCAACCACTCCACTTTCTATTCTTACTATCTAGACTAACCTATTAGTTAGGGGGCTGGATTATAGAGAGTAACTTGATATTGGCTGACAGAGAAACATAAGGAACTAATTTAGTCACGTGCGAAAATAAAGCACTTAAGTAAAGTTTGAGGGAGCTTAGTAAGTAATATCATAGTAGATCCTTCAGATAATTCATTTTAGTTGGTTTGACCTTTTTACCTAAAGTAACACGATTCTTTATAGACTGCACAGCAGATAGATATACAGTAGTAGTTTGTAAAAATACATTTTACAAACTAAAAGATAAGATATATTACTCCTTTTCTAGTGTGTAGCAGATGGACTCAGGACCAATGGGTATAGTGTACTCCTGTTAGCAGTTGGAGACAGATCAGATTTCAATCTGATGTCAGCCCCTAGTACATATACCCCTGCAGGAAGTGCAGCTCTTCAGTATTTTCCGTCTCCATAGCAGTTAGGGACTACCTGCACGCTCTCGCAGCGTTTGAACCAAATCCAAAGAAGAAAACCAAAATTAAAGGGGAAAGCCTACCTGAAGACGAGCCCCGCTCTCCTGCGGTGATACCCTCGGGTCCCTCCCCCAGTTGAGATTCCCGAGGTGATTTCCGTGGTCCCTCGGAGGTGAGCCTCGGTCCGGCGGCCGAATCGCAGCGAGGACCTAGCCCCCGATCCTCGGGCGCGGCTGAGAGGCAGCGGGTGCACCCCTCGAGCGCGGCGGTGAAGGTATTTGCCCTCTCCCCCCGCAGCCGGAGACCGCCTGGGACGAAACCGGGAAGCGCCGAAGACAAGGTAAGGTAGAAATCTTCTGCTTGAATCCGGTCTCAGAGGATCGAGGAGGAGCACAGGTCACCGGCGGGGACCAGTGCCACCGGGTTGATCCGCTCTAGCAGGGCCAGACCCCGGCTATTTCCAAGGGTCTGAACACGTGGAGACCCTCTGAGGAGATTGCCATATTACCCGCATGCTCGCCGTCGCCATCTTGGCCCTATTCGCCAAGCGGCCCGCCGTTCAATCCGAGTGCACAAATCGAGCTAAGCGCACAAAAATCCTTGTGCGCATAAACTTACGCGCACATAAAACCTTGCGCGCATAAGTTGCACGCACAGAGCCGGGCGCATATCTACGGCTAGGCGCATATCTGCGTGCACATCTCAGGCGCACTGGAGCGCACAAGAGCTTACGTGTCCACAGATATGGCACCTCCAGAAACAGGAATAAAAGCTCAAGGCCTCTGCCCTGCATGCCACATCAGAGCCGCACACTGTGAGGAGGCCCTGGGAGATCCAGGTCAGGGCCAGTCCCACCCAGGGCCCGGTGCTAGCTCCTCAGGGGGTACCTCGGACCTAGCAGACCCCAGTGGGTCCACCCCACAGACGGGGACCCCCAGAGAACCTACTTCACAATTATATGAGAGAAAGTAGACATCCTCAGGATACCCTTTAAGAACATAAGAACATAAGAAATTGCTATGCTAGGTCAGACCAAGGGACCATCAAGCCCAGCATCCTGTTTCCAACAGAGGCCAAAACCAGGCCACAAGAACCTGGCAATTACCCAAACACTAAGAAGATCCTATGCTAGATCTTTTTCCTGGGTGGTAGCTCCTAATATGGAACCTAACATCTTGTAACTACAGCAAGGGTTATTTTTCCCTGTATGCAACACCTTGCACTTGTCTACATTAAATTTCATCTGCCATTTGGATGCCCAAGCTTCCAGTCTTGCAAGGTCCTCCTGTAATGTATCAAAATCCGCTTGTGATTTAACTACTCTGAATAATTTTGTATCATCTGCAAATTTGATAACCTCACTCGTCGTATTCCTTTCCAGATCATTTATATATATTGAAAAGCACCGGTCCAAGTACAGATCCCTGAGGTACTCCACTGTTTACCCTTTTCCACTGAGAAAATTGGCCATTTAATTCTACTCTCTGTTTCCTATCTTTTAACCAGTTTGTAATCCACAAAAGGACATCGCCTCCTATCCCATGACTTTTTAGTTTTCTTAGAAGCCTCTCATGAGGGACTTTGTCAAACGCCTTCTGAAAAACCAAATACACTACATCTACCGGTTCACCTTTAGCCACATGTTTATTAACCCCTTCAAAAAAATGAAGCAGATTTGTTAGACAAGACTTCCCTTGGGTAAATCCATGTTGACTGTGTTCCACTAAAGCATGTCTTTCTATATGCTCTTTGATTTTGATCTTGAGAGTAGTTTCCACTATTTTTCCCGGCAATGAAGTCAGGCTCACTGGTCTATAGTTACCCGGATCACCCCTGGAGCCTTTTTTAAATAGTGGGGTTACATTGGCCACCCTCCAGTCTTCAGGTACAATGGATGATTTTAATGATAGGTTACAAATTTTAACTTTCTTCCTCAATTGCCTCCTCTCATAAGCCAGGCCACTAGACAAAAGCGATCTGCCTGATCTAAAAATACCAGACCCTGACGCAGCAGGTTTGGAAGATGACTTAGGCATAGAGGATCGTCTACAGCCAGGTTGACTAGGTCCACAAACCATGGTCTCCGGGGCCACTCCGGAGCTATGAGAATAACCGTCCCTGGGTGATTTTCTATTCTTCTCAGAATCTTGCCTAAGAGGGGCCACGGAGGAAACACTAAGAGACGGATTTTTAAAGGGTTATGAGCATAAGGTACGTGCGTAACCCTTTTAAAACCCCCCTGCGCGCGCCGAGCCTATTTTGCATAGGCTCAGCGGCGCGTGCAAGCCCCGGGACGCGCGTAAGTCCCGGGGCTTGCAAAAAGGGGCGGTCAGGAGCGTGGCTAGGGGGCGTGGCATCGGTTCGGGGGTGTGTGGTGGTCCGGAGGCGTGGCTGAGTGCCCCGACACAGCAGCCTGTGTCGGGGCCTGCCGCGCCAGAAGACAGCCGGCGCGCGTAAGTTACTACAGGCCAGAGGGTCCAACCGGCGAAGGGTCTGACTTACTATTTGTTTCTTCACCGGCGATCCACAAGGAGATATCAGAAACAGGTCTCGAAGAGGCCGAGCAAATTCTAAAGCATAACAGTGTTCTATGATGTTTAGAACCATTGGTCCGACGTTACTTTGACCCATTCCTCATAATACAGGGAGAGCCATCCCCCTATGAATGGAATGGAGGAATGGGTCGGCGTTTTCTCATTGTGAGGACTTGGATCCTGAAGACCCCTGATTGACTCCATCGCGGTTAGGCCTGCGCCCATGAAAGGAGTGAGCCCAAGCTTGAGATCTCCCCTTTGGTTGTCTTTGTCCAAAGGAAGGTGCTCTGCTCTGACGAAATCTTCTCTGACCCTGAAAACAAGAGCGGGGAGGAAAGAAAGTCCTGGGGCCCCTAGGCTTGTCTTCAGGGAGCTTAAGCATCTTATTCTCTCCCAAGGATTTTATCAGCTGTTCCAAATCCTCTCCAAACAGGACTTGAAAGGGAGTGCCCCCAACTGAGACTTTGAGGAGACATCGGCTGACCAGTTACGAAGCCACAAGAGCCTCCTGGCCAAGACCGCTGACACCATGGTCCGGGAAGAGGTAAGGAGGAGATCATATAAAGCATCCGCACCATACGTCCCTGCCGTTCTGCCTGCTCAGCTTCATGAGGAAAGAGATCCCTAGTGCTGAGGAGCTGTTGAACCCACCTCAGGCTCGCTCGTTGCTTAAGTCTTCTGCAGACAGCCGCCGTGACACCGAATGCTGACACCTCGAAGATTCGTTTTAGATGGACTTCGAGCTTCTGGTCCTGGAGATCTTTAAGAGCCATGCTCCTGCCACCGGAATAGTCGTCCTTTTGGTGACAGCCAACACCAAAGCATCGACCTTCGGAACCTTGAGGAGTTCCAAGGAGTCTTCAGGCAGCGGATAGAGCTTGTCCATCGCTCGCCCTACTTGCAAGTTCACATCAGGAGTATCCCACTCCTGGATCATAAGTTGCAGAACATAAGAACATGCCATACTGGGTCAGACCAAGGATCCATCAAGCCCAGCATCCTATCTCCAACAGTGGCCAATCCAGGCCATAAGGAGCATTGGATAAAAAGGAAAAGTCCTGGATGGACCATGCAAGCCTGCCAGGACAGGGTCCACTGTGTCATGGCCCGGAATCTCCTGAGAAAGCGCTATTCCCAGCTCAGTTAGGACATGCGGAATCAGCAGATCCAATTCAACCTTTTGGAACAAACGAACCACCCACGGGTCATCACCTTCCACCGGAACGGGGCTCTCTGATTCTTTGTCCAGATCCATCCCAATGAAGGGAGAAGGAACCGGGGGAAGGTCTAAAGCTGGGGATCCCAGCTGGTCCGAGTCCCCCAAGGGAGGACCCTCCTGATCCCTCCGAGGCGAGAGACTCCAGATTTTCCAAATTCTAACAGCCCCCTGTGGGTCCAACTGCCTAGGGACTTTCTGAGGTGGTGGCTCCTCAGATACTGTATGCATCCCTGTCTCGCCTTGCTGGGACATGCTAGCCATATAGGCTTTGTGCATTAGAAGCACAAAGTCTGTAGTAAAAGTATGTGGACCTTTAAAATCCCCCCCCCCCCCCGGGGGAACCACAAAATGCTCAGGGGAATCTGACAATGAGCCCTGAGGATGCCCAGGCTCAAATCAGGCGAAAGCGGGGGCGGGAGGTCGCCTCCCCCTGCTGCTCCAGTTGTTGTGGCAGAAAAGGATTCCAAAATGGTCGCCATTCCTGCGCTCCGCGGGAAAGGGTTAGCCAGATTCCCCTGATCTGCCAGCTGCTTTCCTGCACCGCGGGACCTGACTAGAGCTCTTCCCGACACACTCGATGTACTCTCCCCACCGGGGAGGCATCGAGAGCAGAGTCCTTTGCGGGAGAATCACGTCGCTAGCTCTCCACAGGCCGTGCATCGGGACGCACGCGGCATGGCCGGCGAGGGGAGAGGAGCATGGATGACAGAAAACAAGCAGTAAATGTCGCTAGAGCTGGGAGAATTGACGCGGCGGGAAAGCGACTGCCACGGAACTTGCAGGCCAACCTCTTTTTTTTAACAAGTAACGCGCGCTGCCAGAGGAATGAAGCCTCCCTGGAGACAGAAGCCACAAGGGGGAGGGACCGGACCACCGGTACTCACCCCAGGAATCTCACCGGGACATGGAGCTAATCGGGCCTTCAACCCTAGCTCTGGTCTGCCTGCAACCAGGGGGGATAGTCCCACCAGGACCTGCCTAACCCCGGGAGGAAAAGCACTCCTTTTGCCTTCTTCTTCTATTTCTTTTCTTTTTTTTTCTGTTGTCCTGCTTGATCAAACATTAGATAAAATAGTTAAAATAGCTACACTGACAACTTTTTTTTTTTGCTTTAGCAAAGTTGGAACAGGACCGCAGGTTCTGCCACCTCCCTGGAGACAGAAATACTGAAGGGGCGCAGGTAGCACACCGTACTATTTATTTATTATTTTATTTTATTTAAGAACTTTTAATATACTGACGTTCGTGGAACACATCACGCCGGTTTACAATTAACTCAAAGCAGGAGGAATTACATTGAACGAGGTGCAGAGAGTGGGAACAGGCAAGAAAAGGGGGGAGGGGGACGAGGAAAGAGAGAAGGGGGAAGAAGGTAGAAATAAAAACGTAGCGAGAGGAGCAACCATGACAACTAAAATCAGTTCGATTGAAAATGACTTCAACAGGGGAGGAGTAAATAGGAAGAGGTATAAAGACATGTGCGGCTGCTGGAAACTACATAAGCATAAATAATAAAAACATGTTAATTCCTTGGGTGCCACCTGTGCTGCGATCCCAGGGATGTACTAAGAGGGAGTGCCCTTCAAGTTCCCTGTACGTACCCGGATCAGTCCAGACCGCTGGGTTAAGCCTCCCTTCCAGCAGATGGAGACAGAGAAAAACTTCTGAGGTACCCCCCCTCTTAACCTGGTGTGCCACCTGCGATCCTTCGGTATTTCTCTGTCTCCAGCAGATGAAGGTGGCTGAACCTGCGGTCCTGATCCTTTAAAAAAAACCAAAAAAACCCAAATATAGTAGACAAAAGGATGTTGTGCCTTTACTTTGTTGCCTCTGGCTGCATCAAGCTAGTTGTAAAAAAAAAAAAAAAAAAAAGTAACCAGGGAGTTAGAGTTTTTTTTCTGGAGGTGAGCAGTTTAAGTCCTCCCAGACTATTTCCTTTGGTTGAGGCACGGCTGGAGTTGGAAACCACACAAGCTGACTTACCCAGAGCTGATTCTCTTGACCGGTGAGTAGGGATTTACCGTTGGGCCGATCCCTCCCCCTAGCACCCAGAGACATGTTAATTCCTTGGGTGCCACCTGTGCTGCGGTCCCAGGGATGTCTTTCTCCTGGTTGAGTGAGACTTTTTATTTTTTTTAAATGTATTTATTTATTTAAAAACTTTTCTATGCCATCGTTAAGATATATATACCATCACAACGGTTTACATATAGGCACATAAAATAAGGTAAGTGAATGTGTACTATAGTACATTCTAACAGGTGCTAAACTGACTACTGCAATGCACTTTTACTAGGACTCCCGAATTCAACATTAAGACCACTTTAAATATTACAAAACACAGCAGCTAGAATACTGACCGGAAAAAGAAAAAGGGACCACATAACTGAAACATTGGCAAAATTACATTGGATACCCATTGAATACAGAATTAAATACAAAGCCCTATGTACCATACATAAACTAATACATGATAAAGAAGCAGACTGGCTAAACACAGCATTACGAGTACACGTCCCACAAAGAAACCTTCGCTCAGCAAATAAAGCACTTCTAACCATTCCCTCAGTAAGGACAGCAAAATGATCACAAGTAAGAGAAAGGGCCTTATCATTAGCAGGCCCCATATTATGGAACACAATGCCTCCTGAGATCAGACAACAAAGCGATCTCAAAACCTTTAAGAAAAACTTAAAAACATGGCTCTTTAAACAAGCTTTTCTACAGAGACCGGAGAATAGAGAACATACAGGAACATGCAAAAAAAAAACACAAGCACACAGCAATAATTTCACAACATACATGACATTACTTTATTAACGCTCATAACAAACATAAATATTACCGATGTACAGTACCGATGGTACACCTAGACAAAACTTACACTATCCAACTATTGTGCCCGTTTTATGATATACTGTAACCGAACCGTTTGGCACCTGTTAGAATGTACTATAGTACACATTCACTTACCTTATTTTATGTGCCTATATGTAAACTGTTGTGATGGTATATATCTTAGCGACGGTATAGAAAAGTTTTTAAATAAATAAATAAATAGACTAAAAAAAAAAAAGAAAAGAAAAAGAAAGTGGCCAGGTTTCCTGGGACTCCGGAGGGATGTTTTCGATGCGTTTTTGAAATTTTTCTATCGCAGCACCGTGAGAGAATGCCGCGGGGGATCATCGTGTTCGGCATGCAGGGAGCCGGCGGTACGGCTCTCCCGCAATGGCCTTTGCTCAAGATGCCTTCTGGACAATGAAGGCCCGTTGAGAAGCAGCATCGGAATGTCTGTCTCGAAGTCCCGAGATGCAGGAAAGAATCTGCACACTCAGAGGCCCCGGGCTGCCCAGTCCCCAGCCAGCGCGGGAATGGCGAACATTTTGGCTCCACCACGCACTGAGCCAGGAGGGGGAGGGGACTTTTCTCCTCCGCTTTCCCCACCGAATCTGAGCCCTGTCAGGCCTCCGCACTCGGGCCCTGATTCCTCCCCTAATTCGGACTGCCCCTCGGGGGGGGGGCCTTAAAGAGACAGCATCCATTTTCTTCACAATTTGTGCTGTTAATGCACAAGGCATATTTGGAAGCTGAGGCTGATTTACAGGTGTCGGAGCCTCCACCAGCAAAGGTGGCCAAGCCTTCTGAGGGTCAAGATTCCTCCCGGGGGCGGACGACCTGTGCAGCTGCGGACCCTCTCATTGGGGATACGGATGGGAATGTTGATGGATCCACCCCAGTGGAGGGAGACGATCCGCGGGTCCTCAGATTGTTTAGGAGAGAAGAGCTTGATCCCTTGATTGCTAACGGAGCTCGGGATTGAGGCTCCGCAGCCGAGTTCAGAGCATTCCACTGTGGATCCAGTCCTCTTTGGCCTGCGGGCACCTCCTAAGACTTTTCCTTTTCACCCGATGCTACTGCAGCTTATGACCCGGGAGTGGGAGCCGGAGGCCGGTCTTCAGGTAGGGCGCGCTATGAAAAACTCTACCCGCTGCCGGAGGAGTCTTTAGACATCCTCAAGGTTCCTAAGGTGGACGCAGCCGTTTCAGTCATCACTAAGAGGACGGCTATTCCGGTGGCAGGGGCTGCCACGCTTAAGGACCTTCAGGATCGGAAGCTGGAGGTCCTTCTTAAATGGATTTTTGAGGTTTTGGTGCTTTGTGTCCAGGTGACAGTCTGCAGCAGTCTCATGCAAATGGCGACCCTCAGATGGGTACAACAGTTGCTCACTGCGCAGGAGCTTCCTCCTGCGGAGGTGGAGCAGGCGGATCGGGTGGAGGCTGCCATCGCGTACACTGCAGATGCCTTATATGACCTTCTTCGGGCTTCTTCGCACACGATGGCTTCGGCAATTTCGGCTAGGAGACTCCTGTGGCTCCGCAACTGGTCCACTGATGTTTCCTCCAAGTCCCAGTTGGGCAATCTCCCCTTTAAAGGAAAATCCTTGTTCGGGGATGATCTGGAGGCTCTTATTAAATCCCTAAGAGACAACAAGGTGTACAAGTTACCAGAGGATAAGCCTAGACCCTCCAGGGCCTTCAGTTCGACTCGTCCTCGGTTTCAGGGACAGTGCCATTTTCGGTAGGACAGGGTCACTTCCTTTACTCCACGTCAGCTGTCGGCAAGGTCCCAGGCTTGGGCTCATTCCTTTCGCGGTCGCAGGCCTTCCCGGGACAGAGATCCTCAGGGATCTTCCGGAATCAAGTCTTCCCAATGAAGGTGTGCTGACCCACTCCTCTGTTCCGGTGATCGGCGGTCGCCTTTCTCTGTTCTTCGAGGAATGGGTCAAGATATATCCGACCGGTGGGTTCTAAACATCATCGAACACGGCTACGCTTTGGATTTTGCTCGTCCTCTCTGAGACCTGTTCATGGGGTCTCCCTGCAGGTCCTGCGCAAAACAGACGGTGGTGATCCAAACACTGTCATGGTTGAAAGCCCTGGGAGTCATTGTCCCGGTTCCTCCGACGGAGCACAGGACAGGCAGATACTCCATATATTTCGTGGTTCCCAAGAAGGAAGGCTCCTTCCGTCCAAAACTGGATCTAAAGAAGAGGAACAGGACACTTCATGTGCCATATTTTCGAATGGAAACTCTGCGATCAGTCATTGTGGCTGTCCACTCCGGTGAATATTTGGCTTCGTTAGATCTGATGGAGGCATATCTTCACATAGGGATCCACGAGCGGCATCAGCGGTTTCTAAGGTTTATGATCCTGGGCGAACATTATCAGTTCCAAGCACTGCCGTTCGGATTAGCGACGGTGCCCGCATCTTCACCAAGGTGAAGGTGGTCGTAGCAGCAGCTCTCGGGCGGGAGGGGATTTTGGTTCATCCTTACTTGGACGATTGGCTCATCTGAGCGAAGTCGGAGGAGCTTTGCAAGCTAGCGGTTCGGTCGGTTTTGAACCGTCTTCACTCTCTCAGATGGATCGTCAATTTTGCCAAGAGCCAGTTAGTCCCGTCCCAGGTCCTTAATTTTTTGGGGGCTCGGTTTGACACCTCAGCCGGCAAGGTCTTTCTCATGCAGGAATGGGTTGACAAGCTAACAGCGCAGATTCGGCGTCTGTTGTCCCTGCCATTGCCCCGAGTTTGGGATTACTTACAGGTGCTTGGTTCTATGGCATCTACTCTGGAGTTAGTCCCCTGGGCCTTCGTTCATATGAGACCTTTGCAGATGGCATTGCTTTCTTGCTGGTATCCCAAGTCACAAGAATTCCAGGTTCCATTACTGCTCCTGGAACCCGCCAGGTCCAGTCTCAGCTGGTGGCTGGTCACAGCCCACCTGCGGTGCAGGATGGACCTGGAGGAGCCTCAGTGGGCGATTGTAATGAGGGATGCCAGCCTCTCCGGTTGGGGGACGATTTGCCAATCGCAGTCAGCACAAGGACAATGGACAGCTCAGGAGGCGAAATGGTCCATAAATTGCTTGGAGACCAGAGCAGGACACCTGGCGGTACTCAATTTTCTCCCTCTTGTGCGTCATCGCTCGGTGCAAATTTTGTCCAACAATGCGACGACAGTGGCTTACATCAATCGTCAAGGGGGAACAAGAAGTCGTCCAGTGGCCGTGGAGGCAGTCAAGCTCATGGTCTGGGCAGAACGCCATCTCGTCCGCCTGGCGGCCTCTCACATAGCTGGCGTCGACAACATTCAGGCAGATTTCCTCAGTCGCCAGCAGATAGATCCCGGGGAGTGGAAGCTCTCTCGAGGAGGCGATGCATCTCTTGACTCGGTGGGATGGTGTCTCATCTGGACTTGATGGTGACTCAGCATAATGCAAAGGTGGCTTGGTTCTTCAGTCGCAGACGGGAGCACGGGGCGGAAGGAGTAGATGCTCTGGTTCTTCTGTGGCCCTGTGACATTCTGCTTTATGTCTTTCCTCCCTGGCCGTTGGTGGGCAAGGTCTTGAGAAGAATAGAGTCTCACTCAGGGTCAGTCATTCTTGTTGCTCCAGAGTGGCCACGAAGGCCATGGTTTGCAGATCTGATCAACTTAGTGGTGGGCGGCCCTCTCCAGCTCAGTCATCTTCCGAATCTTCTTCGACAAGGTCCAGTATTTTTCGATCAAGCGGCTCGCTTTTGTCTAGCGGCCTGGCTTATGAGAGGAGGCAGTTGAGGAAGAATAGGTATCCTGATTCGGTCATTTCCACCCTCCTACAGGCCCGGAAGACCTCTAATTCGCTCACATATGTTCGCGTCTGGAAGGTTTTCTATTCCTGGTGTAGCGAGGTGAAGGTGTCCCCACGTCGCGCCTCCATTGTTCATATTCTGGTGTTCTTGCAGGAAGGTTTGAAGAAAGTCTTGGCATGTAGTTCTCTCAAGATTCAGGTGGCGGCCTTAGGATGTTTAAGGGGGGGGTAAGATTGATGGGATATTTCTTGCAGCTCATCCTGATGTGGCGCGTTTCTTGAAAGGTGCTAAGCATTTGAACCCCCCAGTTCGGCCAGTGTGTCCTTCTTGGAATCTGAATCTGGTTCTCAGTGGTTTGTGCAGCCTTCCTTTCGAGCCTATCAAATGGGCCACTTTGAAAGATCTCTCGCTCAAGGCAGTTTTCCTGGTTGCTATCACTTCGGCAAGACGTATATCTGAGCTTCAGGCGTTGTCCTGTAGGGAACCTTTTCTGCGGATTTTGGATTCAGGGGAGTCCCTTAGGACGGTGCCCTCCTTTCTACCGAAGGTCATTTCGGGGTTTCGCCTCAATCAGACCGTGGAGTTGCCGGCTTTCACGGACTTGGATTGGGATTCCCCTTAGGCTCGTGATTTGTGAAGATTGGTTGACTGGAGGTTATCAATGGTTTTAGGTTGTCTAACCACCTTTTTGTCTTATGGAGTGGTCCTAAGAAAGGTAATAAGGCATCTAAAGCTACTATTGCCCAATGGTTGAAGGACACCATAGCTTCGGCATATATATGTCACGGACGCGCAGTACCGGAGGGTTTAAAGGCGCATTCAATCAGATCTCAGGTGGCATCTTGGGCTGAGAGTCAGTTTATTTCACCAAAGGAGATTTGTAGAGCGGTTACCTGGAAATCTCTACACACTTTTGCTAAACATTACTGTTTAGACGTCCGGGCTCTGGATGTCGACTGTTTTGGCAGTAGTGTTCTTCGAGCAGGACTCTCCAGATCCCACCCCATTTAGGGCAGCTTGGGTACATCCCAGTGGTCTGGACTGATCCGGGTTTATACAGGGAAAGGAAAATTGGTTCTTACCTGCTAATTTTTGTTCCTGTAGTACCACGGATCAGTCCACACACCCGCCCTGGGTATTCTGTTCTGGAGAGTCCGTTCGGTATTTGTCCTTTTATTCTGCAGAACCTTTTGAAGAGGAGGACAGGATTATAGTTTGATTATAAAAGTACTCCCTCCTTGACAATAGTTTACACATTGTTCGTTAAGCTACTGTTTGATATAGCCATTGGTTATTAAGATTGGTTTTCTAATTTCATTCATTCTGCTATGGTATGGATTATACAGAAGGATCGCAGTGGCACACCAGGTTAAGAGGGGGAGCCTCAGAAGTTTTTCTCTGTCTCCATCTGCTGGAAGGGAGGCATAACCCAGCGGTCTGGACTGATCCGTGGTACTACAGGAATGAAAATTAGCAGGTAAGAACCAATTTTCCTTTTTTCTCTGTCTCCATCTGCTGGAAGGGAGGCAAAACCCAGCTGTCTGGACTGATCCGGGTACGTACAGGAAAAGGAAGGAGTTGGCACATTATATATAAAAAAATATATTAACAAGAACTGCAAGGTTTATGAGGTAAGGAGGTGGCATTATAGGTTGGACAGAGAGGGTGGAACATCCATTTCTATTGGTGTGATTATACAGGCATCCCTCAGAAGCAGAAGAAACAAATTTAAAGGAGGATATTCACAAAATGGCTATGAAGAAAGATGCTAGGTGACTGGCACATCCTGTCTGCAGTGTCTTCTAGAAGCAAAAAAATCCTGGATTCTTTTCAGGGAGAACTATTCCGTTGACTGGTGGAAGCCACATGGGAAAGGGCGATACTGAACATGGGGAGAGTGTTTCTGATGTTGTACTGGATGACACCTGGGATTCCGCAATCACCCAATGGTTCAGTATTAGAGCGCAGGCAGTTATGGTTCATTCTATGGTGAGGGTTCTAGACTTCAGGAAAATTAATTTTGTTAAAATAGAAGAGTACCTCAAGGAGTCGTTAGCTGGATGAGAAAATCTGGGGGAAATAGAAGAGCAGTGAGCAAAACTAAAACTAAATGGAGAAATCATATGGGCAACTAATCTTTTTGTTAGGAAAGTAAATAAAGGTAAAAGGAAAAAGAGGCTTCTACGGTTTTCTAAAGTAGCTGAAAAAGTAAGGCAAAAAGGTTGCAAGAGATCACAGAGAGGAAGACATGCAACAATAACTGGAAAAGCTAAGAGAGGCTGGGAAAGTGGACAGGAATGGAAAGATGAAAATGGAAGAAAAATTAGAAAATGAGAGGGCAAGACCTTTTGGTTTTTTTTTTGTTTTTTAGATATGTTAGTGATAGGGGAAAGTGCAAAAGTGTCATTGTGAGACTCAGAAGTGAAGGGGATGAATAAGTAGAGGCTGACGAAAAAAATTGCTTAACACATTTTTCTGTTCAGTGTTAACTGAGGAAGGGCCACAAACAGAATTAGAAGTGAGGTGAAACTAATTTTCAGAGGTCCTTGGCTGGTTCCTTTCAAAATTTTCATAAATGATATATTTTTGCAGATAATACCAAAATCTGCAACAGGGTAGACATACAGAAAGATGTGGAAATTATGAAGTTGGATCTAGCGAAGCTTGAAGATTAGAATGGTCTAGAGTCTGGCAGCTAATATTTAAGTCTAAAAAAAATGCAGTCATGCATTTGGCCTGCAAGGGAGTGAGTGATGCAGTACAGAGATGAAATTCTTCTAGGCACAAAAGCAGAATCTGGGGGTGATCAAAGTTGATGATCTCAAGATGGTCAAACACTTGGATAAGGTGATGGCAAAAGCCAGGAAGACTGCATTGTACAAATCTACTCCTTTAGTTGGTACCTTTCATTGATTCAAATGATAGAAATTAGTCATATCAAATTTGCAGTTAATTACTGTGACTGTGTATATAAACCCCACCGGCGCAGAGTTGAAAGTGTCCCCTCTTACAGAGGTACATATATAGCATGTCATATTGATTCTATACATAGTCTCTCTCTCTATCTCTCTCTCCCTCCCCCTCCCATGCAATAAAAACATTTTCCCCAGCAAGGCTAATGCGGGTAGAACACACAGAAAAAAGGTGTAGTTATTTCTGATGTTAAATCCCGCATTAGTGTGCGTTACTAAGAACATAAGGACATGCCATACTGGGTCAGACCAAAGGTCCATCAAGCCCAGCATCCTGTTTCCAACAGTGGCTAATACAGGCCATAAGAACCTGGCAATTCTGTGCTAGCAGATCCTCATTTCCAATAACTCCTCCCACTTGCATACTAAATGTAAAATTTGCATACTAACGTGCGTTACGATATTTATAAGAAAATTATTCCTTATCTGCTAATTTTCGTTCCTGTAGTACCATGGAATAGTCCAGACAGTGGGTTGTGTCCCCTTTCCAGCAGATGGAGTCAGAGAAAAACTCGAAGGGCACCTCTCATAAGCTGGTGCACCCTCTGCGTCCCTTCAGTATTAAGAATATCAAAGCATGAAGAAAACCCGCTGGATCAAGGAAACCAAACTTCAAACTGTAACCATGTACTTGATGTACGAACACTTTTTTTTTTTTAAAAGAAAAAACTTGCACAATGAACCATTAGACAGCCACAGAGGGTCCTGAAGCACTCAATCATGTGAGCTGAAAGTCAATCCCAATCTCATAAATCTTTAGGGAGGGCGTCTGGACTGATCCGTGGTACTACAAGGAACGAAAATTAGCAGGTAAGGAATAATTTTCTTTTTCCTGTACGTACCTGGATCAGTCCAGACAGTGGGATGTACCAAAGCTTCCCTACGTAGGGTGGGCCCCGGATAGTCCTGCTCGAATGACCTGATCGCCAAAGGAGCCAAAAACCGGAGGTTGAAGATTTAAACGATAGTGCCATGCAAAGGTGTGCAACGATTTCCAGGTAGCTGCTCGACATATCTCCTGCAGCGAGGAAGCTGCTTGAGCTCGGAGCAAATGAGCCTTAATGCCCTCTGGAGGTTGTCGACCGGCACCGATATACGCTGAAGAGATTGCTTCCTTTAACCAGCGAGCAATTGTGGTTTTTGAAGACTTGGTCCCCTTCTTGGGACCGCTCCACAGGACAAAAAGATGGTCCAACAAGCGGAAGTCATTAGTCACTTCCAAATATCGAATGAAGATGCGCTTGACATCGAGCCGGCAAAGGTCTCTGGAATCCTCCTTAGGGAAGGACGGGAGTTCCACCGTTTGATTCACAAGAAAAGCCGAGACCACCTTTGGCAGGAAAGATGGTACTGTACGCAAGGACACTCCCGAATCCGTGAAACGGAGATAGGGCTCTCTGCACGATAGAGCTTGGAGTTCCGAAATCCTGCGGGCGGAACAAATAGCACCAGGAAGACTGTCTTGAGAGTGAGGTCCTTGAGGGTAGCCTTCCACAGCATCTCAAAAGGTGGGCTGCCCAGAATCCGAAGAACTAAATTTAGCTTCCAAGAGGGGCACAGGGTGTGGACCGGTGGCTTCACGTGCTTGATGCCTCTCAAAAACCGGACAATATCAGGATGAGACGAAAGAGGAGCACCATCCAGGTGACGGATAAGGGAGCCAAGGGCTGCCACCTGCACCTTCAGGGAATTGTAGGCCATTCCCTTCTCCAGACCCGCTGTAAGAAGGATAGTATTTGGGCTACTGAAGCATGATGTGGAGAGACACCTATGGATGCACACCAGACATCAAAAACTTTCCAGACCTGGACATAAGAGATGGATGTGGAAGTCTTTCTAGCCTTGAGGAGGGTCGAAATAACATCATCCGGGTAACCTCGTCTTCTCAGCCTGCGCCTCTCAAAAGCCAGGTCGCAAGACAGAAGTGATCTGCCTGGTCGAAAAATGCTGGATCCTGATGCAGCAGGTTCGGCAGATGTCCCAGGCAAAGAGGGCCGTCCACCGCGAGGTTGACCAAGTCCGCAAACCACGGTCTTTGTGGCCATTCCGGCGCCACTAGGATTACTGGCCCTTGGCGGATTTCTACTCTCCAAAGTACCTTTCCCACCAGAGGCCATGGTGGGAACACGATGAGAAGGAGATTTTGCGGCCATGGAAGGATTAGCGCATCCACTCCTTCCGCACCAAGTTCCCTTCTGCGACTGAAGAAGCGCGGAGCCTTTGCGTTCCTTTGAGTGGCCATGAGGTCCAGATGGGGGGTCTCCCACTGATTGAAGAGGAGTGCCACTGCTTCTTCTGAGAGTTCCCACTCCCCAGGATCTATGTGTTGACGGCTTAAGAAATCTGCTTGAACGTTGTCCACCCCTCCTATGTGGGATGCCGCTAGACGGGAGAGGTGGAATTCCGCCCATGTCATCAACTTGTCCATCTTCCGAGACACATGTCGGCTCTTCGTTCCCCCTTGATGATTGATATACGCTACCATAGTTGCGTTGTTGGAGAGTATCCTCACGGCTTGACGATGCACCAGGGGGAGGAAACACTTCAACGCAAGACAAACCGCTCTGGTTTCCAGCCGATTGATCGGCCAGGTTGCTTGCACTGACATCCATCGCCCCTGAGCTGATTTCGTTTGACACACCGCTCCCCAGCCGGAGAGACTGGCATCCGTGGTGATGATCACCTACTGTGGGATCTCCAATACACTCTCTGCAGCAAGTGATCCAGACTGAGCCACCAGTCCAAGCTGTCCTTGGCCACATCCAACAGCGGAAGGAGGGCTTGAAACTCCCAAGACACTGGCTTCCAACGGGAGAGTAAGGCTCTCTGCAAAGGACGCATATGCGCAAAGGCCCAAGGAATTAACCACTAACATAAGAGAAATTATACAGTTCTAAGAGAACTATACATGTAAAGAAAACTGATACATGTATAAAAGGACAAGATTTATTGCATTCAAGTAGCCTTTATTATGATATTATGTAACCAGACCTTAATGGCACTTTATAAACGTATTACCAAATACAATTCCTGACATTACTATTTGTGCCTTTCTGTAAACCATTGTGATGGTATAGAAAAGATTTTAAATAAATAAATAAAATAGTTGAAGCCATAGAGCCCAGATCCTGGAGATAGTCCCATGCCGTGGAGGCAACGGAAGCGCTGTACTTGAGATATAAAAGCCTGAGCCCAGTCCGGACGAAGGAAGACTTTGCCCACAGTGGTATCGAAGCGTGCTCCCAAGAAGTCTAGCGACTGAGAGGGAGTAAGGCTGCTCTTGGCGAAATTGACGACCCATCTGAGAGATTGGAGAAGCTGCAAGACTCTGTCGACCGCCCACTGACAAAGGTCCAGGGACTTCGCCTGAATGAGCCAGTCTTCCAGGTAGGGATGGACTAGAATCCCCTCCCTCCATAGAGCTGCTGTGACCACTACCATTACCTTGGTGAAGGTGCGGGGAGTGGTCGCCAGGCTGAAAGACAGGGCCTGAAATTGAAAGTGCTGACCGAGAATCTTGAAGTGAATAAAGTGTTGTTGTGCCTAGAGGATGGGAATGTGAAGATAAGCCTCCGTCAAGTCCAAGGAGGCTAGAAATTCTCCGCGGTGTACCGCCGCTATTACGGAGCATAATGTTTCCATCCTGAAGTGTGGAATCTTGAGAGCCCTGTTGATCATCTTGAGATCTAGGATCGGACGGAAGGAGTCTTCCTTCTTGGGAACCACGAAGTAGATGGAATAATGGCCTGACCCTTGTTCCGTCGGGGGCACCGGGAGAATGGCCCCTAAGTCCAAGAGTCGGTCGAGCGTCTGACGCACTATGCGTTGCTTCTTCACTGGGCCTCAGGGAGAGAAGAGAAACCTGTCTTTTAGGGGTCGAGCAAATTCTAAAGCGTAGTCGTACTATAGAATATCTAGAACTCATTGATCCAAGGTAATTTTGACCCACTCCTTGTAGAAGAGGGAGAGATGTCCCCCTATCCTGGGGGTCGAAGAGTGGGCTGGCAAGCCTTCATTGGGAAGATTTGGAAGGTGCCACCTGAGATAGGCTATCTCAAGCTGGCCTCTGGTCCAGAAAGGAATGAGACCAGGACTGGGAACAAGAAGAAGGCGGTCTCTGAGAGGCCGGTCTTGACTGGCGAAAATGCCGAAGACGCCTGAAACGGCTTCTGGTAGAGCTGAACATCCTGGAACTCCGTGGACGATCCTCCGGCAACTTATGCACCTTATTCTCTCCAAGGGATTTAATGATCTGCTCTAGATCTTCTCGAAAAAGCAATTTTCCCTTGAAGGGCAGATACCTCAACTGAGTCTTGGAAGAAGAATCAGCCGACCAGTTACAAAGCCAGAGAAGGCGTCCAGCAGATACTGCTGAAACCACTGATCTGGCCAGCACCCGGAGGTGGTCATATAGAGCATCTGCTCCAAAAGCTATCACGGCTTCCAGACGTTCTGCCTGTTGCGCTTCCTCCGGAGGCAGCTCTTGAGTACTGAGCAGTTGTTGAACCCACTGGAGACCTGTCCATTGTGTGAGGGAGCTACAGACAGCAGCTTTGACCCCCAAAGCAGATACCTCGAAGACTCTTTTGAGGTATACTTCTAGCTTTCGGTCCTGTAGGTTTCGCAAATTGGCTCCACCAGTTACTGGAATAGTAGTCCTTTTTGTAACTGCCAACACGGACGCGTCCACCTTAGGGACCTTGAGGAGATCTAGGAATTCGTCCGGAAGAGGGTACAGTTTGTCCATAGCTCTGCTATCCTCAGAGATGCCTCAGGGGAATTCCATTCTCTGGACAACAATTGAAGAAGCATAGGATGAAAAGGAAAAGTTTTCGCTGGTGGCCATAGGCTGGCCAGGACAGGGTCCCCCCTTCTTTGTCGCCATACTAGGCCCTGGGGGATCCTGTGGAGCCTCAATATCCAACTCCGTCAGGACATGGGTGATGAGAGGGTCTAACTCATCTCTCTGAGATAGGTGTAAAACTCTAGGGTCATCTCCTTCCATTTGTACATATGGAGAGGGATCATCCAGGTCTGGATCAGGAAGAGGACCCTGAGGAAGAGAATCAGGGGTAACTGGATGAGGGACCACCCGTATCCTGGAAGATCCTTGAGGAACCCCTGCTCCTTGAGGGACCCCTGTAGTACCTAGGGGATCTGTCATCCTGCTCACCTTAGGGGGAGGGTGCCCTGATGCTGGATCCTGTTGCTGGCCTAATCTGGCTAAATAGGCATTATGAAGTAAAAGTACAAAGTCCGTAGAAAAGAGCCCCGGAGGAGGTCCCGAGGAAGGAACAGCAGGGAGTCCCCCGAAGGTGGCTCTGGGTCTGGAGGGTTAACGGGAGTGAGAATTGGCGGCGAAGGAGAAATTCCGGGGTCTGAATCGCCATCTGGCTGCGTTGGAGTCGACCTCTTAACAGTGAGTCGCGCTTGTGAGCGCAAAGCAGGACACCCAGCCGACCTCCTCGAGGGACTCTCCCCACCAGGGAGGCACCTCACACAGATGCCTTAACGAGAGAGCCGCGATCCAGGCTCTCCACAGGCACTGCACCTCATGGAACACGGAATGGGGGCGGGAGTCAAACAGCGAACAGAAAACAGGCTCGGAGGCTGCCAGAAGCGGGTAAGAGAAACAAACCTCCGCTCAGCCACAGCACGACTCTCTTTTTTTTTTCTTTCTTTCTACACAGAGGAATGCCGCGTCTCTGTGAGCGCTGCCCCAAGGAAATCGGCCTCTCAGGGCAGCAGGTCGATGTAGTGGGGGAGAGGTTGGACCACCAACATTTACCCCTGAGAGTCAGCAAACCTAAAGCTGCGAAAAAAGAAAGATACAAAAACTTACCCCAAAACGTGCACAGGATAAAGTAACACTATTAACAGTCCTGCCTGCAAGTTTCAGAATGCCTGAAGCTAGAGTAAAATTAAACACTGTACCCTTCCTTTTTTTTTTTTTCTGTTTAAACTCGATCCATCCAAATACTGGGGAACTGGAGGTTCTATCACCTTCATCTGCTGGAGTCAGAGAAATTCTGAAGGGACGCAGAGGGTGCCCTTCGAGTTTTTCTCTGACTCTATCTGCTGGAAGGGGGACACAACCCACTGTCTGGACTCATCCGGGTACGTACAGGGAACGCATGTGTTAGGGCCTTATTGCATGCATTAGGGCCCTAACACAAATTGAAAAATGACTCTGCATGTTTTTAACCTGGGTGTTACATTTAGTATTGGTCTTGTATGAATCATAGAAGATGACAAAACCTGAAATGGCCTATGTTTGGATATGGCAGAGCCAGTACTTTTTGTTTAAATATTTTGATTACATATGCAACAATGCAGCATGGTACTTATCTTTCATACATTCCATATTGATACAATGGTGCACACAGTTTACATTTATTACCCCCCCCCCCCCTATCCTCACCCTCCCCAAACCAGCCCTAGTCTTTGACAGAGCCACTCCCCCAACCAGAATATAACATTAATTATTTAATTGATTTATAGCCCGCTCAATTCAAAGTACTTGGTGGGTTACAATAAACATACACAATAAACAAACAACTGTATAAAAACACAAATAATAACTAATACAATCTAAAACGCTAAATAAAAACAAATTACGTACGTAAAAAAAAAAATTAAAAACTAAGCAAATCCAAAGAGTATGTCATAACAACTGTGATCCAGATAATAAACATCTGAGAGGCCATAATCACTGTGAGCTCTATTATATGTGCAAATGCCTGCGTAATATAAAATCCCTTCACCTGTTTTCTGAATGTGGAGTAACACTGGATCATATGAATTTCGTCAGACAAATTATTCCAGAGTGTGGGACCTACTGCATAGAATATCCTTTCCCTAGTTTCATTAAGCGTGCAAGACGGAAAGATGGAACATTCAACAGATTATATCTGCCAATCTTAATGCCAGTTATGTCTTGTAAATTTTGAGAAGAGTGCTAACACACAATGGCAGATCATTGCTAAGGGTGCGATGAACTAATGAAACAATCTTGAAATGCCTTCTACGTTGTATAGGGAGCACAATGAGCACAAAAAGGGAGTAATATGATCTGATAATTTGGCACCTACAATAAGTCTAGCTGCTGAACTGTGACAGCTTGTAAACATTTTAACATATATGCTAGAAGCCCCACATGGAGCGCATTGCAAAAATCAAGTTTAGATATGGCAAATGATTGAATTATGGTCAAAAATCCTTGGCAGTTAAAAAAAGGCTTATGAGCAAGCAGTGCACAAAGTTTATTAAATACACTAGATGCAACACTTTTTATCTGCTCTCTTAATGACAAGTTAGATTCTAACTGTATTATTAAGTTACTTACTGAAGATTAATTTTTTAATGGTCAACCTCAAATTGAAATGATATTGGAAAATCTTCAGATGAAAAACTACTTAGAATTATTAAGTTGGTTTTACCAATATTAAGAGCTAATTTGTTGGTGTACATGCATTCACTAAAGGAACTTAAAAAAAACCACCTACAAAATTTAGAAGGCTGGATAGAGACATTTTAACAGGTACAAAAAAATTGTATGCCATCTGTGCAAAGTCTGTAGCCCACTCCCAAATTGGCAAGTAGGTTACAGACTGGGAAGAGATGAATGTTAAATAAAAGGGCAGAAAGTTGCATCCCTTGAGGGACTCTCGTGGTCATCTTGTACCATTCTGAATTTTGGGTACTTTCACTGGACAGAAACACTTAGCAAGAAATGATTCAAGCCATCTTAATATACAACCTGAAATCCTTTAAATGAGAGAGTAATAACTGGTTTAAAGTGTCAAACACAGTCAAGATGTCCAATAAGACAAGAATCTAGTTTCTGGTTATTTCCTGTCCACAAGGGCTCCAAATTCCAAGCTAAGTTTCTCTATCAAATCAAATGAGCAAAATGAAGACTATCCAATGGAGCCTTTATCTTGAGGCAAATCATCTGGAAACTTAGGGCGTGCCCCATTTGTTCAGAACTCTCTTCCATGAAAAAGGAGTTGGCTCACCTTAAAGCTAAATTAGCTGCAATAAAGAAAGTATCAGCAACCACCAAGAAATCCTCACTCACTTTACAGTATTCAGGAATCATTCTCCCGTTACCATAGAAAATTCAAAAGACCAGAAAAAAGTGGTTTACAGTGGGCTCAGGTAGGATAAGACCTGTGATGCAGACACACACACTCGCTCAAGTGACACGAGTACAAAATGCCTTCTTTGTATTAGATAATGATGAAGCTCTAGCGCCAAGATGAAGATGTGAACAAGTGTTTTAAAGGAATTTCAATCTGCCTATCCCGAGGATCCTCGAGAGAAGTGCTACCCTCCACCAGGATAGTAGTACGCCTGGTTACAGCTGAAGCCACACATCTAGTCGAAGAGTCTGAAGCAAATGCTGAACCACATCTGAAGGAAGCAGATACAAAACTCTTCACCCCCTTGAGACCACACTTCGGGGCTTGCCATTCCTCTAGCACCATATCCTCCAACCTCAGAACGGAGAAAGAAAGCTATGGTGGATTTGTGGACTCCCTTGACAACAGACTCTCAAATCGGAGTTTCCTTAACCTTGGAATCCACTATCCTGAGGCAAGACACCACTTGATCAATCAGGTCCACAATTTCATCTCTATAAAATAAGAGGATAACAGAATTGTAACATGCTGCCTACTGCAGGGTGCTGCACAGTGGTCGGCATCCTATACCTCAAGGTCCTGAATTCAACAATGTCCCCAGCAATCTGATCCTCTGATGTATCCTGCAATTCTGTCTAGAGCTCTCAACAACGCTACTTTTATAGACTCAGTGCACAGAATCGCCTGTGGGCATGCCCTGATGACATCATCACTACACTCCTATAAAAGGAAGTTCAGTCCTCGGAGCCAATGCCTGAGGAATAAGTTTTGGTTCCGTATGTTCCGGTGTGTTGCTATTCCTTTGCTGTTTTTCTCCTGTGACTAAACATGATTCCTGATTCTGCCTTGTCTGCTGCCTGCCCCGACCTGTTGCTTGCCTTTTGACCATGCTTACCTGCCCTGACCTTGGCCTACCTCCTGATGTTGCACAAACTCTGACTGTCTTGACCTTGCCTGTCTAACTATGCTTCTGCCTCCTGATTCTGCTCTGGTGCCTTGGTCCTGACTGTCAGCTGCAGTGAGTCCACCTTCTAGTCTGTGACAGTTAATCTCTCTATCTGATGATACCTCCTCTTCTTCTATGGATGCATAGCTGGCTGAGTTCAGTTGATCCTCAGGTTCCTCCGGCACCACTGCCAAATCTGGGGAAGGAGGATACGCTGTCTTCTTCAGCTACTTATAAGGAACCGGGTCCTCAAGGAAGGATCTACTAGTCCTAGTAAAGAACTTAAGCTTCCCCTTAGGCTTCCGTATGGCACAGAAAGCCTGATACAGGAAACAAAAAAATATCTGGGGAAAAATCCCCCAAATCCCTAGGTGAACCCAGTTTTGAAGACCCTTCATGGATGCAATATCAGGGGATTGCCAACTCCAGTGAAGAGTCTATGCTGCTGAACGCAAAAGGCCCTTGCGGGAGCTTGACCCAAAATGGCAGATGCTTCCGTCAAAACCACCACTCTAGAGACCTCAGCCAGCATGAGTTCTGACTGCAGATTTTCCAGAGGATTCTTCTCCTATGAAAGGGAAACTATAGTTGAACCATTAGAGGCATTAGAGCACTCCCCCATAATTTCTCTGGCGCGCACGCAGAGAGATCCCATGGTTGACACAACTCTTCTACAGCGATATGCACCATGTTCTAATTTTTCCATGCTGTCCCCCTAAATCCCCCAGTGCAGCTCCAAATTGAAACAGAGGCGCCTAGCCTCTACTCTGGTCACTTATCCCACTGGACCAGGGAAGAAGTAGGTCAGCTTCTCAGCCTGATACGTCTCTGGCCTGGTTCTAGGCCTTCTGTGACTTTTTTTTTTTTTTTTAATGGGCTGACTGAAGAGGGAAGGGAGGGGATGAGCAGAGAGGAAGATTCTCTCAACGCCACTGCAGCCAAATTGCACAGGTTCTCTCTTTTGTTTTTGTTAATACAAGAACACACCCTCCTCCTCCCTCGCTCTATCAAGCCCCCTTTCAGATCGGAAAACCCTACTAAACAGGCTTGCTCTCCTGGAAGCACCAAGGGCCTGTCCCTATGCAGCTTCAGTGCCTTCTAAGAAATTCTGCTACATCAACAGGAAGTCCTACCATCTGCTGGAGGCAAAATATATTGGGTTGTGAAGCTAGAGGCTTAGACTTAACATAGCAGTATGAAAACAGATATTCAAGTGGAAAGAATTTGTTTCTTAGCTGCTAGACCTTGATTCACCAGCTTAAAGGAAATGAATAGATGAAGTGATTTTTTGTATGATTTATATCTCTCCTGCAGACCACCTCTGTTGGTATAGTTTTTTGGAAAGAACATTGGTAGAACTATGGATTGATTTAAATAAAATTGGGAAATCACTTTAGCCAAAAACTTTGGATGATTCCTTAATACCATCCTATTCTTAAAATCTTAAGTATAGGGAGCATGTACTACAAAAGTTTGGAGCTCACTCACCCTACATGTCAAGGTTATTGCTATTAAAAATAATATGCTCCAGGAAAGAAATTTTAGAACCGCTGATGCTAACGGTTCAAATGAAGGATTCATTAGTTGAAAAAGTATAATGTTCAAATCTCACTCTATAGGAGGACGTAGATGACAAAGGCCTTTAATGATTCTTGCCACTATAAGATGTTGAGAAATAGGAAGGCCTTCCAAATTGTGATAATACGCTACAATATGCATATTATATAATTATATAATATTATATAATTATATAATTATATATTATATAATTATTATATAATTGTAGCGTATTATATAATACGCTACAATATGCATTGACCCTTAGTTTACCGTCCTCTTCCTTCCCTTACCTCCCTTTACCACCCTCCCACATACTGCCCGTATTTCCAGCATTTCAAAGCACGCCCATGTAAGTATGCTATTATCATGTATAAAGTTCCTGATCTAAACATCTGTTCAAGATTTTCCTGTTAAAATGTAACCAGTTTTTACCCTGTTTGATGTAAACTGTTGTTATCACTGTAAACCGTTGTGAAGGCTTGCTCCAAACAACGGTATATAAAAACCAACAAATAAATAAAATACAATGGTTCTGAGGTAGATTCTGACCAAATTAGTTTTCAAACCAGATTTAGAGGGACTAAGCAGACAATGAAGCAAAGTTGATGTTGAACAAATGAACAGATCCTTTTTATGAGATTTACACCAAATGGAGATCTTCTCCATTTCAACTGGTAAGAATGACTGGTGGAAGGCTTTACTGCTGCTAGAATGGCTTTTTCAACTTCGAAACTGAAGAGACCTAGCATGCACTAATCTGCTTTCAATATCCATGCCATGAGTGCTAAAGACTAAAGGTTGGGATGAAGAAGAGTTCTGATGCAGTGCGTTAGGAGATTTGGGAATATTTGTAATTGTACTGGTTAAGCAACAACTAGGCATTGAAGCCATGAAAACCACATCCAACGTGGCTAAAAAGGTGCAATTCATATCATTCCCCCTTTGCCCTTTGTTGAGAAGCATTTTGGATATGAGCAGTATTGGTAGAAAAACAGACATTATTTCTTGATTCCGTTTGATGGAGATTGCATCTGATACCAGAGAACCTGGTGCCAGTCTCTTTGAACACTAAAGAGGGAACTTGTGATTGAAAGAGCTGCAAAGAGGTATGCTCATGGAATGCCCCAGAAACAAAAAAGAAAATGAGTTGTGCTGATTTCCAGAGACGATTTGTGAGGGTGAAGGCAATTACTCAAGGAGTTTACTAAGATATTGCCCTTGCCTGGGAGATAAATAACATTGAGACTGTCCAAATCCATATCCTATGTGCTTCTTTGTATAGCTTTGAGGACCCTATTCCCCCTTTTTTGTTGATGTAGTATATTGCTACTTGACTGTCCATCAGGACTTGTACTACGGATCCCCTGAATCATGGTTCGAAAACTTGAACAGTCTTGCAGATTGCTCTCAGCTCCATAAGGTTTACGTGAAGCTTTTGTTCTTGGGAAGTCCAAGTCCTTTGAGAACAAATAATGATGAGAAGCACTCCCCATCCTTGAATGAGGGTATCCGTGGTTAATATCTGTTGAATTTATGGAGGATGAAAGATTTGTCCACACAAGAGATTTGCAGGTTGGATCTACTACCTCAAGGAGCACGTGCAGAGCTTGGAGAGATGTCTCTTGTGCAAGGGTTGGTTCCATGCAGCTTTAATTGCATTTAAACGTGTCTTATATGAAGTTGCGTAAGAGTCTGATGTGATGTTGCCATATGGCCCAACATCTCCATGAAAATTCTGACTGATACCGAAGTTTGGCTTGACAGCAGATATACAATCCAGATTAAGGTATTTATTCTCTGATTCTTCTTCAGTAGTGTCAAGATATGTTCCTATGAAGTTAAGTTGGTGTCAGAGTGCACTTTTTGAAGTTGACAATGAAACTGAGCAAGTGAAGGTTTTGGTGCAAGAAGGAAGTGGACATTTTTGCTTCCTGCATTGACCTACTTGATATTAGCCAATCATCTAAATAGGCAAGAACCTAAAATTGCTGTGGTAAAACAGGAGACTGACTGTTAAAATTATTACTTGTTTGACCCATGAAACTCCTTTTATTTGAGAGCATTTTTCTTTTCCTGGAAAACTTGAACTGAACAGCACATGGCAGTGTTCCAAGTCACCAGCAAGCTGAAATTGATGGGGTTAACCTCAGACAGAACCAGTTGATGATGCTACTCTTTTGCCAAGACTCAAGAGAGAGACAGTTTAAAAAAAAAACTATTTTGTGAAAGTGACAGTTGGAAGCAGCTGAGACACACACATAGACCTGTTGCAGCTGGGACATGCAGCTGAGGTTGGACTGCCAAACATCAATCAGGATTGTCACTGTTGACAAAGACAGGGGCAGTGTTCAATGCTACAATTAGATTCTGTAATTAGTTTTACTGCGTAATCCCTTTTATTTTTCCTCCACGTGCTATAGTACAATTTTATGTTGAATCTTTCACATTCATTGTTTAGATTATGTAATAATAAACATTTTAGTTTATTAGCACTGTGTTTACGACTTGTTGTATTCCAGGTAAGTGAAAAGCTGAGTGATTCCAGTGTTTTGGATTGTGGTCTGTGAGCACTTTTCTAAGAAACCTTAGCTTTGTGGAGTCACAATGTACCCAGAAAACCCCTATGGGCAGAGTACTTGCTCAAAGGCAATATAATAGAAGTTATCTGTGTACTGATAACTGAGACTAGTTTGAAGGCCACAAGCCAAATTCTCAGTGAACTCATATTTACTGCTTTGCACTGTGAAATGCAAAAAAAAAAAAAATGCTTATGAAAGTCTCAGAAAAGAAACTGGGAACTGTAGTTTGTGCCAGCAGGTCCAAGGTGGGAAAGTAAGCAATTACGTGGCACCAGAGTCTGAGAGAGGGAGAATTTACAGGAGGACACAGATGTGTTTTGAACTAATAACAACACTGAGAAGGAGGGGACATTGCTACTATTCCAAGCAATTACCAGTGTTTAGTATATAAAAGTGAAAAAGCTAGAGGGAGGGAGACTGATTCCTTGGAAACGTAAGCTTTACTATACATATTTAGGTATTCTTTATAGTAGTAGTAATTATTTGCAATTAACTTTTCTGTATTATTTGATTTTATTTATTCTCAGTTCTATCCTATTATTGCTTATATAAACTAAACTACAATATATCAAATCAGAGTGTGTGTGTATGTGTGTTTACACTGGGCAAACTCCTGAGGTAATCCTATTTGCAGGTGAGCCCCTCAGGTAGTTCCATCTCTGACCAGGTCAATGTTTTTACATTGTCTGAGACCACTGGTGTTGAAGTTCTCCAGGTAAAAGTCCAGTGTTTGTGGTCTGAATCCAGAACAGGCAAGGAAAACCCTGGCTGGTGGGTAGAAGATTGCCAAGAGAGAGGCACATGTGCGGTTGCAGTTGAGACCTATGTAGTACCTGCTGGGATAATCAAGCAACCATTGGTTCAACCTCTGATGGGTGTTAGAGGTAGTGTGAAGACATTTTGTGACAACTACTTTTCCTCATATAGGCAGTCACAACCACCACACACTTAGTAAATATTCTTGGAGCTTCCAACCTGACCAAACAGGAAGTCCTTGAAGAAGTCAATTAGAGTGTTATATGATTGAGGGGTTAAAGGGGCACTCAGGGAAGATAAGGCTATAGCAGAAAGACTAAATTAATTCTTTGCTTCGGTGTTTACTGAAGAGGATGTTGGGGAGATACCTGTGCTGGAAACGTAATTGATGGCGATGATTTGGAAGAACTGAAACAAATCATGGTGAACCTGGATGATGTAATAGAGCATACTGACAAACTAAAGAGTAGCAAATTTCCTGGACCAGATGGTTTAACACCTTAGAGTTCTGAAAGAACTAAAAAATGAAACTGCAGATCTATTAATTTGTAGCCTATCATTGAAATTGTCTATTTTACCTGAAGATTTGAGGGTAGCCAATATGATGCCAATCTTTAAAAAGGGCTCCAGAATTAGGTAGTGAGTGAATTTGGCCCTCTTTTACTATTATCAGTTTAGATATGAATACAAGGAGGGATGAGGTTTGGAGTAGGGATACAGTAGTTGGGAAATTGCAGGATACAGAAGTTTAGATGTACAAGAACAAGACATCTGAACCATTTGCATTTGATTGTTGCTATAGGTTGAGTTGGTAGTGGGAAGAGGGGAGAAAAATTTAACTAAAGAAGAATCTGATCGTTTACTCTGTATTGGAAGTTGAATTAATGACCATGCAGGTTGTTTTTCATATACTATGTCTAATGTTATTTGATTACAATAATAAAGATGTTTAAACATAAAAAAGGCTCCAGGGGTGAATAAATAAATTATAGACTACAGAGCCTGAAATCAATGCTGGGAAAAATTATTGAAACTAGTCTAAAGAATAAAATTACAGAACATATCAAAGGCATGGTTTAATGGGACACAACCAATATAGATTTATACAAGGGAAACCTTGCCTCACCAATCTGCAATATTTTTTAAAGGGATTAATAAACACGTGGATAATGGTGAGCCAGTGGATATAGTGTATTTGGATTTTCAAAAGGCATTTGACAAAGACCCACATGAGAGACTCCTGAGAAAAATAAAAAGATATGGGATAGGAGGCAATGCCCTATTGTGGCTTGCAAACTAGTTAAAAGTTAGGAAACAGAGAGAACGAAGCAATGGTCAGTTTCTCAGTGGAGAAAGGTAAATAGTGGTGTGCCTCAGGGATCTGTACTAGGATTGGTAATTTTTATTGTTCAAATTATTTTTAAGAATTGTAAAGCAAACAGTGGCAAATCTTTATGGATGACTGGTGCATAACTAACATATGGAGAGATAGACACCCTACGTCTCGCTCATACACCTTTTTTTCTAACTCACATAGCACTTACACTAGAATCGACCATTTCTTTATATCCACATCCCTGCAAAATTTGGTCCAAAAAGCAGACACTGATAGTATAACGTGGTCAGATCACGCCCCGATCTGGGTGGAATGCTACTTTAAGGATACAAAAATGGGATATCGCCCATCGAGTCTTAATGACAGTTTGCATAAAGATCCTACCTTTGTTAACCAAGACTCTCTTAAAGGAATATTTTAAAGAAAACCAAACAGAAGGTATGACCCCTTTAACAATTTGGGAGTGCTCCAAAGTGGTTGCAAGGGGTGAATGTATTGCCCGGGCTGCCCACTACAATAAAGAACGGGAGACCCGGCGCAAAGAAACATAGAAGTGACGGCAGAAGAAGACCAACAGCCCATCCAGTCTGCCCAGCAAGCTACGCAGTTTATCCATTTTTTTTCCCCCTTTTTTCTCCCTCCCACCCGTCTCTATTGGCTTCCAGCACCCTCCGGCCCCAATTCCCTTCCACCCCTCCACTAATGCAGAGAGCAGCGCCATCCTAGTGAACATCCATCTCAATCAGGGGTAGCAACCGCCGCAACCAGCAGGCCACACCCCTGCCCCTTACCCACCCCTGTTTTGTTTGCTTGGTTTTTTTTTGTTTTTTTTTTTGAGATGGCAGCCCTCCATCCTTCTGCTCCGTGAAGGTGGAACACCAACCACTGGCCACTGGCATCCCGCTCCGTGAATGCCTCAGTGGCTACTGCTGCTCCGTGCAGTGTTTGCTGCCTCCTCTCTATTTATGCCCACTAGACTTGATGGATCCACAGTGTTTATCCCACGCCCCTTTGAAGTCCTTCACAGTTTTAGACTTCATCACTTCCTCTGGAAGGGCATTCCAGGCATCCACCACCCTTTCCGTGAAGAAATACTTCCTGACATTGGTTCTTAGTCTTCCTCCCCGGAGCCTCAGCTCGTGACCTCTGGTTCTGCTGATTTTTTTCCTATGGAAAAGGTTTGTCGTTGTCTTTGGATCATTAAAGTTTTTCAAGTATCTGAAAGTCTGAATCATATCACCCCTGCTCCTCCTTTCCTCCAGGGTGTACATATTTAGATTCTTCAATCTCTCCTCGTACGTCATCCGATGAAGATCCTCCACCTTCCTGGTCGCCCTTCTCTGTACCGCTTCCATCTTGTCTTTGTCTCTTTGTAGATACGGTCTCCAGAACTGAACACAGTACTCCAGGTGAGGCCTCACCAAGGACCTGTACAAGGGGATAATCACTTCCCTTTTCTTACTCAATATTCCTCTCTCTATGCAGCCCAGCATTCTTCTGGCTTTTGCTATCGCCTTGTCGCATTGTTTCGCAGACTTCATATCATTAGACACTATCACCCCAAGGTCCCTCTCCTGCTCCGTGCACATCAGCCTTTCCCCCCCCATCAAATACAGTTCATTCGGATTTCCACTCCCCATATGCATGACTTTGCACTTCTTGGCATTGAATCTCAGCTGCCATATCTTCGACCACTCTTCCAGTTTCCTTAAATCCCGTCTCATTCTCTCCACTCCTTCCGGCGTGTCCACTCTGTTGCAGATCTTAGTGTCATGTCGCTCACAAAGATATTGAACAGGACCGGTCCCAACACCGATCCTTGCGGTACACCACTTAAAACCGCAATCTCTTCAGAGAAAGTACCATTTACCATCACACATTGTCTTCTGTCCGTCAACCAATTTGCAATCCAGGTCACCACCTCGGCACTCACTCCTAAGCTTCTCGTTTTATTCACCAGTCTCCTGTGCAGAACCGTATCAAAAGCTTTGCTGAAATCCAAGTAGATGACATCGAGTGCCCTTCCTTGATCCAATTCCTTGGTTACCCAGTCAAAAAAGTCAATCAGATTTGTCTGACAGGATCTTCCCCTGGTGAATCCATGTTGCCTCTGGTCCATCAATTCTCCGGACTGTAGATATTTCACTATTCTCTCTTTCAGCAGTGACTCCATTACTTTTCCCACCACTGAAGTGAGGCTAACCGGTTTATAGTTACCAGCCTCCTCTCTGTTCCCACTCTTGTGAAGCGGGACCACCACCGCTCTTCTCCAATCTCTTGGTACCACTCCCGTTTCTAGGGATCTATTGAACAGGTCACACAGCGGACCCACCAGAACATCTCTTGAGCTCCCTCAGTATCCTTGGATGAATCCCATCAGGCCCCATGGCTTTGTCCACTTTCAGATTCTTTAGCTCTTCCCATACATTTTCTACTGTAAAAGGATTTTCATCTATTCCACTTCCCTCCAGTTTTTTGTTGTGTAGAGATGGTCCTTCTCCAGGGTCTTCTTTAGTGAACACAGAACTGAAGTATTCATTTAATATTTCTGCCATATCTTCGTCTCTCTCCACACATTGATCATTACCACCTTTTAATTTCACAATACCACTATGGACTTTTCTCTTTTCGCTGATGTATCTGAAAAATGTTTTGTCACCATTTTTTATCTCCTTGGCAATCCTCTCTTCTGCTTGACTTTTTGCCAACTTGATTAATTTCTTTGTCTCCCTCAGTTGGTTATTAGAACTGTCGGCATTAACGCAATCACATAGCCGTACCAACTCGGGGGCAACATACCAAAATATTTTAAGGGTTAAGGATCAACTACGGTCCCTAGATGATGCTGCTATTAGTCACCATTTCATGTTATTGAAGCAACAATTCTTTGAGGAGGGTAATAAGGCGGGAAAATACTTAGCCAGACAACTTAGAGCAGCCCAAGCCCAAACGGTGGTAGCTAAAATTAAAGACACTCAGGGGCAGATAATTACTACATTGGAGGGAATTTGAAACTCTTTCAGACTTTTAATCACAGCTGTATTCCATGGATTCATTTATTAAAGAAGGGGAAATTGATAACTACTTCCAGTCGGTACACTTATTAACACTAAATGCAGCACAGAAAGAATTTTTGGACAAGCCTATAGAACCAGATGAAGTGCTAGCTGCCATTAAAAAATTAAAAACGGGGAAAGCTCCCGGTCTGGACGGGTATACCGGTACTTACTACCGTAAGTTTGCATTAGCATTGGTGAGTCCTTTGACTGCAGCATTTAACTCCTTATTGGGGGGGCGCCTCCTTCACTAAAGAGTCCGACACAGCGGGTATCACAATCTTGGCCAAGCCTGGCCAAGACCCCACTAAATGCAGGTCCTACCCCGATTTCATTAATAAACTTGGACTTGAAAATATTGGCTAGAATCTTAGCAGCTAGGCTGAATGGGGTCCTTCCAGGCTTGATACACTGCGATCAGATAGGCTTTGTACCTGGACGTCTAGCAGCGGATAATGTCCGTAGAATAGTAGACATTATCGATTTAGTCCACCAGGATAAAATACCGGCAGTGTTACTTGCATTGGATGTTGAAAAAGCGTTCGATTTAGTTCATTGGGAATTTCTCTTTAAGACATTACAGACCATGGGTTTTGGAGAGCCCTTTCTAGCTTGGATTCGGAAGCTTTATGAACGACCCTTTGCCAGAGTAAAAGCCAACAGTAGTTATGGGTCTCCTTTTGCAATTCAAAGGGGGACTAGGCAGGGTTGCCCACTGTCCCTGCTATTATTCGCTTTATTTTTAGAACCCTTTTCCTCTAGAATTAGGGGGGCTGCAGACATTAGAGGTATATCTGGAGGATCGACCCAATCCAAAATTTCCCTTTTCACCTACGATGTTATGCTTACCCTCACGGAACCAAAGTTATCCCTGCAGGGGGTGATGGAGGAGTTGAGAAGATTCTCTGCTGTTTCTGGCATGAAGGTTAATTTTGACAAGTCGGAATTACTTAGCCTCACATTACCACCCATGGAGGTACAGGCATCACGATATCTCTTCCCATTCAAGTGGGCCACCTCCTCTCTTAAGTACTTGGGGTTCAGCTAGGGTCTCATACAAATCAATTGTTTGACTTAAATTACAGACCATTACTGGCATCCATTCAAGAAAATTTAGGAAAGTGGTTGAGACACACTTATTCATGGCTAGGGAGGTTGGCTATAATTAAAATGAATGTTCTCCCCCGATTTCTATACTTTTTTACTACCATCCCCATTAGCATTCCCACTACTATACTTAAAAAATGGCAGCAAATTATATGTGGCTTCATTTGGCGCAAAAGGCTACCTAGAGTTGCAAGGACCATTCTATTCCAACCTAAAATCAGGGGTGGTCTACAACTACCTAATTTAACGTGGTACTATTGTGCAGCTCAACTTCGGGCACTGATAGCCCTTCATCGCACGCATGATATCCCTCAATGGATACGATTAGAACAAGATTTACTGGGCACATTCCCAATTTTAGCTATGCCATGGCAACCCCGTTTATCATGGGGGGGCTATCAAACACTTTCCATATGCATTGCGCACCACACTTTAGGTTTGGCACAGGTGGAAATCGATTTTGGTGGGGTCTACGTATTATTCCTTGATGTCTCATTTATTTACTAATACGGTAACGCCTATGACTGACAGTTCTATTGCAACCAAACGATGGCTTGCAGCTGGAATTCAGCGAATGAGACAGTAATACAGCAGGGAGCTATGTTATCTAGGACACAGCTTAGTGACTTGTACTCATGTGGTGATATAGATTTTTTACTGTATGCTAAGGTATATCATTTTCTTCATAAGGGCACTCGGATGAAGTCAGTGCGGACAAATAACACTTTGTTTGAAACCTTTTGCCAGCATGCTTCCTCCATTAAGGGTGTAATATCCAAAATCTATGCTATACTCAATGGTAAAAAGGATGGCATGAATAAATACAGGACACTTTGGGAACTAAACTTCCAGACGAAACTGGAAGATCATGATTGGGATATTGTTTATTCCCTGGCACATAAATGTTCTGTCTCTGCTGGGTTGCAAGAAAATTACTATAAGTTAATTTACCGATGGCACTATACACCTGTAGCACTTCATAAATGTTTCCCAACCATATCAGACCATTGTTGGAGGGACTGTGGAGCCCTGGGCACCTATTATCATATCTGGTGGACTTGCCCTAAAATTCAAAATTTCTGGCAAGGAGTTTTTCAGTGGCTTTCACAATTACTTCACGTGCCTATAACCGCAAAACCTTGGCATGTGCTTTTGGGTCTTCCCCCACCAGAATATAAGACGGTCACGCAAAGGCTGGTTTTGCAAGTTTTTATTGCCGCCAGAGCAGAGATAGCATCACATTGGAAACAAGTGAGCACGCCAACCATGGCTAATATCCAACACCACATATACTCTTATTATCAACTGAGTAGGCTAACTGCTATCCATCAGGATCGCCTGGTGACGTTTCAGAGCACATGGGAACCCTATAAGCCTTGGCTAGCTACACAAACTCAGCAATGATGGTTATGACCATTCCATTTGATATCCTCTCATTTGCTGTAAGTCCAGCATATCTTTTTATCTTCTATTACCGAAATAACTACGTTTTCCTAGTATTGCTTATAACACTGCTAGCAAGTACTCAATAGTGCACTCACATATACACCATTTTCTTTCTTTAATTAATTACTTGTTTATCCGCTTGCTTGTTTACCTGGTCTTATGCTTATTTGTTTTACCTGTGTACCAGATTTTTACTCAACAGATTGTTGTCTCAACTGTTCCATGAGGATCTGTTATGCTTATTAGTCTCCTATAATTCGCTTACACCACGTGTTAATCCAGATGTGTTGGGAGGGAAGTGGGGGGGGAGTAGGATGCTAGATTGTCATGTTGCTATGCCTTTGATTTTGTACCATTGTCTTGATACCATTGGTCAGCCACTATGTCTTTGCGCTAACATCTATACTGACGCATAGAATTTGATTGGAATGTGTACTGTTTTCTTCACTGTACTTTTGGTTTAACAATAAAAAAAAATTACACACAAAAAAACCCCCAAAAACCTCTTGCTGGATCTGCTTCGATGCCTCAGCAACAGATCCACCTACTCCAGAGTAGAGCGTGTTGCTCCAGTGTCCTAACTTCAGTTCCAGCCTTGTCTTCAGTCTTCATCCTGCCTCGGCCCAAGGGTCCACAGATACAACAGGTTGCTGAGGCCATGGATACGGCAGACTTGACTTCCTTGCAGGCCATTCCAAGTCTAGTCCACAGGTTGCATTGATCAGCAGAGAACCCTGGAATTTCTGGCCGCCTCAATGGATCAGCTATCCACTCACCTGGATGCCTTGACAACTTCTAAGGTCCCACCTACACTTGCACCAGCACTACTACCTTCCATGGCTTCCAGCTGTCCCATATCACAATTCCCAGCTCCACCCCAGTATGCAGGGGACTTCAAGCAATGTTGTGGATTTTTTAACCAGTGCCCCATGCATTTTCAATTACAGGCACCACTATTCCCTAACGACCAGATGAAAACTACATACATTCTATCTCTGTTGGATGGAACAGCCCTAGCTTTGACCTCTCTTCTCTGGGAATGAGGAAATTCCCTCTTGCTCAACTTGCAATGTTCACTGAATAGTTTCAATTGTCTTCGAAACACACTCCTCCTGAGTCTTGCCCTGGATGAGCCAATCGTCGAGGTATGGGTGCACCAGCACCCTTCCTTAAGGCTGCCGCTACCACTACCATCACTTTGGTGAAGGTTCACGGAGCTGTGGCGAGTCCGAATGGAAGCGCCTGGAACTGGAAGTGCTGCCCAAGCTCCTTGAACCGCAGAAACCTCTGTTGACCCTACCATATGGGGATGTGCAAGTAGGCCTCAGTGAGATCCGATGCCAGAAATTCCCCCTTGCGGACTGCCGCAATCACCGTGCTCAGTGTCTCCATCCGGAAATGGGGGACCTTCAAGCTCCTGTTCACCTTCTGGAGATCCAAGATGGGACAGAAGGTTCCCTTCTTCTTCGGAACCACGAAGTAGACAAGTACTGTCCTTGACCTTGCTCATTCTTTGGCACTGGGAGAATAGCCTCCAGGCTTAACAATCTCTGCAGGGTTCATTCCACTGTCTCTTGCATGCTGAGGGAAACACAGCACAATTCCAGAAAAGCATCGTTGAGCGGTCAAGAAAACTCTAAGGCGCAGCCGTCCCTGATCATCTCGAGAACCCACTGATCGGATGTAATCTTCACCCACTCCTCATAAAAACAGGACAAGCAGCCCCAACCACTACTGGAGAGGAGTGGGTGAGCCGGATCTCATTGGATTGGTTTACTACCTCTGACCCCCTGGCCGGAGCCGCCCCTAGAGGGTTGTCCGGAAGATCGAAAGGACTGCTGGCGGCCGGCCAGCTGCATAGATCCCAAGGAAGCCGCTCCTCTTCCGGAACAAAAACGCCTCAACTCCCGAAAACGAGAGCGGCCAGAGAAAGATTTCTTAACATTCTTCCTGTCTTCCGGCAATTTATTGCCCTTTGTTTCTCCTAAGGACTTCATAAGCTGATCCAGATCCTCCCCGAAGAGAAGCTTCCCCTTAAAAGGAAGGTGACATAACTGGGACTTGGACCACAAAAGGCACCTTGCTGCCACCGCTGAAACCATACTGCAAGCACTTTGCGCACCAAATCATACAAAGCATCTGCCACATAGGCCACCCCTGCCTCCAGACGGGCTGCCTGAACAGGGAAGAGTACTCCTGAAGCTGCTGGTTCCTGAGGCTTCTGAAACAAACATAGGCAGGCGCACTGCATCATACTAGCGCAAACAGCAGCGCAGAGACCCAACGCAGAGACCTCGAACATCCGCTTGAGTTGAATCTCCAGCTTGCGATCCTGCGCATCCTTCAGAGCGGCAGCCCCTGCTACTGGAATCGTGGTTTTCTTGGTCACTGCCGAAACAGCGGCATCCACCTTTGGAGTCTTAAGGCGGTCCAAATGCTCCTTCAACAGTGGGTAGAGCTTCATCATCACCCTCCCCACTTTCAATCCCGCCTCCGGGGTATCCCACTCCCGGCTAATCAGCTTTTGAATCTTTTTTGGAATAGGGAAAGCGCTCGGAGGGCCTCTTAGACCATCCAGGACCGGATTAACTCCTTCGCTATCTGACTCTTCCTGAGCCAGCTTTACTCCCAATTCCTCCAAAACCTGGGGGATAAAAGGTCTCAGCTCCTCCCTCTTAAATAGGCAGACCACCTGGGGGTCGCCCCATCAGGCCCGGCACCTTCAAGGAGGGTCTGATAGTCTTTATTGGCATCCGGACTGGGGGCAAGATCTCTGTCTGGCTCATCCGGGTCCACTACCAGAGAGGAGTCCCCCTCTCCCTTCTGAGTCCAACCCGTCCTCCCTGTTCACTTCCGGACGTCCAGGACGAAGCTCCTGCATCTTTGGAGAGACCACCGAGGAGCAAGAGGCCTCTTAGAGGAACCTAAGCCTGTCTCCCTGGGTCTACGCTTGGCTGCCTTCTTAGCCAAGAAGGCCTCATGTAGAAGGACGATGAATTCGGGCAAAAACCCCCAGGGCCCAGAGGCATGTCCCAGAATCACTGGAGGGTCGAGCTAGGGCCTACATCATCCCCCAGCTTGACACCCTGGAATGCAGGAGAGAGTGGGGGAGGGCCATCGGCCGAAGCCCCGTCGGTGTGGTTCACAGCCCCTTCGGAGGTCTCAGACACAGAGACCCTCACCTTGGGCTCTGCCACAGTCCCTGAGGACCGAGAAGCATTCCTGGGCTTCTGAGGCTTAGAGGAGGATCCCTCTTCCCCCAAAGCACAAGAAATAGAAATAGAACAAAATATAATTAATCTCCAACTTCTTGATAGCGAGATTGCCACTAGCACTTGGTTACAGTTTGTTAACAATATAGCAGATAAATTAACTCCTCAGAAAACAATCACAATTAATAACACTAATAAAAACCATAAACCATGGTACACCAATGGAATTAGAGATACCAAAAAACACTTAAGAAAAAAGGAAAAGGAGTGGAGGAAAAATCCCACAACATCCAATTTAGCATCCAATAGAAGTCTCCTGGCTCAGTATAAAAACTCATTAACAATACAAAAAAAGATTTCTTCACTAGGAAAATCCAGAATTTTCTACATAATCCTAAGACTTTTCTCTACAATACAGAAACTTACAAAAGATTTGAATGAGGTTAATTGTTCTCCTTCTGAATTAAAATGTAGAGATCTTGCAAATTTTTTCAAAAACAAGATAACAGACTTATTAATAGGAATTGAATCTGAAAAAATTCAAACAATTAAATTGACCATGAAAGAATACTCCAAATAGGCAACATTTGATGAGATCTCTCCATCTGAAGTTGAAAAATTGATTAAAAACATGAATCCCGCAACACATCCTTTAGATAATATACCAATCCCTGTTTTAAAAGCAACAGCCCATCTAATCTTTACAAATGTATCAAAAATTATAAATTTATCACTAGAGGAAGGACATTTTCCCCAAATACTTAAAACTGCTATTATCAAACCAATATTAAAGAAATCATCGCTCAATCCGGATCTACCAATTAATTATCGTCCAATCTCTAACCTATCATTTCTCGCAAAAATGATAAAGAAGGTAGTTCAGATCCAATTAACAAAACATTTAGAAATGAACAATATTCTGTTCCCCTCGCAACATGATTTTAGAAAGTATCAAAGCACAGAAACTCTCTTGCTTGCTCTTACTGACACTATACTAAGAGGCTTTGACAATGGACAAAGCTCCCTACTAAATTTGTTGTATCTGTCAGCAGCTTTTGACACGGTGGATCCTGCCATGGATGTCTAACAGCTGTTCTGGACTCTGACTCGGGTACCCGCTCCTTGGGGGCCTGCTTGCGCTTCCACTGGGAGACCTGGTCTCCAGGCTTCCCCTCTCCTTGGGGTAGCTCCTGCGCTCCTCATCAGAGTTCCTGCCTGCTCGCTTCTCTGCTCCTCGGGGTTGCCTCAAGCCCTGCCTATCAGAGATCCCATCTCTACGCCTCCCCGCTCCTCGGGGTATTCCCTACCTTACCACACCGGAGACTTGGACTCTACGCTTCCCTGTTCCATGGGGCAGCCTACGTCACTACATCAGAGACTTTACTCTATGCTTTCCCGCTCCTCGGGGCAGCCCTTATGTCATTACACCAGAAACTCTGTTGCCACGCTGTCCCGCCCCTTGGGATAGTCTCTGCATCACTCCTCCAGGAAAGCCTGTCTCCGCACTCCCTGTTCCTCGGGGCCTGCCTAGCGCTCCTCTGTCTTGGAAGTTCCTGCTCTGACACTTGTAACTCTTGTCCTGCCTCAGTACTGTGACTCCTCTGTATGTTACCGCTTCGCCCCGCTCCTCGGGACTCCTCACAGTAATTCTCAGTGCAGGTATCTGCAATCACGTGGCAGTGACACAGGACATTCTCACTCTACTGAACTACAGTCGTGTCCCCTGCTGCAGCTGACCTTGCCTCCTGATGGTGAGGACCTGTGGGGCTCCACCCTTCAGGAAGTATCAACCTCCACCTCAGGCCAAGGGTCCACAAAACCCACGAATCCTAACAAATTCTAAGGCGTAACAGTCCTTTACCACGTCCAGCAACTAGCAATCTGAAATGATCTTGGCCCACTCCTCGTAAAAATGGGACAACCTGTCCCCGATCGTCCCACACGAGGAGTGGGCGGGCCTGACTTCATTGGGCAGGTTTACCGGCTCCAGCCTCCTGCCCGAAGCCTCTTCTTGCAGACCGGCCAGCACTGCGAAAGGACTGTGGGTGAGAAGTGGACTGCCTGGCACCAGAGGAGGGAACACCCTTCCACCATCTGGTTCTTTGGGAGTCCCGAAACTGGATCAGTGGAACGAAGGACTTCTTAAAGGGCTTCCTATCTTCCGGCAACTTATTGCCCTTGGATTCTCCCAGAGATTTCATCAGCTGGTCCAAATCCTCTCTGAAAAGTAATTTCCCCCAAAAGGGAAGATTACACAATTGCGACTTAGAGGAAGCATCCGCCACCCAATTGGGGAGCCACAGAAGCCGTTGAGCTGCTACCGAAGACACCATGGTCCGGGCAGATGCACGTAACCAGGTCATATAAGGCATCCACCACTTAAGCAACCGCCGCCTCCAGGCAGGCCGCCTGAGACGTGGACAGGACACCCGAGGACGTCGCTTCCTGCGGTTTCTGAATCCAACATAAACACGCCCGCTGCATCATGCTCGCGCACACCGCCGCCCGAAGGCCCAATGAGGAGACTTCGAACAAGCGTTTCACAGCTGCAATTCCAGCTTGTGGTCTTGCACATCTTGAAGTGCTGCAACCCCCGCCACTGGGATGGTAGTTTTCCTAGTGACTGCCGATACCGTCTCATCCACCTTAGGGACCTTAAGGCATCCCAAAAGCTCATCAAGTAGTGGATATAACTTTTGCATTGCCCGGCCAACCTTAAGACCTGCGTCTGGGGACTCTCATTCACGACTGATGAGCTTCTGAATTTTCTTCGGGATGGGGAAAGCGCTAGGCGGCCCGCGGAGGCCATCCAGGACCGGGTTCACGCTGTCGGATTCTTCCAGAGAGAGTTTCCCTCCAGTTCCTCAAGCACCTGGGGAATAACGCAGCTTCTCCTTCTTGAACAACTGGACTACGTGGGGATTGTCGCCTTCCGAGTCAGGATCCCCCTGATACTGGTCGCCATTGCCCGCATCCAAGTCCAGGGGGACCTCCCCCTGATCGTCAGTGGTGTCACCCGGGGGAGGGGGAACCTCTTCCCCCAACGGGTCATCCGAGCCATCCAAATCTTCCCGCACCAAGGCAGCGCAGGAAGTACGATTGTCCGCTCGGAGATGAGGATGCTTCGGGGCCCCCACACTCCCCTCCAGGGATCTGCACTTCGCAAACGTCCATTCCAGCGAAAAACCACCCGGGCCAGCATCATCATCACTGGAATCTGACTCTGCGGCCCTCAAGTCCTCCGGCCTCAGTTCCCGCACCGCGTGAGACAGCAGCAGTCATCCTGGGAATCTTTTCCCATAGGGGGAGAAGTGGACGCCGACGCCCTACCTTTGGACCCAGTGCCGGCGCCCGATTTGCGTGCGTCCTTCCAAGGCTTAGACCCCTTAACTGAGGACCCCTCCCAGAGCACAAATAGTGCAAAGTGAGAGTGTGTTCAAATAGATAGACCATACCCCACAAGCCTTGCAGGGTTCCACCAGTGGCTTCTCTGCCATTGTAGCGCTCCAAAAGTGACCCAAGGGCACTCCCCCCGGGAGGAATCAAGTGCTGCCTTAGAGAACTGATATTTCCCAAAAAAATCGCTGGCAAAAATCTGTCCCAGCACCTTCAGGGACCCTCGTGGAAGCTGAAAAAGAAAAAACAAAATGGCCGCTGCACCAAAAATAGACCCAGGATCGCTGTGGAGACACTGCTAGGAGGCCCTACACCACCCGGGGAAGGCTCCACTAAAGGCTGCAAGCTCTCCCCTCTTCAGGAAATCGAAATCGGGATCTCTCTGGCCTAGCCCCACTGAGCAGACTGATTCACCCAGGGAGTTGCGGAACAGAAGGAAAAAAGGCACTCCCCCCCCCCCCCCCCCCAACAAAACAAAGCAGAAAAAATTAACTTTCCCCAACGGGGATACTTCCCTGAACCCACGGTCATGGAGAGGGAGCCTTAGGGCCGCTGAGGGAGCAAGTCCCCTGGCTATCAGGAATCCCGGCTCTAACTCTAACTCGAGGAATGGTCCAGAAAACTGACCTGGCACCACAAGGAGCAAGAAATCCAAACTCAGCTCAGAGCTGCAGGTATGCACCACCTTCTGCTGGAGACAGAGAAATACGGAGGAGCTGCAGGTGGCACACTTTGATACAGCAGTGCCTCAAAGTTTTGTTCTCTGCCTCCGTCTGCTGGTGGGAGTGCAAAACCCAGTGGTCTGGACTGATCTGGGTATGTACAGGAACACAACATATAAACTGCACGACATATATACCAACTATGGAGAGGACTGTTGGAGACAATGTGGAAGCATGGGGATGTTTTACCAGGTAGCAGATTCTTGGAAATGGATTGCTGGGATGGTTATAAGATATTGGGCCTGATACTGAAAGTGTATTCAGCACTTTATTTAGCCAGATAAATGGAAATTATGCAGCTAAGTAACAGCCACTAAATATGCGCCTACATTCAGCAGCCGCCACTTAACCATCTATGTCCCTGCTAAATGTTACACGCACAAAAAGTAGGCGCGTACTTGATGGATCAGGGGCGGAACAAATTAGATGTATAACTTATACTGCTAAATACTGATAATTGGAGTTAACCACATAAGCATACATGTAAGTTTAGACACCCCATAAAGCAGGTCTAAACTTAGCCAGGTAGACTTATCCGGCTAAGTATGTGTATTTACACACATACATATACATAAACACACATAAATATACACAAACACATATATATATATACACAAATACATACACATACATATATATATATATATATTTGTGTGTGTCTGTGTATACTCAGCAGCTTCACCATGCTGCTGATTATACATCGTAACTTATTTTATTTATTTTTATTTAAAATCTTTTCTATACGTCGCTAAGTAATATACCATCGCAACGGTTTACAAGTAGGCACATAAATTAATGTAGGTGGGTGCATACTATCGTACATTCTAACAGGTGCCACAAAAGGTTCAGTTACAATAAATCGTTCAAGACAATCACTTGTTTAGTGAAGTAGGTCATGACCAAGTGTACCTGTAAGGTACTGTTCATGGGTAAAAATCATATATATAGTGTTTACAATTACGTTTATTGTGAGGTAGGGTTCATAGATTATTAAAATGCACATTCTTAGAATAATGCTGTGTGTTGGTGCTCTTCTGCCTATTCCTGTATATTTTCATTTCTCCAGTCGCTTTATAAAATGCTTGTTTAAAAAGCCATGTTTTTAAACTTTTCTTAAAGGTTTTGAGATCTCTTTGCAATCTGATCTCTAGGGTCATTGTGTTCCAAAGTGTGGGGCCTTTCTCTCACGTGGGTTAGTCTTGCTGTTTTTACTGAAAGAATGGTTAAGAGTGCTTTATTTGCCGATTGAAGGTTTCTGTGTGGGACGTGCATTCGTAATGCTGTGTTTAGCCAGTCCGATTTTTCATCATGTATTAGTTTATGTATGGTACATAGGGCTTTGTATTTAATTCTGTGTTCAATAGGTAGCCAATGTAATTCTGCCAGGGTTTCAGTTATATGGTCCCTCCTCCTTTTTCCTGTTAGTATTCTAGCTGCTGTGTTTTGAAGTATTTGAAGCGGCCTTAATGTTGTATTCGGGATTCCTAGTAAAAGGGCATTACAGTAGTCCGTGCTGGAGAAAACTAGTGCCTGAAGAACTGTTCTGAAATCAGTTATTGTTAGTAATGGTTTTAGTTTTCTGAGTACCATGAGTTTTCCATAGCCTTCTTTTACTTTTAGCGATATGTGTTGTTTTAGATTGATTTCTGGGTCCATTACTATTCCAAGGTTTCAAACTTTTTCTGCTAGTTCAATTTTCTGGTTGTCTTTGAGGATTATTGGAGTTTGGATGATTTCAATATTTTTCCGTTCTAAGTGTAGAAATTCTGTTTTTTCAATATTAATCACAAGTTACATTTGGTTTAGCAGTTGTTTTATAATGTCTAAGTACATGTTAGCTAAGGTTAACGTTTTCTCTAGTGTTTCCTCGACTGGTAAAATTAGTTGAATATCGTCTGCATAGATGTAATGTATGATTCCTAGACCTGCTAGCAGATAACATAGGGGCAGCATGTATATGTTAAAGAGGATTGCAGACAGGGCTGATCCCTCCTGTTTTGAGATTGACTTTTTCAGATAATACGTTGTTGATCTGAACTTGAAAGAACCTATTATTTAGATATGAACTGAACCATTTTATTGTTTTGCTGTGTAATCCGATTTCTTCTAGTATTTTTAGTAGTATTTTATGGTTTACTGTGTTGAAGGCTGCTGCTAAGTCTAGCATTATTAGAATGTAATGTTTACCGCTATCGAAACCTCTTAGAATGTTACCTGTTAGTGAGAGAAGTAGTGTCTCGGTGCTGTAGTGCTTTCAAAATCCATGTTGTGACGGATACAGTATGTTATTGTTATCTAGGTGTTCGGCTAGCTGTTTCTGTACTGTTTTTTCTATTAGTTTAGCTATTAGTTTAGCTATTAGGGGAAGATTTGAGACTGGGCGGTAGTTGTTCAGGATCATGGGGGGTCACTGTTTTTTTTCTTTACGATTGGTTTTATAATTGCCCCTTTCAGTATATCTGGCATAGTTCCTTTATGATCTTAGCTAATGTAGGGGAGACTGTGTTAGCTATTTTCTTAAGTTCAAATGTTGGTATTGAGTCAATTTTGTGTGGAGCCGGGTTTATGTTTTTTAGCATGTCTTCCACTTCCATCTCGAATATCTCAATAAATGACGACCATTGGTTCACGTCTCTTTTTTGCATTTTAATTTCTTGATTGTTAGTGTTTGGAAATTTATTTCTTAAGTTAATAATTTTGTCACTGAAAAATTTGGCAATTTCATTACATTTTGATTCTGGTAGGTTTTGTGGTGATTCTTTTTGTCATTGGTGAGATTTGATACTATTGAGAATAAGGTTCTTGGATTGTTAATAAATTTTTCTATTTTATTGCTGTAGTATTCTTTCTTAAAATTAAGGATTAGTTGTTTGTAGAAAGCTAGATGTTTTCTGTATTTGGTTAGGGTATCAGTTGTTTTGTGGGTTTTTTTCCATCTTTTTTCCATTGATCCGAGAGTCCTTTTTGCATCTTTTACTTTTTCGTTATGCCAGGGATTATTATGTATAGCTTCTTTTTTACGTATTGATTTGATGGGATTTATTTCATCAGCTATTTTTTTGGTTGAAACTAACCATGTTGCTGTAGCAGAACTGCAGTTGTTGTAGTCAAAATCTGTTAGTTTTTCCTCTAGTTTCCTCTAGTTTGTCGCTTAGCCACATAAGTTCCTACTGGCTAAGTTACTTACACGGCCAGCTGTGAATACCAATCCCATGTTATCTCTGATGATTTCTTGGGATCCCAAGGTTTTTCTGTTGACCAGCCTTCTGAGTATATGGTCCATTTGTGGGCTTCACTTCCAGATACTTATTTCAACACTGGTTTATGTTTTCAACATGTATCACTTGATCCAGTGGCATTAATGTAGTATCTATCCATCTCCAGCAGCACCAAGGTCAAAGATGAAGTCCATGACACACAGCGCCACATGGCTGGAGAGCAGAAACTTCATTCACTTCCAGATTTCTTGGGATCACCGACCACCGGCATCAAATACCCAAGTCCCTTGCAATGTTTAACTGCTACAGCAGAGACAGCCAGACTTACCTGAGGGGTTTTGGGCTGTAGTGGTACCAGTCCAGAGGGAGTGTCGGCCAAGACATGGAAGTGGGAGGTCGGTGGGGGTCCCATAGGAGTTGGTCGGCTTTCAGCATCTACCTGATAATTGATGAGCCCCCACTGCTCCAGAAACGCATGGACCCTGAGAGGGAGGGAGAAGCAAAACGGGAAATCTACACTAAGAATCAATAAACAAAACTACACCAGAAAAGTTTTGCGAGCCATAATGTACCTCGATCCTGCCCTGTATAACTCCTGCTATTCAAGTACTGAAAGTCACCCTCTCCCAACAGCTGCACTGATGCACCTCACTTCTGCCCTGGAGCACCCCCCCTACTATTCCAGTACCGAGACCCTCATTCAAAGCTCTGTCAATGCACCTCAGCCCTGCCTGTAGCTCCCCTTTGCTATTCCAGTACTGAGACCATGCAGAGCAGAAACAGAGACCGAGGCTGGGTAATTCCTTCCCTGCTTGGCCGCACACCTCATGATAGCGCAGACATCTCCAGCCAGGTTGCGACGGCATGCTGTAGAGGTCAGATATTCCTGTGGGTTCAGCCGATACGTGTCAATCATGAAATTACGGTAGGCGAGGTAACTGCATGGTTAAAAGAACAGAACATTTTAGCAAAGAGAAAGTTTTTCATGCTCAGTTTCAGCGTGTTCATGTGTTAGCACTTGGCAGACACTCTGTGTAAGTGATGGTGTGGCAACAAACAGGCGTTTTATATGCACTGCGTTGTCTTGTTTTTTTTTCCCCCCAGAGAGCTCATTTCCTTTGAGCTGGCCTGCAGGTGGTGTTTGACCTTTACACTGTAGTTCAAGCTGAAGCTTGGGGATGCTTGCTCTACTCAGAGTGCAGATTGAAAGAAAAGTTGCTTACCTGCAACAGGTGTTCTCTATGGACAGCAGGACAAACACCCACACATAGCATACAAGGCCCCTTCCCGTGTGAACGCCGCTGCGTGACCCTCAGTCTAATGCCCAGCTTGCACCCACTTTCTGGGGAGGAGGGAGGGATTGTGTGGCTCTTTGTCCTGCTGTCCACAGAGAACACCGGTTACAGGTAAGCAACTTTTCTCTCTTTATGGACAAGCCAGACAACACAACCATACAACTGGGGACTCCCTAATCTCCAAGTTGTGGAATTCTCTTCCACAGATTTTGCACCTCGCCACTTGTACAAAAACTTTTAAAGCAATGTTAAAAACTAATTTATTTGAGCTGGCTTTTTAACTGACTCATAGCATTATGTTATGATCTCTTTTAATTGATAATACCAGATTGTCTCCAGTTCTTTTATATTTATTAAGTATGTTTTTATTATATTATGTATGTTTTCCTTTCTGAACTTCCCTGGGCTATGGTACATGGTGGTATACAAATACAAATAAAGATAAAGAGTGTGTGTAAATGTATCATTTGATTTCTTCATACCTACAACCTCCCCTCTTGTTTTTTTGGTTTTGTTCATCAGAAACACTGACTGAAGCTATTGTTTGTTCCTGATTGTCGAAAACAGCAGCGGCTGGTACGTAAGTGTCAGGGTCTGATTCAGGCAACAAACTCCAAGGGTTGCTTTATCAACAGGTTTAATAAGAAATAAAGTTCACAACATAACATGGGTTCCTGACACTTTCTTCAGGAGGGAAACAAACAAGCAAACCAGCCAAGCAGGCTTTCCTTACCGGGCAATTGAAAAAATGAGATCCCAGCAGCTCAATAAACTCCAGAACAGCCTTGGTCAGACCCAGCCCTACAAGTTAGGATGAACATTGTGCCAGCAGAGAACTCTCGGCTGGTTAACACTTAAAACAGGTGTGTTAGAAGGAAGGGTTTACTTCCGGGTCAACGAGCTGCTGGCTGGGTATGGCACAGCCCACAACACCTGAACAATAACAGTACTACTGCTTCCCATCTTTCAGGAGAGCTCCAGCCACTGCACCCACGAACAGTGAGGCGAAAACTGTCCAACTGGGATAAGCCTTAATACCTGGTGGATGAGCCTGACAAACTAATATATAAAAAAAAATGAGCTGTAAACTGAGCGATCTATTGCGATAGGGTTTGCTGTTGAACTGGACTAGTGTTCTTAAAAGGGTAAGACCTAAAATAAAAGCCCGATAATTTTGCACATGGCTAGCACCTAAGTAAAACAAGGTCACTCTTCCATAGTTTAACGGATAGCACATAGACTGTGCAGAGGACGGAATTAAGAGGAACTGAGATAACGGTTTAGGTAGTATCCTCCCTTGATTTTATGTTCAAATTTGTTTACTGAAAATGACACATTAAACTACAATAAAGGAGAGCCTTAAGCAGGCACAAAATTCCTGCCTCAGACTCATGACAACAAACATGTTTTCATATAATAACCTTATGTCACCTGCTGAATTCAGTACATTCCTCATCAAAACAGTTATGTAATACACATCCCCTGTACATACCCAGATCAGTCCAGAGACAGAGAAAAGCCTCGCTGACACTGCTTGATAAGCCCTGGCGCCACCTGCAGTAGCTCAGTATTTCTCTGTCTCCAGCAGATGGTGGTTGGTGCATAAACCTGCAGTCTCTTTTTTACTTTTTTTGGGTGAGCCTCCCTCCCAGGGGTTAGGTTCCTGTGAGGAACCTTTCCCTGCTCAGTTGAGGTGGATGAGCTGACGGTCAGTGCTCACTCCAAGTTGATCCGTGGGGTGTAAATCTGGTGGTCCGGATCCCTTCCCCTCACGAGGCTGTTCTGGTGGCTTTCTGCTCCTTTTTTCTTCTTCAGGGGTTTTTTTGTTTCTCTCCTTGCTTGCCTGTGGCTGAACGGAGCTGGACAGCTCCCTTCAGCCTTAGGAGAGGGACTCCCGTGTTATTTTTTGTAAAGCTATTGTTTAAAAAAAGAAAAGAAAAGAAGAAGCACAGGAACAGCTGGGGCGGGCTTCTCCTCCTCCCCCCCTCCATTTGCCGTTTTCGGGCCAGTTTTTTTCTTTCGGCTATTTTTGTTTTTCTTCGGTCCCAGGGGGAATGGTTCACGGCTCGGCTTGCCACGCGTGCAGTGCGGTCCCGGCGCTTCTTGGCAGGGCAAGTCTCTGTTCGGCATGCGTTTCGGGAGGGGAAGGGCCCTCCCTCCTCCCAATGCCTCTGAAACAGAGGAGGATGCAGAGGCACGCGTCAGTCGCGGTCAGGTCCAATTTTGATGCCGCCGAGAGTGCCGGGTCTGCCGGCCACCGCATGGCAAGAGCGACGGCCATTTTGTCCTCTGACTCGTGCGCGTCGCCATCTTTGGAGGAGGAGGGTGACCTCCCTCTGCGGCTCTCCCCGGTCCACCCGTGTCCCTTACAAGGGCAGGGAGTTTCAGTGGGGGAAAATAGGCAGGAGAATTTGCTGCTGGGGCCTGGGGAAGAGCAGGTCCCTACCTTGCCTGCGGCTGTGCAAACCTTTTCCCCAGGTTTTATCCTCCTGCTTCACCAGGCTTATCTGGCTCAACAGGAGGGTATGGGTGCCCCTCAGACAGCTCGGGGTCAGCAGGAGAATATGGGTACCCCTCAGTTCCCTCAGACAGCTTGGGGTCCACGCCTTCCGTCTTTGGGGGTGGGGCCCAATCGGTCGAGAGAATTCAGTCCCTCGGGGGTTCCGTGTTCGTTGCGCCCGGGAGGGCTGGAGGAGGAATTAGGGAGTTTGGACCCTCCAAGAGGTTCGGCGGCAGCGGTGCTGGTCGAGGATCCGGGGTCACTGGACATTGATCTCGGAGATGGCATGGGGGCCCCTTTGGTTCCGGAGGGGGATGACCCCAAGATTCTCCGCTTGTTCCGGAGGAAGGAGTTGGAGCCTCTGCTCCCTCAGGTTCTCGAGGAGCTAGGGTTAAAAGCTCCTCAGGAGGTTCCGGAGATAGATGGGGGCGGATCCAGTCCTCGATAGTCTCAGGGCTCCTCCTTCTGCTTTTCCCTATCATAGGTCTGTTCGACAGTTGGTGGAGCGTGAGTGGAATTCCCCGTATTCGGGGTTGGTAGAGCGATGTCGAAACTATATCCCTTACTGGAGCTTTTTGCGCTTCCGCAGGTGGATGCAGCGGTTTCTGCGGTCACAAAAAAGACCACTATTCCGGTGGTGGGCGCTGCAGCCTTAAGGATGTTGGAGCTTCATCTTAAACGGATTTTTGAGGGGGCAGCCTTGGGGCTGCGGGCCGCCATTTGCTCCAGCTTTATGCAAAGGGCATGTCTCCGCTGGGTTCAGCGTTTTCAGGCAGACAAACGGAACCAGGGGCTGAAGCGTCTGATGCGGATCGCGTGGAGGCATTGGTCGCATATGCAGCAGATGGCCTTTATAATTTGGTGTGTTCATTATCTCAGATTATGGGTTCCACAGTAGTGGCCAGGCGCTTGCTATGGCTCTGTCATTGGTCCACGGATGTGTCTTCTAAAGCCAAGTTGGGTTTGTTACCCTTCAAGGGTCGCCTCTTGTTTGGGGATGAGTTGGAGCGGCTGATAAAGCAGTTGAGTGAGACGAATTTGCATAAGTTGCCAGAGGACAAGCCTCAGAATCGGCAGGCCTTTCATTCCCGAGGGATGGTAGAAGATCTCGTCCTTCTAAAGGTCCCGCAATGTCACAGAAGCCTTTTCAACCTAGAGCCCCGGCTTGGGGTCAGTCCTTTCGGTGCAGCTAAAGGCCTTTCCAGGCTCTCACTGGTGGGGGAGCTACAGGGGCCAAGGCCTCCCAATGAAGCGAAGCCGGTTCACTCCGCCGTTCCCTATATAGGGGGCCGTCTGGCAAGTTTTTACGGGGAGTGGACCAAGGTTACGCAGGATCAGTGGGTCCTCACGGCGATAAGGGAAGGCTACGCGTTAGAGTTTGCTCGTCCCGTTCCTGATCTGTTCTTCTTTGAAAACCCGCATAGTTCAGGAGACTGCGCATGTTGAGCAACTTGGAGGCAGTAATCCCAGTCCCTCCGCATGAATTGGGCATGGGTCGGTACTCCATCTACTTTGTGGTGCCAAAGAAAAAGGGCACCTTTTGACCCATTCTGGATCTCAAGCGAGTAAATGCGGCGTTGAAGGTCCCACGGTTTCACATGGAGACTTTACGCTCAGTCAATGCGCCGGTGCACTCTCAGGAGTTCCTGGCTTCCCTGGATCTGACGGAGGCGTATCTTCATGTCCCCATTTGCAAAGATCACCAGCGCTTTCTGAGGTTTGCAATGCTGGGTCAACATTTCCAGTTGCGGGCTCTCCCTTTTGGGCTGGCCACGGCTCCCCACACAATCACCAAGGTTATGGTGGTGGTGGCAGCAGCCCTTTGACGCGAAGAAGTACTGGTGCTCCCTTATCTCGACGATTGGATGATTCGGGAGAAATCATTAGATGGGTGCTGATCATCAGTGCGAAAAGTTATTCATCTGCTAGAGTCTCTCGGCTGGGTGGTCAATTGGGAGAAGAGTCGTTTGGAGCCATCTCAGACACTCGACTACCTCGGGGCTCGGTTTGACACCAGGCAGGGCAAGGTGTTTCTCATGGAGGAGAGAATGAACAAGTTACAGTCCCAAGTTCACCATTTGTTGGCATTGAGGGTACCCTGAGCCTGGGATTTTCTACAGGTTCTAGAATCAATGGCCTCCACGCTGGAATTAGTGCTGTGGGCCTTCGTCCATATGCGCCCACTTCAGAGGGTACTGTTGGAGAGATGGAATTCTCTGTCACAGACCTTTCATCAATCGGTCTTGCTGGATGCATCAGCAAGGAGCAGCCTCTCGTGGTGGCTACAGTCCTCCAATCTGCAGCATGGTGTCAATCTTGAAGTTCTGGATTGGGTGGTTCTTACTACTGATGCCAGTCTCTCTGGTTGGGGGCGTTCTGTGAGCGGCAGTCAGCCCAGGGCACTTGGTCTTCAGAAGAAGTCTCTTGGCCTATCAATTGGTTGGAGACCAGTGCAGTACGGCTGGCACTCCAGTCTTTCCTTCCTCTTGCTCAGGGTCGCTCAGTCAGGGTTCTGTCAGACAATGCAACAACGGTAGCTTACATCAATCATCAGGGCAGCACCAAGAATCAGGGGGTAGCTCTAGAGGCTCAAGAACTGTTTCTCTGGGTGGAACAGTACTTGCTTCAGTTAGCTGCGCCTCATATTGCAGGCGTCGACAACATCCAGGCCGATTTTCTCAGTCGCAAGAGCTTAGATCCAGGCAAGTGGGAAATGGCAGATTCAGCAATGCAGCTCATCCAGAAGCAGTGTGGTTGTCTTCATATCGATCTGATGGCAACTCGGCTCAATGCGAAAGCACCTCAGTTTTTCAGTCGCAGGAGGGAGTACAGGGTGAGGGGGGTCGATGCTTTAGTGATACCCTGGCCTTGGGAGATCTTGCTCTATGTTTTCCCTCCGTGGCCTCTAGTGGGCAAGGTATTGCGTCGCATAGAAAAGCATCCGGGGAATGTGGTACTGGTAGCCCTGGAGTGGCCACATCACCCGTGGTTCGCAGATCTCGTCAATCTAGCAGTGGACAGTCTGCTGCGCCTCAGTCATCTTCTGGGTCTTCTCCTTCAGGGACCCATATTTTCCGTCCAGGCAAATCGATTTTGTCTAGTGGCATTGAGAGGCGGCGTTTGAGGCAGAGAGGATAGCCAGAGCCGGTGATCTCCACGCTTTTGCAGGCTAGGCGGAAGTCTACTTCCCTCTTGTATGTTTTGAGGCTTGGTGTACAGACAAAGGGACACAGGCGGTTCGGGCCTCAATATCCCACGTTTTGTCTTTCCTACAAGAAGGTTTAGCAAATGGCCTTGCTTTTAACTCTCTTAAGGTACAGGTAGCGGCCCTGACCTGCTTGCAGGGAAGGGTTGAAGGTTACACCTTATCTTCCCATCCGGATGTGCGGAGGTTCCTTCGGGGAGTTAAGAATTTGCGTCCTCCATTGCGAAAGATCTATCCCCCCTGGAACCTTAATCTAGTTCTGCGAGTGTTGTGTGATGCTCCCTTTGAGCCGATTCGGAGAGCGACTCATAAAGACTTGACTCTCAAGGTCATTTTCTTAGTGGCCATCTGTTCCGCCAGGAGGATTTCGGAGTTGCAGGCATTGTCGTGCAGGGACCCTTTCCTTCAATTATGGGATTCAAGAGTCTCGTTGCATACAGTTCCTTCTTTTGTTCCGAAGGTAGTCTCTGATTTTCATGTTAATCAGGTGGTCGAGCTTCCAGCTTTCCCAGAATTGGATGCTTCTGTGCCGTATGCTCAAGAGCTTAGGTTATTGGATGTCCGCAGGGCCTTGCTTCAGTATCTCAAGTTACTAATGATTTCAGAAGGTCTGATCATCTTTTCGTTTTATGGAGCAGACCAAAGAAAGGTACCCATGCCTCCAAAACAACCATTGCAAGGTGGCTTAAGGAGGCTATTGGGTCAGCGTATATTATTAAGTGCCGTCAGGGTTTACGGGCCCACTCAATTCAAGCTCAGGCAACTTCATGGGCGGAGGCTCAGCTGGTGTCTCCACAGGAGATTTGCAGAGCGGCAACTTGGAAATCGCTGCAAACATTTGCGAGGCATTACCAATTGGATTTGGGAGATCAAACTAGCTCCCGGTCCTTTGGTGAAAGTGTCTTGCGAGCGGGACTAGGAAGCTTTGGTACATCTTGCATAGGCTCGGCGGCGCGCACAAGCCCCGGGACACGCGTATGTCCCGGGGCTTGCAAAAAGGGGCGGGGCTGGGCTGTCCGGGGCGCGCCCAGGGCTGGGCCTAAGCTTCCAGGCACAGCGGCCATTTGCCGCTGTGCCCGGGATCGTGGGCTGGCGGCTGGCCGGCGCGTGTAACTTCTTCAACAAAGGTAAGGGGGGAGTTCTAGGTAGGGCTCGGGGGGTGGGTTAGATAAGGGAAGGGAGGGGAAGGTGAGGGGGGGGGGGCGGAAGGAAAGTTCCCTCTGAGGCCGCTCTGATTTTGGAGCGGTCTTGGAGGGAATGGAGGCAGGCTGCGCGGCTCTGTGTGCGCAAGTTGCACAATTGTGCACCCCCTTGCGCGCGTCGACCCTGGATTTTATAACATGCCCGCAGTTGCACGCGCATGTTATAAAATCGGGCGTAGATTTGTTCGCGCCAGGTTGCGCGAACAAATCTGCGCCAGCGCGCAGGTTTTAAAATCTGCCCCAATGTTTTTGGCTTGGGTACAGATTAATACTGAGCTACTGCACTAGAGCCCTGGATTTACTTACTGACCCCTTTTTGCAAGGATTAGAAGGGTCGAAGTCAGTAAAGGAAGGGAGTTCCACCAACTGATTCAAATGAAAAGAGGATACCACCTTTGGAAGAAAGGAGGGGACTGTCCTCAAGGAGACTCAGGTATCCGTAATCCTTAAGAAGGGCTCCGTACGAGACAGGGCCTGAAGTTCCGACACCCGCCGAGCTGTAGAAATAGCTACGAGGAAAATAACCTTCAAGGTAAGAGATCCTTTAATGTCACCCGCTTTAAAGGCTCAAAAGGCAATGACACAGGGCTCTGAGTACCAAATTCAAGCTCCACAAAGGACAAGGACTTTGGACCGAAGGGCACAAATGTTTTGCCCCCCACAGAAAACGCACCACGTCCGGATGCGCTGCCAAAGCAACTCCCCGTACTTTTCCACGGAAAGAACCTAAAGCCACTACCTGGACCCTTAGGGAACTAAAGGACAAACCCTTAGCCAGGCCCGCTTGTAAGAAGGCTAAAACATCCCCAATCGGGGCCCGGGTAGGCTCTACCTTGTGGTCCATGCACCAGGACTCAAAAACCCCCATACCCTGACGTAAGCCAAGGAGGTAGAGGTTTTTCGAGATTGTAAAAGGATAGTAATCACTCATCCGAATAACCCTTATTCTTCAACCGCCTCCTCTCAAAAGCCATGCTGCTAGACAAAAGTGATCTGCCCCTTCCAAACAAAACGGACCCCTGGTGCAGGAGATTTGGCAACAGGCGAAACCTCAGAGGGCCGTTCACCAGTAGGTTGACCAGATCAGAAAACCACGGACACCGTAGCCATTCCGGCACTACCAGAACCACTTCACCCGGATGAGCTTCTACGCGACGACCTTGTCGACCAAACAGCCAAGGCGGAAACACATACAACAGGACGTCCCTCGGCCAGGGAAGGACTAGAGCATCTATTCCCTCTGCTCCTGGTTCCCAGCATCAACTGAAGAACCACGGGGCTTTGGCATGGGGAACATCGCCATCAAGACCATGCTCGGCCTGGTCCACGTGTCGCATATGAGGCAAAAGGCATCGTCGGAGAGCTCCCACTCCCCGGGATCCAGTTGGTGGCGGCTGAGGAAATCGGCTTGAACTTTGCTACACCGGCAATATGAGAGGCTGCTATCCTGTTGTCCAGGTGCCGCTCCGCCCAGCTGATCAACTCCCAGGCTTCCAATGCCACTAGTCGACTCTTGGTTCCCCCTTGGCGATTTATGTAGGCTACTGCTGTTACACTGTCTGACATAATTCTGACCGATCTCCCCCACACCAAAGGAAGTAGGGCCTGCAGAGCCAATCAAACAGCCCTGGTTTCTAATGGGTTGATCGACCACAAGGACTCCCTCACTGACCTCTGGCCCTGCACTGCTCTCCCCTGACAAACCTCTCCCCAACCGGAGAGGCTGGCTTCAGTGGTGAGGGGCTTTCCAGGGCTACACCCTGGCGCAAGTTGTCTGGGAAGAGCCACCAAACAAGGCTGGAACGCGCAGATTCCGTAAGAGGAAGTGGAAGCTGAAAATGTTCGGAAACCGGATACCAAGGGGAGAGTAATGCTGACTGAAGAGGTCTCATATGAGCAAAGGCCCACGGGACTAGTTTGAGAGTGGAAGCCATCGAACCGAGAACCTGCAAATAATCCCAGACCCTGGGACGATGCTTGGTCAACAACACACGCACTTGAGCCTGCAGCTTGGGGATCTGCTCCTCGGTGAGGGAAATCTTGCCCAACCATGTGTCGAACAGAGCCCTCAAAAACTCCAAGGACTGGGAGGGAACCAGATGACTCTTGGCCAGATTGATTATCCAACCCAACGACCTCAAGAGCTGCAGTACTCGCTGCACTGCCATCTGACAGAGGGCCTCCAACTTCGCTTGAATCAGCCAGTCATCCAAGTAAGGATGAACCAAAAAATCCTCTTTCCGGAGAGCTGCAGCCACGACAACCATCACCTTGGTGAATAACCTAGGTGCTGTCGCAAGCCCGAAAGGCAGAGCGCAGAATTTAAAATGATCGCCTAGAATTGCGAACCTCAGGAACTTCTGGTGGTCGGGATGGATGGCTATGTGCAAGTACACCTCGGTCAGGTCCAGCATAGCTAGGAACTCCCCCTTGTGGACCGACGCAATCACCGACCAAAGAGTTTCCATTCAGAAGCGAGGCACCCGGAGAGACCGGTTGACTTTCTTCAAGTTGAGGATGGGTTGGAACATGCCTTCCTTCTTTGGCACTACAAAGTAAATGGAATTGCGGCCTCTTCTTTGTTCTTCTGGGGGCACTGGCATGATGGTGCCTAACTCCCTGAGACGCCTCACAGTGTCCTCACAGTGTCCCGCATAGCTAGACGTATGTGTTCGTAAGAGCACAGGAAAATCTAAAGCATAGTCATGTTTTATGATATTGAGGACCCACTGGTCCGAAGTTAATTTGGCCCACTCCTGGAGAAAAAGAGACAACCTGCCTCCTATTACCAGAATGGAGGAGTGAACCGGCATCACCTCATTGGGAGGACTTGACCCCTCCCACACCCTGGGCAGCTCCGTCTTTGCCAAGTCGCCGGCCCCAAAAAGGCTGGTTCCTAGAATGCTGCCTGCCCGAGTCCTGTCGAGAAGAGGAGCTGATCTGCAGGCCCGAAACTTCTGATTTCCTTGGAATCGAGAGCGATGGGGAAAGGAGCCCCTCGCCTTGGGCTTATTCTCCAGCAGTTTATGGACACTGTTCTCCCCCAGAGATTTAATGGAAAAATTACTTACCAAATAATTTCGTTTTCCTTAGTGAAGACAGATGGACTCTCAGGACCAGTGGGTATTGTGCTCTTCTGCTAGCAGATGGGAGACGAAGTCAGATTTGAATGTGTGTATGTGATTTTTATGTATGAGTGTGAATTGCGATGTTTTTAGGGAATGATATATCATATATAAGTTTAAGGTATTATGTAATTCAAGTCTCAGGTGATTAAATGTATTTGTATATAAGTACATTGTTAAAAGGAAAATTGGTTCTTACCTGCTAATTTTCATTCCTCTAGTACCACAGATCAGTGCAGACTCCCGGGTTTTGCCTCCCTTCCAGCAGATAAGAACATAAGAACATGCCATATTGGGTCAGACCAAGGGTCCATCAAGACCAGCATCCTGTTTCCAACAGTGGCCAATCCAGGCCATAAGAACCTGGCAAGTACCCAAACACAAAGTCTATTCCATGTTACCGTTGCTAGTAATATCAGTGGCTATTTTCTAAGTCAACTTAATTAATAACAGGTAATGAACTTCTCCAAAAACTTATCCAATCCATTTTTAAACACAGCTACACATCCTCTGGCAACAAATTCCAGAATTTAATTGTGCGCTGAGTGAAAAAGAACTTTCTCCGATTAGTTTTAAATGTGCCACATGCTAACTTCATGGAGTGCCCCCTAGTCTTTCTATTATCCGAAAGAGTAAATAACTGTTTCACATTAACCCGTTCTAGACCTCTCATGATTTTAAACAGCTCTATCATATCCCCCCCCTCAGCCGTCTCTTCTCCAAGCTGAAAAGTCCTAACCTCTTTAGTCTTTCCTCATAGGGGAGCTGTTCCATTCCCTTTATCATTTTGGTCGCCCTTCTCTGTACCTTCTCCATCGCAACTATATCTTTTTTGAGATGCGGCGACCAGAATTATACACAGTAATCAAGGTGCGGTCTCACCATGGAGCGATACAGATGCATTATGACATTTTCCGTTTTATTCACTATTCCCTTTCTAAGTATTCCCAACATTTTGTTGCTTTCTTGACTTCTGCAGCACACTGAACCGATGATTTCAATGTGTTATTCACTATGATGCCCAGATCTCTTTCTTGGGTGGTAGCTCCTAATATGGAACCCAACATTGTGTAACTATAGCATGGGTTATTTTTCCCTATATGCATCACCTTGCACTTATCCACATTAAATTACATCTGCCATTTGGATGCCCAATTTTCCAGTCTCAGAAGGTCTTCTTGCAATTTATCACAATCTGCTTGTGATTTAACTACTCTGAACAGTTTTGTATTATCTGCAAATCTGATTACCTCACTCGTCGTATTTCTTTCCAGATCATTTATAAATATATTGAAAAGTACAGGTCCCAATACAGATCCCTGAGGCACTCCACTGCCCACTCCCTTCCACTGAGAAAATTGCCCATTTAATCCTACTCTCTGTTTCCTGTCTTTTAGCCAGTTTGTAATCCACGAAAGGACATCGCCACCTATCCCATGACTCTTTACTTTTCCTAGAAGCCTCTCATGAGGAACTTTGTCAAACGCCTTCTGAAAATCCAAATATACCACATCTACTGGTTCACCTTTATCCATATGTTTATTAACTCCTTCAAAAAAGTGAAGCAGATTTGTGAGGCAAGACTTGCCTAGGGTAAAGCCATGCTGACTTTGTTCCATTAAACCATGTCTTTCTATATGTTCTGTGATTTGATATTTAGAACACTTTCCACTATTTTTCCTGGCACTGAAGTCAGGCTAACCAGTCTGTAGTTTCCCAGATCGCCCCTGGAGCCCTTTTTAAATATTGGGGTTACATTAGCCATGCTCCAGTCTTCAGGTACAATGGATGATTTTAATGATAGGTTACAAATTTTTACTAATAGGTCTGAAATTTCATTTTTTAGTTCCTTCAGAACTCTGGGGTATATACCATCCAGTCCAGGTGATTTACTACTCTTCAGTTTGTCAATCAGGCCTACTACATTTTCTATCTTCACCGTCATTAGGTTCATCCATCTGAATCATTACCCATGAAAACTTTCTCCAATACAGGTATCTCCCCAACATCCTCTTCAGTAAACACTGAAGCAAAAAAATCATTTAATATTTCCACGATGGCCTTATCGTCTCTAATTGGCCCTTTAACCCCTCGATCATCTAACGGTCCAACTGACTCCCTCACAGGCTTTCTGCTTTGGATAGATTTTAAAAAGTTTTTACTGTGGGTTTTTGCCTCTATGGCCAACTTCTTTTCAAATTCTCTCTTAGCCTGCTTATCAATGTCTTACATTTAACTTGCCAACGTTTATGCATTATCCTATTTTCTTCTGTTGGATCCTTCTTCCAATTTTTGAATGAAGATCTTTGGGCTAAAATAGCTTCTTTCACCTCCCCTTTTAACCATGCTGGTAATCGTTTTGCCTTCTTTCCATCTTTCTTAATGTGTGGAATACATCTGGACTGTGCTTCTTGGATGGTATTTTTTTTAACAATGACTACGCCTCTTGCACACTTTTTACTTTTGTAGCTGCTCCTTTCAGTTTTTTTCTAACAATTTTTCTCATTTTATCAAGTTTCCCTTTTGAAAGTTTAGCACAAGAGCTGTGGATTTACTTACTGTCTCCCTTCCAGCCATTAATTCAAATTTGATCATATTATGATCACTATTGCCAAGCGGCCCCACCACTGTAACCTCTCTCACCAAATCCTGACCTCCACTGAGAATTAGATCTAAAATTGCTCCCTCTCTTGTCGGTTCCTCCATAAAACTGTCATTTATTCCATCCAGGAACTTTATCTCTCTAGCATGTACCGATGATACATTTACCCAGTCAATATTGGGTAACTGAAATTTCCCATTATTACCGCACTACCAATTTGGTTAGCTTCCCTAATTTCTCTTAGCATTTTACTGTCACTCTCACCGTCTTGACCAGGTAGACGGTAGTATACTCCTATCACTATAGGTTTCCCCAACACACAAGGGATTTCTACCCATAAAGATTCAATTTTGTATTTAGTCATATGCAGGATGTTTATCCTGTTGGACTCCATGCCATCCCGGACATAAAGCACCACACCGTCTCCCGGGTGCTCCTCTCTTTCATTGCGATATAATTTTTACCCCGGTATAGCACTGTCCCATTGGTTGTCCTCTTTCCACCATGTCTCTGAGATGCCAATTAAGTCTATGTCATCATTCACTGCTGTACATTCTAATTCTCCCATCTTACTTCTTAGACTTCTGGCATTAGCATACAAACATTTCAAAGTTTGTTTTTTGTTTGTATTTTCATTCTGCTTTTTAATTGATAGGAATAAGTTAGAATTTTTTAGCTCAGGTGAGTTTTTAGTTACAGGCACTTGGACTACTTTTCTTATTATTGGAACCTCACAGTCTGGATGCTCTAATTCTAAAGCATCATTAGTATCCTTTGAAAATACTTCCCTCCAAACCATGAACTGCTGAGCGACTGTCGGCTTTCCCCTTTGTTCTAGTTTAAAAGCTGCTCTATCTCCTTTTTAAAGGTTAGCGCCAGCAGTCTGGTTCCACCCTGGTTAAGGTGGAACCCATCCCTTCGGAAGAGACTCCCCCTTCCCCAAAAGGTTCCCCAGTTCCTTACAAAACTGAATCCCTCTTCCTTGCACCATCGTCTCATCCACGCATTGAGACTCCGGAGCTCTGCCTGCTTCTGGGGACCTGTGCGTGGAACAGGGAGCATTTCAGAGATATGCAGACAGAGAAAGTTTTACTAATACTACTAATTAACACATGTGCCACCTGCAGTTCCTCAGTATTATTTATTTATTTATTTATTTATTTTGGTATACCTCAAACCACGGTAACAAGAGCATAGTTAAGAGAGTGAAATAGTTACAATAAAACAGGGAAATAAATAACTAGGATCTGGAAAAGAAAAAGGGGGGAGATAACTGAGCAGTAAAATATTTACAGTGTAGTAAAATCAATTCCAATGTCATATTTACAGGGTAGCCGAAACGATTCCAACATAGTATAACTGTATAGCAAGTGACATTAATAGCACAGTAATGGAGATGACGTATAAGTTAGTGGTTTCTTGTTTAAATCCATTTTTTATAAAGTGATTGTGATGTTGGGTGAGGATTTCAATCAAGGTTTGGAAAGGTTTTTTTAAAAAGTCTGCACCCAAGCCAAAAGAAAACCTATGCAACCAAAAAAATCTATCCAAAACTTTAAAAACTCTCAACTAATTAACTTTATTTAAACAATCTTGTACTTCATATTATACAAACAGATTGAACAGACGACTCTCCCTCTCTACCAAATGGGTGGTTTCTGGATTGATCTGTGGTACTACAGGAACGAAAATTAGCAAGTAAAAACCAATTTTCCTTTCCCTGTACGTACACAGATCAGTCCAGATGTACCAAAGCTCCCTACTCAGGGTGGGACCTGGAGAGTCCCGCTTGCAGAACATTTTCACCAAAAGATGGGGCACCCATGTCCCCCACATCCAGCTGATAGTGCCTTGCAAAAGTTTGCACTATCGGCTGGATGTGGGGGGACACTTCCAAATTGCCGCTCTCCAAATCTCTTGCGGAGAAACTAGTTCAGCCTCCACCCACGAAGCCGCCTGAGAACATGCAGAATGAACACACAAGCTCTCAAGAATTGGACAACCCTTGGGTCTTAAGCGCGGCCTCGAGAGGCATCGCGCGCCTAAGGAGCACGACAAAGGGGCTCTCCCCTTTGTGCACCCCTTAGTGTCACCCCCTTATGACTCTGTGTATATATTGACTCTTGTAATCTTTTGAATCATGTCATCTAATGAACCATCTTTTATTCCAGTATGCCTCTACCATGGGACTTACTCTAACAACCGATATGCCAGATCAATGACGAGATCTCCATATTCAAGTACAGTAAGAAAAGTTCCTTCTAGTAACCTTGTGCCTATATCACTAAAATCTACTTTAATGGATTACCTTGTTCTATCATTCTTTTTAATTAACATTCAAGCACTTAATAAAAAATCTGCAATTGTTTCTGATTTACTGGTAGACTATAATCCGTACTTTTTTGCTATAACTGAATCCTGATTAAAATCTACAGATAAAGGAAAATTAGTTTCTTACCTGATAATTTTCGTTCCTGTAGTACCACAGATCAGTCCAGACACCTGGGTGTTGCCTCCCCTCCAGCAGATGGAGACAGAGAAGTTTTTCAAAACAACCCTGGCATATATACCAAGGTGCCACCCACAGTCCCTCAGTCTTACATAATGTCAAAGCAGAATGGAATAAAACCCAATTCAACAGCTAACTAACTTAAGGTTCATTGAAAGCCCCAACTGGGAACAGAACTGGCAGAACCAATAGAACAGGTGAGAATGCATGGTAAATAAGCAAACAGAAACAAACTTTATACGAGCAGACTCTCCATTACTTAAGTGCACACAGCTATAGGGCGGGCTCTGGTCTGATCCGTGGTACTACAGGAAGGAAAATTATCAGGTAAGAAACTAATTTTCCTTTCCCTGTACGTACCCAGATCAGTCCAGCCACCTGGGATGTACCAGAGCCAACTCACTGAGGGTGGGAGCCGGAGAGGTCCGCACGGAGCACCCCTTCTCCAAATCCCCCAGCCTCCGAAGCTCGCACATCCAATCTGTAATGCCTTGCAAAAGTATGCAAAGATTTCCAAGTAGCCGCCTTCAAATCTCCTGGGGTGAAACCTGGTGACATTCCACCCAAGAAGCGGCCTGGGAACGCGAAGAAAGAGCGCGAAGCCCCTCCGGTACCGTCTTACCATGCAGTAAATACGCGGAACTGATGGCCTCCTTCAGCCAACGAGCTATCGTAGTCTTGGAGGCCATCTCACCTTTATGTGGACCATTCCACAAAATAAAGAGATGGTCTGATACCTGAAAAGGATTCGTAACCTCCAGATACTGGAGCAGAGCCCTGAGGACATCCAGCTTCCGTAAATCCTTGGCCATCGGATCTGAGCAATCCACATCGGAGAAGGAGGGAGGTTCGATCAATTGATTCAAGTGAAAGGAAGACCCCACCTTTGGGAGAAAGGAGGGAACCGTTCGTAAGGACACCCCTGAATCAGAAATCCGCAAGAAGGGTTCCCGGCACGACAACGCCTGCAATTCGGACACCCGACGTGCCGAAGAAATCACCACCAAAAATACCACTTTCAGCGTAAGATCCTTTAGCGTTGTCCGCTTTATAGGCTCAAAAGGTTGCGCACACAAGGACGAAAGTACCAAATTGAGGTTCCAGGAAGGACACGGGTGGTGAAACGGAGGGTGTAAGTGCTTAGCCCCCCTTAGGAAACGTGCCACATCCGGGTGCAAGGCCAACGCAAACCCCTGGACCTTCCCTCAGAGACAACCGAGGGCCACAATCTGTACACGGAGAGAACTACAGGAAAGACCTTTAGAAAGACTGGCTTGCAGGAAAGCTAGGATGTCAGAGACCGACGCCCTCGTAGGATCCACCTCGCGATCCGAACACCAAGCTTCGAAAACTTTCCAGACTCTAACATAAGCCAGGGAAGTAGACAGTTTTCTTGACCTCAGCAGTGTGGCCACCACGTGGTACCCAAAGACATCGGTTGACTCTCTTGAGATCTAAGATTGGGCGGAACGTTCCTTCCTTTTTCGGGACTATGAAGTAAATAGAGTAGCGTCCCCTGCGTTGATCTGCAGAAGGAACCAGCGTTATAGCCCCCAAGGCCAGCAGGCACTGGAGTGTTCCTTGAACCGCCTCCCATTTTTCTCGGTATCCGCAGGGAGAGATCAGGAACTTGTCCAGAGGACGCCGTATAAAATCTAAAGCGGACCCACTGGTCTGATGTTAATTTGGTCTATTCCTCGAAGAAGAGCGAGAGTCTGGCTCCCACGTTTGGCACATGGTGAACAATGGGTACCGAGGAATGGACCGGCAGAATCTCATTGTGAGGCCTTAGTCCCCGCTGCCGACGGGGGATTACCTGGTCTGCCGAAATGCCGGCCTCGAAAGGACTGATTCCACGACTGATGTCTGGTGGAACCGGGACGAAAGGAGGACCCTGATGACCACGCCGGTCGAGGCCTCTAATTACCACGGAACCGAGACTGAGCTGTAAAAGATCCCCTGGACCGGGGCTTATCCTCCGGTAGTTTATGAACCTTGTTCTCACCCAGAGATTGTATCATATCCTCCAATTCCTTCCAGAACAACAATTTGCCTTTAAAAGGAAGGGAACAGAGGTGAGCCTTAGACGAAGTATCTGCAGCCCAATGCCATAACCAGAGTAGCCGAAGCGCGGACACAGCCGACACCATCGATCTGGCCGACTTGCATACAAGGTCGTGGAGAGCATCCGCGCTATATGCAATGACCGCCTCCAGCCGGTTTGCCTGGCTAGCCTCCCCCTCAGAGAGGTCCGACCTGGCGTGGAGTTGCTGGGCCCAGCGAAGACCCGCACACAGTGCGAAATTACTGCACATTGCTGCGCGGATACCTCAAACACCTTCTTGAGCTGCAATTCCAACTTTCTGTCCTGCAAGTCCTTGAGGGCGGTCGCTCCCGTAACCGGTATAGTGGACCTCTTGGTGACCGCAGACACCGCTGCATCCATCTTTGGAACTCGCAGCAGATCCAAAGCTTCCTCCAGCAGAGGATATAGCTTGTCCATTGCCTTACTGACTTTCAACCCCAAATCTGGAGTGTCCCACCCCCTAAAGAGAAGGTCCGTGGCCGAGAAATGAAAAGGGAAAGAAACCTTGGGACCCCTGAGACTCAGTAATACCGGATCCATCGCCCCCCAACCGCGACTCCGCCGGCGGAGCTTCCAAACCTAACTCCCCCAGAATGACCGGGATAAGCAGGCTCAACTCCTCTTTCTTAAAGGGGCGAACCACCTTTGGATCATCTCCTTCCAGTACTAGACCACCCTGGATTAAATTAGGCTGGGAGTCAGGGTCTCCGTCCGCTCCCCCCATGAGCTGGGAATGAGGATCCGGAGTCCCTGGCGGAGAAGAGTCCGTGTCCGTTCTTTTACACTGAGGTGGCTCCGCCTCCCTTTTGGATCCGGAGCACTGTCGGGACCTCTTGTGGGACAGTGGGAACAAAAGCTTTTCTGCAGCTTGCCGTCTCCCAGTCTTCTTGGCTTTAAAAGCCTTGTGCATCAGAAGCACAAATTCAGACTGCGCAGGGGGTAAAATCTCCTCCCCCCCCCCCCCCCCCCGCGTTCCACACTATTGCCTGCAGCGATCCTAAAATGGCCACCGTTCCCGCACTAATCGGGAACGGCGCAGCTGACTCGGGCCGACCCATCGTGGACCGCGTGGTTGGCGGCGGAGTGCGAATATGGTCTTCCCGCGGAGGAACGGAGGGTCCTTCACCGCCCTGCGAGCAGGGAGCGCAGAGGCCTTCACGCGAGAGACGGCTGCGCGAGGAGCCGCATGCGCAGCAAGTCAAGCCTCGGGGCGTGATTGAGCCCGGAAAAATGAAGGGCACAACTCGCCTCAAACAACGCGGAAAAAAAAAGAAAAGATGGTGACGCAGGTCGGAAGGGGGGTACCGGAGAGTCGGCGCGGCAAAGATTCACAAATTAAATTATTTATTTATTTATTTTTGTAAACGCAAGCCTGCCCCCCATGCTGTCCTTGGTTCTGGACAGCTCCGGCTCCTGCTTCTGCTGGGGTGAGTGAGCCGGGCTCCCCGGTATCACCCCAGTGCTGCTACTTCACCAAGACAGGGCCCTCGACCCTCTTGAGCAGCTGCCTTGACCAGGGAGGATGGTCCCCTCAGGACCTGCCAACTCCCTGGGAGACGGACAGGCCTTCTTCCTCTTCTTGTCTTCTTTTTTTTTTTTTGAAAACAATTAAAAGAACAGAAGCCCCTAATTAGCTAACTATTCCTAACTTTAACTTTTTTTTTTTTTTTTTAAATCAGAAGAGACTGTGGGTTTTGCACCTCTGCCATCTGCTGGAGACAGAGTAAGACTGAGGGACTATGGATGGCACCTTGGTATATATGCCAGGGTTGTTTTGAAAAACTTTTCTGTCTCCATCTGCTGGAGGGGAGGCAAAACCCAGGTGTTTGGAGTGATCCGGGTATGTACGGGGAATGTCATTATTAATCAATTAGCGGACAATAAGTATGATTTTTCTTGTTCAATTATTGTCCAATTTTTGTTCATATTGTTTGCTGTAATTTCCAATTGTTGGTTCTCTGTAAACCGAAGCGTTATGTACTTGTACATGATCTTCGGTATAAAAAAGTTTTAAATAAAATAAATAAATAAATAAATGATATATTTTCTGTTCCTAGGAAAGAAAAAAGAGGGGGAGAATTGTACTTATCAAGAAATCCCTGTAATTTAAAATAGTAGCGGTGGGCCTTCCTCAGCAATATGAAGTACCTCTTTTTGATTCCCCTAAATTTCAGATTTGTTTGTTATACTGTCCACCGGGACTTTTAGATCATAATATTTCTCCATTAATTGAATGTTTTGCTACAAAGTTAAATTTTTAAAAACCTGTGATCATTTTAGGTGATTTTAATTTGCACATGAATGTCACTCCACTTTCAACAACCTGTCAAATTCTAATAGACGCAATGAATGTTCTAGGCTTCTCTCTTCTAACAAATCAACTGACTCACAAAGCAGGTCATATGTTAGATATGATCTTTTCAAATCAAGCCTTTGTGAATAATTCCACAATAAAATACCAAAAGGTACCTTGGTCTGACCATTCATTATTACAAGCAGATGTTATATTTGAGAATAAAATTAAGACCAAAACTACAGAAGAGAAAACTTTCTCTTTTCGCCCTCCATTTATCATAGATGACCTACAGAAAGAATTAGAGATTCAACTAGCTAGAAGTAATAATTTAGACTGTAAGAATGCCCTTGAAGAATGGATTAAAATTACTACTGAAACTGCTAATAAGATTAACCCGGAAAAAACTAAGGTTATTTCAAATAAAAATAAAAAATCTAATGCTTGGTTCAATAATGAGTTAAAAGAAGCTAAAATCAAGCTACGCAAAAAAGAAAGAATATGGAGAAGAAACAAACATCAGAATCTTTAACATTTTATAGAAAACATTTAGCTTTCTATAAAAACTTAATCAATAGAACAAAAAAAGACTATTATAGCAAGAAAATCATTGGCTATGCAAATAATCCAAAAACCCTTTTTCAGATTGTTAAACAGTTAACAAATGATCCTTCAGTTACAACTAATATGAATAATAAAGAGCTTAGCCAACAACTGGCGATATTTTTTAAAAGTAAAATAGATAAAATTCAGTTTGAACTCGATAATACCCCCACTCAAGAAATCAAATTAATACCGAAAGATACAGTCTGGTCTTGCTTCGAGGATGTATTCTCACTTGAAATTGAAACATTAATCAACAAATTTAATCCTGACAATCATCCAAATGATTCAATTCCCATTCTATCTCTGAAACAAATATCTGATTAATAGCTCCGTATATAGCTGATATAGCTAATAAATCCCTGCATCTTACCTGATCAACTCAAACAGGCTATTATTAAACCTATTCTTAAAAAGAATAACCTAGACCCAGAGGTTTTGAATAACTATCGGCCAATTTCCAATCTTTCATTTATAGCTAAAGTAATAGAAAAAGTGGTATTAAAACAATTTAATGAGCATACAGAAACGAACGACATATTATACCTGACAGTTCGGATTTCGAAAAAATTTTAGCACTGAAACTCTTCTTTTATCTTTATCTGATACAATATTAAAAGGTTTTGATCAAGGACAACGTTATTTATTAATTCTTCTCGACTTGTCAGCAGCATATGACACAGTAAACCATAACATCTTGCTAAATAGACTGTCAGAAATTGGCATTAAGGATAAAACATTAGAATGGTTCTCCTCATATCTAACTAATAGATCATACCAGGTTTTTATCAACAATGCATACTCTAAAACTTATCCACTCGAAATAGGAGTACCCCAGGGCTCCGCCCTATCGGCTTCATTATTCAATGTATACATGTTGCCTCTTTGTCAACTACTTTCGGGTCTACAGCTCAACTATTATATCTATGCAGATGATATACAAATCATTATACCAATAAATAACGCTATTGAAAAAACCTTCAAAATTGCTAATATTTATCTAAATATCATTAGACAATTACTAAAACAAATGAAACTATCTCAATTGTGAAAAAACAGAAATTATGTTGTTAGAACGTAAACTCCATCTGATCAATGTAAAGTTTTCAACATGGAAAATGTTACCATTTCCTTAGGGCAGAGCTTTCCAAAGTGTGTGTCGCGACACTTTACTGTGTCGCCTGAGGTGTGCCGGTGTGTCGCGCAAGCCCGGTGCACGTGACACACCGGCAAGTGCAGGGGCCGGGAACCCATGGCTCCGAGCCAGATATGGCTCTTTTGAGGGCTGCATCTGGCTCGCAGACAAGTATCGCCACACTTTCCCGCTGACCCAGCTGCTCCCCGGTCCTCCTCCGCCCGGGCGGAACGCGGCAGGACAGCTGGAGTCAGCGGCACCGGCGTGCTCTCTTCTTCCCGCCCCCCCCCCGCGGCCCGGAAGAGGAAGTGGAGAGTATCGGGTGAGTGCGCGGCAAGAAGAGGCCACGCTAGTGCGCTCGGCATCGGCCCGAAGAAAAGAAGACTGCAGCGTGCGCGGCTCGGAGGAAAATGAAGAGCTTCAACCGCGGCCGATGGGACTCCGCCTCCGCGAGGGCTGAAAATGAAGAGGTTAGCGTTGGGAGGAGGCTGCTGCTGCCGCGAGTTCCCGGGGTGCGGGTGGGGGAGAGAGAGTGAGTGAATTGCTCGCTCATTCACTCTCTCTCTCTCCCCCACCCGCACCCCGGGAACTCGCGGCAGCAGCAGCCTCCTCCCAACGCTAACCTCTTCATTTTCAGCCCTCGCGGAGGCGGAGTCCCATCGGCCGCGGTTGAAGCTCTTCATTTCCCTCCGAGCCGCGCACGCTGCAGTCTTCTTTTCTTCGGGCCGATGCCGAGCGCACTAGCGTGGCCTCTTCTTGCCGCGCACTCACCCGATACTCTCCACTTCCTCTTCCGGGCCGCGGGGCCCTGTGTGTGTGTATGAGAGAGTGAGAGATTGCATGTATGTGAATGATTGAGAGCCTGTACATGTGAAAGAGAGTATGTCTGTGATTGAGAGCCTGCCTGTGAGAGAGAGAGAGAGCATGAATGTAAGTTTACCATTGGGAACCTGTATGTGTAAGTTTGTGATTGAAAACCTGTTTGTGTGAAAGAGTATGTGTGTATGATTGAAATCCTTTGTGTGTGAGAGAAATCATGTGTATGTATGATTAAGAGCCTGTGTTTAAATGAGAGAGAGAGACCATGTGTGTCTGTGTGTGATTGAGAGCTGGTTTAGGTGATGGAGCATGTGCGTATGTGATTGAGAGCCTGTGTTTAAATGAGAGAGAGAGACCATGTGTGTCTGTGTGTGATTGAGAGCTGGTTCAGGTGATGGAGCATGTGAGTATGTCATTGAGAGCCTGTGTGTAACTGAGAGAAAGAGAGGACATGTTTGTAAGCATGTGAATGAGAGTCTGTGTGTGAGAGAAAAAGACAGCATGTATGTGTGTGATTGAAAGCCTGTGTGTGTGTAAGCGTGAAAAGATAGACAGCATGTGTGTAAATGTGTAATTAAGAGCCTATATAAGTGAGAGAGAAAAAACATGTGTATATGTGTGTATAGGTGTGTCATTGAGAGCCAGTGTGAGAGAGAGCGCTGGTATGTGACTGAGAGGAGAAAGTTCCAAGCAAACCACCCCTCCTCCTGCTAATTCAGAACAATCTCAGGAGACCTGGATATCAAACGTTCCCAGGTATGCAGAGCAAAAAAATGTTTGTATCCTTATTATTTTTCATTACTGGGTCTTTGTGTCTGCTATTTTGAAATATTTTGTTGGTATCTGGAAATGTTTTATATGAGTTTTTAATTATTGGATATTCCACTCATCAGCTGTTTCGAAATATGTTCTTTTTGTTAGTACAGTTTTACTGCTGATGATTTTATATTTCTTGATTTGTTTTATAAGGATGGGTGATGTTTCTTTTTTCCTTTGTTACACTGCATACAACCTCTGGTTTGCTAGTAGACTGAATTACTGTGTCCTGAAATTATGTTTGTCTAAAAAGTGTGTCACCAACATGAAAAGTTTGGAAAGCTCTGCCTTAGGGAATAAAATTAGAGACTTAGGCATGTGGCTTGACCCTGAATTTACACTAAAAAAAACACATTTCTACAAAGATAGAGGAAGGATACCATAAATTGTTAATTCTTAGGCGCTTAAAACCCTTATTGAATCATGACAAATTTAGAACTGTTCTTCAAGCTTTGCTATTTACCAATATAGATTATTGCAATTCCTTATTCCTTGGTCTACCACAGTCATCACTTAGACCATTGCAAGTTTTACAGCATTCCGCTGCTAGGCTCCTCTCCGGTACTAACAAAAGAGATCACATTACCTCTGTTCTTTCTGCATTACATTGGCTACCAAATGAGTATAGAATTAAATTTAAAACTTTATGTTTGACACATAAAGCAATCTATGCAGAACAAGTAGACTGGATGAATGCAGTTATATGCATTCACATACCTCAACGAAATCTGCGTTCAGCAGGTAAAGGTCTTCTTACAATTCCTACTATTGCTAGTGTTAAACTTACCTCTGTAAGGGAAAGAGCAGTTTCATTAGCCAGTCCAGGTCTATGGAATATGTTACCCGTAGAATTAAGGCTCCAGAAAGATTTAAAAGAATTTAAGAAAGCACTAAAAACATGGCCTTTTGTACAAGCATTCCAAGTAGAAGTCAGCCAGTAATTCTTAATGTTTTACATTTTCTGATGCTTTTTTAAAATTATTTTATGTTAATGGGCATATTTAATGTGATTATTTAATTTTAAGTTTATCATTTTATTTTGATTTATTTCTTTTATATTAAGTTAAGAATGATTCTGATGTATAGTTACTTGCTTGATTGGTTTAAAATTTTTATTGTATTTTATGACTTTTAGTTACGAAACATTGTAAACCGGTGTGAAGGTAAATACCAACATCGGTATAGAAAATTAGGTAAATAAATAAAATAAATAAATAAGTGGATCCAATAGCTTCCTTAAGCCATCGTACAGTAGTAGTAGTCTTAGATGCCTTCAAACCTCTTTTCGGCCCACTCCACAGAACAAAGAGATGATCCAAACATCTGAAGTCATTAGTCACCTTGCGATATCTCAACAACGCTCTCCTCACATCTAATAACTTGAGCTCCCTCACATGAGGAGAGGAGGCCTTCACCTCAGAAAAATCTGGAAGCTCCACTGTCTGATTTACATGAAATGTGGACACTACCTTAGGTAAAAAGGAAGGTACTGTGGGCAACAACACCTCAGAGTCTGAACTCTGAAGGAATGGATCCCAGCAAGATAAGGCCAGCAACTCAGAAATTCTTTGAGCCAAACATATAGCCACCAAAAAAACCACATTAAGAGTCAAGTCCTTAAGGGTAGCTCTTCTAATCGGTTCAAAAAGAGCCTCACAGAACCCTCTAAGGGCCAGATTAAGATTCCAAGATGGACAAACTTTCTGCACTGGTGGACAAAAATTCTTCGTCCACTGAAGGAACCGGACCACATCTGGATGAGCTGATGAAGTAGAGCCCTCCATTTTGCCCCGAAGACAACCCACAACTGCCATCTGGACCTTAAGCGAGCTCAGAGATAAGCCTTTGACCAAGCCTTCTTTCAGAACAGATAAAATGTCAGACACTGAAGATATGAGAGGCTAAACCGTCTTTAGGGTTTTAGGTAGGAAGCTGAAATCCAGAACCTCCAGGGTGGCATTCTCTGAAATGCTTCCTGTTCCACGTGCAGGTCCCCAGAGGCAGGCAGAGCTCCAGAGTTTCAATGCGTGGATGAGACGATGGTGCAGGGAAGAGGGATTCAGTTTTGTAAGGAACTGGGGAAACTTTTGGGGAAAGGGGAGACTTTTCCGAAAGTATGGGCTCCACCTTAACCAAAGTGGAACCAAGCTGCTGGCACTAACTTTCAAAAAGGAGATAGAGCAGCTTTTAAACTAGAACAAGGGGGAAAGCCGACAGTCACTCAACAGTGCATGGTTCGGAGAACTATATCCTTGAAGGATACTAATGAAACAGGAGAGTTAGGGCATCCCAACAGAGAGGTTCCATTAAAAGCAAACATATTCCATATGCCTATATATAAAAAATCACCGAAGCTAATGATTTCTGAATTATCCCAGTCAACTGAAAAGCAGGTTGTTAATACAAACAAAAAACACATTTTGAAATGTCTGTATGCCAATGCCAGAAGTCTAAGAAGTAAGATGGGAGAGTTAGAGTGTATAGCAGCAAATGATGAGCTTGACATAATTGGCATCACAGAGACTTGGTGGAAGGAGGATAACCAATGGGACAGTGCTATATCAGGGTACAAATTATATCGCAATGATAGGGAGGATCAACTTGGTGGGGGTGTGGCACTTTATACCCGGGAGGGTATAGAATCCAACAGGATAAAGATCATATGAGAGACTAAATGCTCAGTAGAATCTATATGGGTAGAAATCCCATGTGCGTTGGGTAAGAATATAGTGATAGGAGTATACTACCATCCATCTGGACAAAATGGTCAGACAGACGATGAAATGCTAAGAGAAATCAGGGAAGCAAACCAATTTGGCAGTGCAATAATAATGGGAGATTTCAATTACCCCAATATTGACTGGGTAAATGTAACATCACGACTTGGTAGAGACAAAATTCCTGGATGTAATAAATGATTGCTTCATGGAGCAATTGGTTCAGGAACCAACAAGAGAGGAAGCTATTTTAGATTTAATTCTTAGTGGAACGCAGGATTTGGTGAGAGAGGTTACTTGGCAACAGTGATCATAACATGATCAAATTTAAACTAATAACTGGAAGGGGGAACAATAAGTAAATCTGCAGCTCTAACACTAAACTTTCAAAAGGGAAACTTTGATAAAATGAGGAAAATAGTTAGAAAAAAACTGAAAGGTGTAGCTGCAAAGGTTAAAAGTGTTCAACAGGCTTGGACATTGTTTAAAAATACAATCCTAGAGGCGCAGTCCACATGTATACCACACATAAAGAAGGCAAAACGATTACCATCATGGTTAAAAGGTGAGGTGAAAGAGGCTATTTTAGCCAAAAAAACATCCTTCAAAAACTGGAAGAAGGATCCATCTGAAGAAAATAGAATAAAACATAAGCATTGTCAAGTTAAGTGTAAAACATTGATAAGACCAGCGAAGAGAGAATTTGAAATGAAGTTGGCCACAGAGGCAAAAACTCCTAATAAAAACTTTTTAAAATATATCCGAAGCAAGAAACCTATGAGGGAGTTGGTTGGACCATTAGATGACAGAGGGGTTAAAGGGGCTCTTAGGGAAGATAAGGCCATTGCAGAAAGACTAAATGAATTCTTTGCTTCCGTGTTTACTAATGAGGATGTTGAGGAAATACCAGCTCCGGAGATGGTTTTCAGGGGTGGTGAGTCAGATGAACTGAATGAAATCACTGTGAACCTGGAAGATGTAGTAGGCCAGATTGACAAACTAAAGAGTAACAAATCACCTGGACCGGATGGTATGCATCCTAAGGTACTGAAGGAACTAAAAAATGAAATTTCTGATCTATTAGTTACAATTTGTAACCTTTCATTAAAATCATCCATTGTACCTGAAGACTGGAGGGTGGCCAATGTAACCCCAATATTTAAAAAAGGCTCCAGGGGCGATCCGGGTAACTATAGACCAGTAACCCTGACTTCACTGCCGGGAAAAATAGTGGAAACTGTTCTCAAGATCAAAATCGTAGAGCATATAGAAAGACATGGTTTAATGGAACACAGTCAACATGGATTTACCCAAGGGAAGTCTTGCCTAACAAATCTGCTTCATTTTTTTGAAGGGGTTAATAAACATGTGGATAAAGGTGAACCAGTAGATGTGGTGTATTTTTATTTTCAGAAGGCGTTTGACAAAGTCCCTCATGAGAGGCTTCTACGAAAACTAAAAAGGCATGGGATAGGAGGCGATGTCCTTTCGTGGATTACAAACTAGCTAAATGACAGGAAACAGAGAGTAGGATTAAATGGTCAATTTTCTCAGTGGAAAAGGGTAAACAGTGGAGTGCCTCAGGGAATCTGTACTTGGACCGGTGCTTTTCAATATATATATAAATGATTTAGAAAGGAATACGACGAGTGAGGTTATTAAATTTGCGGATGATACAAAATTATTCAGAGTAGTTAAATCACAAGCGGACCGTGATACATTACAGGAGGACCTTGCAAGACTGGATAATTGGGCAAGTGCAAGGTGTTGCATATAGGGAAAAATAACCCTTGCTGTAATTACATATCAGGTTCCATACCCAGGAAAAAGATCTAGGCATCATAGTGGATAATACTTTAAAATCGTCGGCTCAGTGTGCTGCAGCAGTCAAAAAAGCAAACAGAATGTTAGGAATTATTAGGAAGAGAATGGTTAATAAAACGGAAATTGTAATAATGCCTCTAAATCGCTCCATGGTGAGACCGCACCTTGAATACTGTGTACAATTCTGGTCGCCGCATCTCAAGATATAGTTGCGATGGAGAAGGTACAGAGAAGGGCAACCAAAATGATAAAGGGGATGGAACAGCTCCCCTATGAGGAAAGGCTGAAGAGGTTAGGGCTGGTCAGCTTGGAGAAGAGATGGCTGAGGGGGGATATGATAGAGGTCTTTAAGATCATGAAAGGTCTTGAACGAGTAGATGTGACTCGGTTATTTACACTTTCAAATAATAGAAGGACTAGAGGGCATTCCATGAAGTTAGCAAGTAGCACATTTAAGACTAATCAGAGAAAATTCTTTTTCACTCAATGCACAATAAAGCTCTGGAATTTGTTGCCAGAGGATGTGGTTAGTGCAGTTAGTGTAGCTGAGTTCAAAAAAGGTTTGGATAAGTTCTTAGAGGAGAAGTCCATTAACGGCTATTAATCACGTTTACTTAGGGAATAGCCACTGCTATTAATTGCATCAGTAGCATGGAATCTTCTTAGTGTTTGGGAAATTGCCAGGTTCTTGTGGCCTGGTTTGGCCTCTGTTGGAAACAGGATGCTGGGCTTGATGGACCCTTGGTCTGACCCAGCATGGCAATTTCTTATGATCTTATGTTCTTAGAGTAATACCAGGACTCAAAAGCCTTCCATACCCGCACATATGAAAGATTAGTGGATGTTCTCGTAAATTGTAACAACGCAGAAATCACTGAATCGGGATAACCTTTACGTCTCAAATGCCTCTCAAAAACCATGCCATTGGACAAAAGCAAACGGCCTAGCCTGAAAATATGGGTCCCTGATGAAGAAGACCTGCTAGATGACCGAATTGGATCGGGCTGTCCACTGCCAAGTTGATCAGATCCGCGAACCTCGGGCAACATGGCCACTCTGGAGCCACCAACACCACCTTGCCTTGATACCTCTCTATGCTTCGCAACACTTTGTCCACAAGTGGCCAAGGAGAAAAAACATAAAGCAGAACCTCCCAAGGCCAAGGCACTAAAGGAGCACTGACAACCCTGGCCCCATGCTCTCTTCTCCAACTGAAAAACCGAAACACCTTGGCATTTTGACGAGTTGCTATTAGATCCATATAAGGGGAGCCCCACCTTTTGCGAATGAGCTGCATCACCAACTGCGACAACTCCCACTCGCCTGGATTCAATATCCTGCCACTCAAATAATCCACTTGAACGTTTTCGGCCCCAGCGATGTGTGACGCCGCTAACCTCTCTAGGTGTTGTTCTGTCCAAAGAATCAACTCCTGCGCCTCCTGGGCTACTGCTCAACTCTTGGTTCCACCCTGCCAATTTATGTAAGCTACCGTTGTTGCACTGTCAGACAGGACCCGCATTGAACAACCTTTCACCAATGACAGAAAAGTCTATAAGGCTAAGCGGACCGCTCTGGGCTCTAACCGATTGATAGACCATGCAGATGCTGACAAACTGCTCCCCAACTAGAGAGACTGACATCTGTAGTAACTTGTTAGGAAGCGCTAGGAGAGTGATTCCACTTTCCAGGGGATAGTGTGTTCTTGGACCACGGCTCAACCCCAGAGGAACTCCGAAGAGGTGCCGAGGCAGACGAGGCATGCCCGAGCATGGGCTGGACAGGAGCAAGGCTGGACTGAAGACAAGGATGACTGAAGGCATTGACCCCTCCACCGGACCTGCACGCTCCGGGAAGACCAACAATGCAATAGGGGTCTTTGAACAGTCCTCCGACCATTCCAAGCCCTTTCAGACCTGCTGCTGGGTAACAGCAAGAAGCGGCAGGCCGGACGGAGGCCAGGGGCAAACGAAGGCCTTGGAACATGAAAGGCTCAGACAAAGACTCAGGCGAAGACACTAGGACGAGGATTCAGGAGCAAGGTGCTGAAGACGAGGATTCAGGAGCAAGGTACTGAAGACGAGGATTCAGGATCAAAGTGCTGGGTTGAGACTGCAACGCAGCGTGCCCTACACAGCCCACCCACGGGGCTGGTAGCGGACCATGCTGGACTTGAGGCAGACTTTAGACGAGATATTGGAGCGAATGAGAAAAACATGTCCCAGAGACTGTAGAGGCCTGCACTGGAGCGCGCCCTACACAGCCACCAGTGGCTGGTCACGGACCACACTGGAGCTGCATTCGTTCAAGCAGAGACTGTAACACGGATGGAGCAGACGCAAGGAACTCTATAGACCAGGAACAAGACTTCAGGCGGAAGTCTCCCGGAGGTTTGCGCTGCAGCTGTGAGGAAGGCCTTGTACCACGAGGTGCCCTACTCAGCCCGCCCGTGGGGCTGGTCGCGGACCACGACATGGCACGCCAGGAAAGGTGGCAACGAGGAACCAGGGCTTCAGGACATCTGGACTGGATCACGGACATCAGGAACGGAAGACGAACATCTGGAATGGATCACGGACATCAGGAACAGAAGACAGACATCTGGACTGGATCACGGACTACAGGAACTGGAAGACAGACATCAAGACTGACTGTGGACATCAGGAACGGAAGACGAACATCTGGACTGGATCATGGACATCAGGACAAGACAAGGAGCTCCAACGAAGAACACAGGACCTTGAAGAAGCGATGGAACAGTGAGGACTCCTGGAGCGAAGGACAGGAACATCCAGGAGCGTCTACCTCCTTGCGAAGGCAAAGCTGGACTGAAACAGGGCCCCCTTTATAGGGCTGAAGCAAATCAGATGGAAGTCATCAGTGATGAGGGCCATGGGACCTTTTCCCGCTGCTGGCCCTATAAAAGTCAAGGAGAGGCGCGCGCCCGGACCTAGGGGAATCCAGGAGAAGAGCAGAGATGCTGGTGGCGTCCCCAGCCACTTGGAGGAACCAGCACAGATTGACTCCCTGCTGCGAAGATAGCAGGAAGAGCAGGGAGGCTGCAGGCACCGGCAGGGTGCAGCTTCTCTGCAGAGTGAGAACCCCGGGAGTGGCTCCCGCCGAGAAGAGGAAGCAGTCAGTAGCGCAGGAGCAGCAGCGGCGGCATGCGAACCCGGCAGCGCTGCTGAAACAGAAGTGGGAACCCTCCATGTCTTTTTTGCTTGCCCTCCCTGCCCACCAAACAGCCAGGGCACAAACCGCTCCTATTAAGGCGCAAACATGCCAAGCCCACACTCAGCATGATGACCCCCGGCCCATCACTAAAAGCAGGTAAGCTACCTCAAAGCAGGAGACTAACGTGCTCTAAAAACCCCAGCCAAATAGCCAAGCCATCAGAGAGAAAAGGAGAAAGTCGCTCACACAGAGCTGTGCTGCTGCCTAAGATTCTTTTTTTATTTTTCCCCCCAACTTTATTGAAAATTCATCTAAGGCTGGAAAAGACAGTCAAAAACAAAGGAACCAAAAATAGGTTCCCTCACCTAAGCACCTTGTGAAGGGGAGAGATCCGGACCACCAGATTTACAACCCATGGGCGCAAGGAGCGAGCATACTAAAGGGTCACCAACCCCCAGCTCGTCCAAATCAACCAGACAGAGAAAGACCCACCAGGATCCAAAAACCCCTGGGAGGAAGGCTCAAAAAAACAAAAAATTGTCCAGACTGCACAACTGCATGTTTTGCACTGTCTAACATCTATTGCAGAGAAAGAAATACTGAGGAACTGCACGTGGCACATGTAGTTAAGTAGCACTATCAGTAAAACTCTGTGTCTCCATCTGCTGGAAGGGAGGCAAAACCCAGGAGTCTGGACTGATCTGGGTACGTACAGGGAAAGGAAAATTGGTTCTTACCTGCTAATTTTTGTTCCTGTAGTACCACGGATCAGTTCAGACCGCTGGGTTGTGTCTCCCTTCCAGCAGATGGAATCAGTGAAAAAACTGAAAAGGCACCTCCTCTTAATCTGGTGTGCCACCTGCGATCCTTCAGTACCCAGAACCATAGCAGAATGAAAAAATATCATAAACCTCAAACTTAAGAACCAAGGGCTATATCAAACTGCCTAATGAAAACTGTATAACTTATGTACATGGAGGGAGTACATCCATATGCAACTTGAATGCTGTCCACTTTAAAGTATCCTGCAGACTGAATAAACAAAACCAAACAGACTCTCCAGGCTCCAAGGGCGGGCATCTGGACTGATCCGTGGTACTACAGGAACGAAAATTAGCAGGTAAGAACCAATTTTCCTTTCCTTTCCCAGACCACTGGGATGTACCCAAGCTACCCTAAATGGTGTGGGACCTGGAGAGTCCCGCTCGAAGAACACTGCTGCCGAAGCAGTCGACATTCGGATCACAGATGTCCAAACGGTAATGCTTAGCAAAAGTGTGTAAAGATTTCCAGGTAGCCGCTCTGCAAATCTCCTGCGGCGAAACAAACTGACTCTGCCATAAAAGATGCCACCTGAGATCTGATTGAATGTGCTTTCAAACCATCTGGTACTGCGCACCCAAGACATATATATGTCGAAGATATGGCTTCCTTCAACCATCGGGCAATAGTGGCCTTGGTTGCCTTCTGTCCTTTCATAGGACCACTCCATAAGACAAACAAATGGTCAGACAATCAAAAAACATTGGTCACTTCCAAATAGCGAAGCAGAATCCGCCGCACATCTAATCTTCACAAGTTGCGAGACTGAGGAGAATCACGATCTAAATCAATGAAAGCAGGCAACGCCACGGTCTGATTCAAGTGAAACCCCAAGACAACCTTCGGTAGGAAAGAGGGAACCATTCTAAGGGACACACCTGAGTCCGAAATCCAGAGAAAGGGTTCCCCCTACAGGACAATGCTTGAAGCTCCGATATTTGCCTCGCCGAAGTGATAGCCACCAGGAAAATAGCCTTGAGAGTCAGGTCTTTCAAAGTGGCTCGTTTGAGAGGCTCAAAGGGAAGACCGCACAATCCACGGAGAATCCACGGAGAACCAGATTCAAACTCCAAGAAGGACACACTGGTCTAACCGGAGGGTTTAAATGTTTAGCGCCCTTCAGGAAACGGGACACATCCAGATGAGCTGCAAGAGATATCCCGTCAATCTTTCCCTGAAAACATCCCAGGGCCACTACTTGCACCTTGAGAGAACTGCATGCCAAGCCTTTCTTCAGACCTTCTTGTAAGAACACCAGGATATGACTCTAACTACCCTATTCTCTGTACATAGTCTGTATATAGCCTGAACACCTTCTACCTCTCTGTTTATTGTCTGTATATAGCTTGAACTCCTTCTACCTCTACATGTAAGTTAGCACTCTATCGCCCCCCCTCAGGCCCTTTTTCTATCTTTATTTTTAGGTTGTACGAATTATCCAGTTCTCTGTAAAGCATTTTTAAGCTTAGTTTATGTTTAATGTAAACCGATGTGATAGTCCCAATGAAAGTCAGTATATAAAACCGTTAAATAAATAAATAAATAAATAAATAAATAAATAAACAAACAATAGAGGCGCGACACGGGGACACATTCAATCCGCTACACCAGGCATCAAAAACCTTCCATACGCGAACATATGCAAGCGAAGTAGACGGCTTTCGAGCCTGTAGGAGGGTGGAAATATCCGAATCAGGATAGCCTTTCTTCCTTAACTGCCTCCTCTCATAAGCCAGGCCGCTAGACAAAAGTGATCCACTCGATCAAAAAATACTGGACCTTGACGAAGAAGATTCAGTAGATGACTGAGCCGGACTGGACCGTCCACCGCTAGGTTGATCAGATCTGCGAACCACGGCCTTCGTGGCCACGAGAATGACTGACCCTGTGTGAGCCTCTATCCTTTGCAAGACCTTGCCCACCAACGGCCAGGGAGGAAAGACATAAAGCAGAATGTCGCGAGGCCACGGGAGGACCAGAGCATCCACCCCTTCCGCCCCGTGCTTCCTCCTGCGACTGAAGAACCGAGCCGCCTTCTAATTTTTCTGAGTCACCATCAAGTCCAGGCGAGGCACGCCCCTCCAACGAGTCACGAGATGCATCGCCTCCTTGGAAAGTTCCCACTCTCCGGGATCTAGGTGCTGACTGAGAAAATCCGCCTGAATGTTGTCGACCCCGGCTGTGTGAGAAGCTGCCAGGCGGACTAGGTAGTACTCCACCCAGACCATTAGCCGGTCGGCCTCTGAGACCACTGGACGACTTCTGGTTCCTCCTTGACGAACGATGTAAGCCACCGTTGTCGCACTGTCGGACAAAACTCGCACCGAACGATGGCTCACCAGAGGGAGAAAACTGCGCAATGCCAGATGTACTGCCCTGGTTTCCAAGCAATTTATGGACCATCTCGCCTGATGAGCTGTCCAGCATCCCTGTGCTGCCCGCGATTGGCAAACCACTCCCCAGCCAGAGAGGCTGGCGTCTGTCGTCACAATCACCCACTGAGGCTCCTCCAGGTCCATAACGCACTGCAAGTGGGCCGGAATCAACCACCAATTGAGACTGGACCTGGTGGGTTTCAAGAATGGTAATCGGATTTGGAACTCTTCCGACTTCGGTTCCCAACGAGAAAGCAACACCCTCTGCAAAGGTCTCATATGAGCGAAGGCCCAAGGGACTAACTCCAGAGTAGATGCCATAGAACCAAACACCTGCAAGTAATCCCACACCCGGTGTAGCGGTAGCAACAACAGTTGCTGAATCTGTGCCATTAATTTGTTGATTTGCTCCTGCGTGAAAAAGACTTTGCCGATAGACATGTCGAACCAAGTGCCTAAGAAGTTCAGAACTTGGGACGGGACCAACTGGCTCTTGGCGAAATTGACAACCCATCCGAGAGATTGAAGACGGTGCAATACTGAGTGAACCGCTGCCTTGCAAAGCTCCTCTGACTTTGCATGGATGAGCCAAAATCCCTCCCGCCTGAGGGCCGCTGCCACAACCACCATTATCTTGGTGAATACTCGGGGAGCCGTCGCCAATCCGAACGGAAGCGCTTGGAACTGATAATGCTCGCCCAAAATCATGAACCTGAGAAACCATAGATACCGCTCGCAGATCCCCTATATGGAGATATGCCTCAGTCAGGTCTAAAGAAGCCAAATATTCGCTGGAGTGGATGGCCGCAATGATTGAGCGGAGACTTTCCATGCGAAAACGAGGTACCCGAAGCGCCCTGTTGACCTTTAGGTCCAAAATCGGGCAGAAGAAACTCTCCTTCTTGGGAACCACGAAATATATGGAGTATCTGCCTGTTGTACTCCTCCGGAGGGACCGGGACATTGGCTTCCAGAGCTTTCAACCGACCCAGGGTTTGACTTATTGCTGTCCGTTTTGCGTGCAACCCTCAGGGTGACATCAAAAATAGATCCCGCAATGGGCGAACAAAATCCAAAGTATAACCGTGTTCGATGATGCTTAGAACCCACTGGTCCGACGTAATCTTGACCCATTCCTCGAAGAACCGAGAAAGGCGGCTGCCTATCACCGGAACAGAGGTCAGCATACCTTCATTGGGTAGACTTGCCCCCGGAAGATCCCTGAGGACCCCCGTTGCGGAGAGGCCTGCGGCCACAAAAGGAATTAGGCCAAGACTGAGACCTCGGAGACAGCTGACGGGGCGTAAAGGAAGGAGCCCTGCTGGAACATGCGCTGACCCCGGAACCGAGGGCGAGCCGAACCAAAAGCCCTAGAGGTTCTAGGTTTATCCTCCGGCAACTTGTACACCTTGTTGTCCCCTAGGGATTTGATAAGGGCTTCCAGATCATCCCCGAACAAGAATTTTCCTTTAAAGGGAAGATTACCCAACTGGGCTTTGGAGGAAACATCAGCCGACAAGTTACGTAACCATAGAAGTCTCCTGGCCGAGACTGCCGAAGCCATTGTGCGCGAGGAGGCATGAAGAAGATCATATAAGGCATCCGCGGTGTAAGCAACAGCAACCTCCACTCGATCTGCCTGCTCTGCTTCCGCCGGAGACAACTCCTGCACTGTGAGTAACTGTTGCACCCATCGAAAGGTCGCCTGCTGCATGAGGCTTCTACACACCACTGCCCGAACGCAAAGTGCCAAGACCTCAAAGATCCGTTTAAGAAGGACCTCAAGCCTACAATCCTGCAAGTCCTAAGGGCGGCAGCCCCTGCCACCGGAATAGTTGTCCGCTTAGTGATAGCTGAGATAGCCGGGTCCACCTTTGGGACCTTCAGGACGTCCTAGGACTCGTCAGGGAGCGGGTAAAGCTTTTCCATAGCCCGTCCCACCTGAAGGCTGGCCTCGGGAGCCTCCCACTCTCAGGTCATGAGCTACAGTAGCATCGGGTGAAAAGGAAAAGTTCTAGGGGGGGGGCCTGAAGCCCCGAGAGGACAGAATCCACCGTGGTAGGCTCTGAGCTCGGTTGCGGAGCCTCAATACCTAGTTCCGTCAAAACATGAGGAATCAAAGGGTCAAGCTCTTCCCTCCGAAATAGTCTGAGAACCCGCGGATCGTCCACCTCCACCAGGGTGGACCCATCAACATCCCCGTCTAAATTCCCTAGGAGAGGGTCCTCTGAAGGAGGATCCAGAGGATTGGAAGCTGGGGTCCCTGACTAGTCCGACGGTGCACGGCCTGTCCTCCCTCTGGAGGCATCTGACCACTCCGAGAGTCTAGCCACCTTTGCTGGCGGAGGATCCTGAGCCTGCAACTCTGCCTCAGCTTCCAAGAAAGCCTTGTGCATTAAAAGTACACATCTTGATGAAAAAGGAGGCTGTCCCTTTAAGGCCCCCCTGGGGGGGGGTGTCAGAACTGGGAGGGGAAGCGAGCACAGGGATCCGTGGCCTGACCGGGCTTAAATTCAGCAGGGAAAGTGGAGGAGGGATCTCCCCTCCCCCCGCATCCAGCCCTACACTGGAGCGTGGTGCAGGCAAAATGGCCACTGTTCCCGTGCTAGACGGGGACGGGGCAGCCCGAGGCTGGCAAGAGTGCGATTTCTTGCCTGCACCCCGAGAGCGCTCTGGAACTGCTCCGCTGTTACTCCCCGACGGTCCTTCACCACTGAGGAGACACCTGGCACAAAGGCCATCGCGGGAGAGCCGCACCACCAGATCCTCGCATGCCGAACAGACTGAGCCCACGCGATGGTGAGCCTGTATGATCCAAAAACCAGCACAAATTACCCCTCCGGAGTCCCAGGACACCTATGCACGGTAATAATTAAATTATGCTCTAAAAGGCAGACAATCGCGGCACAGGAAGAGGCACCCGAGGAATTATCTCGTCTCAGGGTGAGAGGGGGAGGGACCGGCCCACCGGTTAATTCCCCTACTCACCGGGATAAGCAGTAGCTCTGAGAAGTCGGCTATCGGGGCGTCCAACCTCAACCGTGCTTCAACCAAGGCAGGAGCCTCGGGAGGACTTACTGCTCACCTCCGAAAACAAAACTAAAAATAACTTTTTTTTTTTCAATTAGCTTGATTCAGCCAAAGGCAAAATGATTGAGGCTCAACACCTCAATGAAAGACTCCTTGTCTTTGAGGCAATTAAAAATTTATTTATTTTTTTTAAAAAGATCAGGGTGCAGATTCTGTCACCCTCATCTGCTGGAGTCAGAGAAATACTGGAGGATCGCAGGTGGCACACCAGGTTAAGAGGGGGTGCCTTTTCAGTTTTTTCTCTGACTCCATCTGCTGAAAGGGAGACACAACCCAGCGGTCTGGACTGATCCTGGTACGTACAGGGAATGTGCATTGTAATAAAGTTGCTAAATTGTTCCCTTTTTCATTTTGTTACTATTGTATTATCTTAAGGATTACATTTGTATACCTTCTATTATTGTATAACCAGCTATAATATCTGAGCCATCTTTCAATGCTGATTTAGCATTCTAAGCTCTGTCGATGCCCATATAGTTTGGTGCTATAACATCTATTATTGAACGCTCTTGGCTCACATGAAATCAGCAGCAATACCGACTCTCCAGCTTGCCTTTTTGTCATGGGTTTTAAGAAGAAAACAAGTTCTTGTCTGTCAACCGCCAAGTTGATTTCAGGTCTCTTTAAGAATGGGCAGAGGGAAACAACTCTCACATGAGCCCTTTGGTTTGTTTTTTTTGGCACTAGACTGCTGAGGCACAGATTATGTTGGTCAATGAGAGCCTGCAACATTTTTATCCTCATAATATTTATTATTTCTTCTATAAAACTAGTGGTTAACCTACTGTAAAGCTAAATTGCAACTGAAAACTAAAATAAAAGAAACTAAATTTCTGTGGTGATGTCCGCGCAGTGGACATATTGAGACTGAGGAGGGTCCCACGGTAGCAATGATGTGGGAAGGAACCACACATGCTCAAGAGGATTCTAACAAAGTCCTGAGCAAGGAGAGAGCAGTACCGAATCAGTGCCATTGGATGACATCACCCCAATTGCATGGCTGTGTTGTCTGGCTTGTCCAGGGAGAACGGCATAATCTTTCAGTATTCTTGAGGAAGTTGTAAGACTAACATCCTGCAGTGTCACTGGTCAGAAAACCATTGGTCAAAAAGCTATTGTTATTAATTTGTGCCCTGACTGGCCCCTCAGCAGAGAAATAGTTCTGAAGGTGCTAGAATTCTATGGCCTCGGTTGGGAATACAGAGAGCAGATTTCTAATCTCTGCTCCAATTCCAGAGGGCAGCACATTTACAGAAGTGCTATAGACACTAAGTACAATGAAACGTATTTAGCTAACTTCTACTATTTAATCCTTGTTAGTTTACCTGTTACAGGTTGCAATCTTTTTTTTCCATTCACTGTTTCTTTTTGTTAATAAACTCTTCAGTGTATTAGCTCTGTCCTGAGATAGCCTCATGATCCCAGTATTTTTTTGTATTTAGTCTGTAGGTGCATTTCTAGGAACTGCATGACCCCTGGATTTTGTGGGTCAGTGCCCCTGGAAATCACCAGAGGGTAGCCTGAGGATGGGGACTTGCCCACATGCAATTAGGACCCAGTTGGTGTGTGGGAGGCTGCCAGTGTAAGGGTGCTTGGCAGAACCCCTCCAATTGGTCATGGGATTAATCCTGAGTGGATATTAGACATTATAAAACAGATGGGTGTATCAGTGTGTGTGCATATCTGGGATCTGTGCATTGGTGTATGCAAGCATGGGTGTGTAAGCACAGGAGTTATGTGGGTCTGTGTTAAGGCGCATGTAGGCATACGGATATCTTTGATGTAGAGAGGTGTGTGCAAATATTGGGGAAGGGTGGGAAGAAGGGTTGGCCGTAAGGATTGGGGAAGTAGCCTAATGGTTAGAGCAATGGACTAAGAACCAGAGGGAATCCTGCCAATGTTCCTCGTCACCTTGGCAAGTCGTTTCGCCCTCCATTGCCTCAGGTACAAACTTACTGAGAGTTTTCTCCCAGTTTGTGTCTACGGGAAAAATTACTTCGCAAACAGGGCCCTTAGATTGTAAAGGAATACTTAATCTACCTGAATCTAAAACTTGCCATGCACTACCAATGAAAAGTTGCAAACTAAATCTAAATAAGCAAGCACGGGGTGTGTGCATGTGCGTGTGCACAAGCATAGGGCGAGTGGTACAAGGTGCAATATTCCTGCACACTGCAAAAGGACTTAGATGTACTAGTTATGAATGGCTGCTGCTGACATGCACTGCATTCTATCCCAAGTTGTGGCATCATCTTACATTTCCGGGGTCTTGGATTTGTTCTTGCCATTGAAGAATTCTGGTAGCGCTCTTCGTTCTATAGCATGGACGCTGCAAGACAGACAAGTGGGACGTGCATTAAATAACCAAAGGTGGAGCAGAACCGAATTAAAAAAAAAAACAAAAACAAGGCAAGAGGTTGTGGAGGTGTTCAAGAACCACAGAATCGGGCACCTGATCCCCAGCCATTGGACAGGTCCAGCTGTTTCCATCTGTGAGTTGGTGGTCTAGTGGGGCAGGTAAGCCTAGGGATGGATTGGGAAGCCAACCTACTGCAGGAGACTGGCCTATGGGCATGGCCCCTGGTCCGGAGGCAGCAGCTCATGACCTCACTAAATCTCTTGCATTACCTGTTGTAGTCAAACCAGGCCGCATAGCTGGGGATGATAATGTGGTGTGTTTGCTCGGTCACGTTATCTTCATGGAGTTCTGCATTCTTCACCTGCTCCCCTTTGCTTCCCGCAGAGCTCTCCTCCTCGTCCTGACAAATGCAGAGGGCACACATCAGCTCTCAGAAGCACTGAAAAGACAGCTCTAGGCAGCCCAAAACATGCTTCCAATCTATAGGACCCCTAAGCTCCAGCCAAAAACACAGTCTCAATACAGAGACTCTTCCTGAAACAGTCCCCACCACAGACGCTGCCTTTTCCTGCCAGTGTGGTCAATTGCATCTTACTGTACTCATCATGGGAGTTGGGGTATGGACTAGCAAACTATCCCCAGGTCATGTCATTCATGTATCTCTGGCCCTGGCTCATGCCACACTGCTCTCCCAGTCTGTGGCTCCAAGACATGCTTGCCCCCTACCTCTGGATCATGCCACTCCCTTTCCTGTGTCATGATAAGCTGCTCCCCTAACCTCGGAGCCAGGTTATACCACTCCCCGGCCCCAGCCCCAAGTTAAGCTGCAGTCCTGGCCCCAAGTTCTCACCTTGCCTGCTGTCTCCACACTCTCATCCTCCTGCTCATCTGTAAAGTAAAGAGAAGCAGAAGGTTACAAAACAGGGGTTTTGTGATGTAAATCAGAAACCAGCAGAGTGGAGCAGCAGCTCTCACCGAGGTCTGTCATAGTGCCTCCTTTCACCGGTGCAGACTCCGAATCCTTCTTTGTGTTTACTGCACCAAAAGGAAAGAGAGAGACACGCGATCAGCAAGCAGACAGGCTTCAGACCACAAGAATTATAGGGATCTGTGCTCATCCAGCCTCTCCCAGCAGGAGGCACTGTAGGGAACGGGACCGGCGACCATATGCAATGACTCGTCTGGGTCCAGCAGTGCTCAAGTTGAAATATGCGGCAGTACCTGTTTTGGGCAGCGTGACTTCCTCTACGTTTGGGACTGGGGATGGCTCGTCCATATCTTTGGTCAGGTCTTCCTGCTCCTCCTCACGATGCCCGCGTTTAGACTTTGTGTACGGAGTTGAAGGGCTGTAAGAATACACCCGCATTAATGAACCCTGCGCGCACCACGCAACCACCCTTCCAAGCAAGCGGCACAGCTCCATGGACTTCAAAATTCATCAGCAGCCAGCGCGCAGAGAAGGATCCCCCCCCCCGCCCGCCCCAGAATGGCGCCACGAAACTTCCCAGGGTACAGGGCGCGCGCACCCGGCCTGGAGAACAAACACTTCTGGGAGAGAAGCTGAATCCCTGTCTCTCACCCCTTCTTGCTGTTCTTCTTCTTGGCTTCTGAGGTCGGGGAAGGAGAGGGAGAGCGTTTCCTTTTCTTGTAATTCCCACCTTTTTTGTCTTTGCGGTCCGAATCCGGACTGTTCACCTTTGAGAACGAGAAACAAGAGGGCCTCGGTGCCATAATTGGCAGGACTGCCTCAGAGAGAGAGAGAGAGAGAGAGAGAGAGAGAGAAAGAAGCAAGACAGCTAGAGGAGAGAGAGAAGAGACGGACACAGCCAGGGATGGTGAGGAAGGGGTAAGAGAGACAGACAGCTGGGGGGGGGCAGGGGGGAGGAGAATAGAAGAAAGAGAACTGAAGGGACAGATGAGAGCAGACCTGGGAGTGAGGAGATGGGAAGGGTTCCGAGGGAAGAGACATTTTCCCGCTTAAGTCTCTCAGCTCTGTCAGAGCACAGGCACCAGAGAGGAGGAAGGCTCTTACTTCATCGGTTAGTGTCTTGGCCGATATCTTCTTCCTGCGAGATACAGGACTCTTCTCGTCGTTCACCTCATAATCCTCCTCGTTCATCCACTCATTAAAGGTGTCGGTGTCCAGAATCCACTTTGCATGGACCTGAAACACAAAGACACGTCAGCCTGAGCCCCGCATCCAGAGCCCTCCCTCCCCCCTGCAGACCTTATCCTGTGGCCCCGTTCCAGCATTTGTCCTTAGTTCCCTGGTTCAATACTCTTTACTGAATGAGGAATGAAATTATGAAACATTTTTCCACCTGACACAAAGGAGAAAGATATTCCTGGATGCGATAATGTAGTGAAATTCCAGGGACAGGAGCTGATGCAGGGGCGTTGATCACCATCTGTGGGGTCGGGAAGGAATTTTCTTCACTGCTGCAGAATTGGCTACAGATACAGAGTTTTGTCTTTCCTTCTCTTGGAGAGCTGTTAGGCCATCAGAAGGTCAGACTCAATGCATCTCTAGTTGTATTTCAGCCTAACTAGCGATGTAATAATTGTCAATGAATTTTAAATCCAAAGAGAAAAAAGGAAAATTGTTTCTTACCTGCTAATTTTCGTTCCTGTAGTACCATGGATCAGTCCAAACTCCTGGGTTTTGTCTCCCTTCCAGCAGATGGAGACAGAGAAAGTTTTGCAGGCACCGCCTCTTAACCCAGTGTGCCACCTGCATCTCCTCAGTATTAATCAGTACCCAAGCAGAAAATACTTAACAAAACTAACTTCTAACCAATTAACTACACTATATCCCCCAGAACGAGCAGAGGACAAGGAAAAAGTATTGTACAAATTATAACCTTTCATGAAAGGTCCAATGGGAAACCTGTGCCATTCTTCAGACATAAGTAAGAAATAGTAAAGACAGATCAAGCAGACTCTCTACAAACCCACAGGGCAGAACTCTGGACTGATCCGTGGTACTACAGGAACAAAAATTAGCAGGTAAGAACCAATTTTCCTTTCCTTGTACGTACCCGAACCAGTCCAGACTCCTGGAATGTACCAAAGCTTCCCTAACCGGTGTGGGACTGAGAGAGTCCTGCTCGGAGAACACTCTCTCCAAAATTGCTGTCGTCCGGGGCCTAGATGTCCAACCGATAACGTGTGGTGAAGGTATGTAAAGACTTCCAAGTAGCCGCTCTGCAAATGTCTTGCGGTGACACAAGCTGACATTCTGCCCAGGAAGCAGCCTGGGAACGAATAGAATGAGCTCTTAACCCCTACATAACAGGGCAACCGCGACAGATATACGTGGTAGCAATAGCCTCCTTCAGCCAACGTGCAATCGTGGCCTTCGATGCTTCTGGCCCTTTTTTGCACCACTCCATGGTATATATAAGTGATCTGACTGCCTGAAACTGTTGGTGACCTTCAGGTACCTCAACAACGCCCTCCTGACATCTAAGCATCTCAATTCTTTGGCATGACGCGTTTCAGTCTGTAAATCTGGAAAGGACAGAAGCTCCACCGTCTGACTTAAGTGGATGGCTGAAACCACCTTTGGCAGAAAAGACGGAACTGTCCGCAGGGAAACTCTGTAATCTGAAATCCGCAAAAAGGGCTCCCTACAGGACAAGGCTTGAAGTTCAGAAACCCTTCTAGAGGAACAAATGGTGACTAAGAACACCACCTGCAGCGTAAAGTCCTTCACCGTGGCTATCTTGAGAGGTCTGAATGGAGCTTCACACATGCTCTTAAGAAATAAGTTGAGACTCCATGAAGGACACACCTTGTGGACAGGGGGACACAAATGCTTTACTCCGCAGAGAAATTGGACTACATCTGGATGCGCTGCTAAGGTTGCACCACATACCTTGCCCCGCAAGCAACCGAGGGCCGACACCTGCACTCTGAGAGAGCTGAAAGACAAACCCTTCACTACGCCCTCCTGTAAGAAAGATAGAATCTGTGCCACAGAGGCTTGTTGAGGATGGATCCCCTGCTCCACACACTAAGCCTCAAAGACTTTCAAGACCCGGACATATGCCATGGAGGTAGAGGTCTTACGGGTTCGCAGCAGAGTAGAAATAACATCCTCCGGATAATATTTCTTCCTCAACTGCTGCCTTTCAAAAGCCAAGCTGCTAGACAGAAGCGATCTGCTTGATTGGAAAATACAGGGCCTTGTCATAGAAGATTCTGCAGATGGCCCAGCCACAGGGGACTGTCCACTGCTAGACAGATCAGATCCGCAAACCATGGCCACCATGGCCATTCAGGAGCTATGAGAATCACTGTTCCTTGGTGGACCTCTATCCTTCTTAGGACCTTGCCCACTAATGGTCAGGGAGGGAATACGTACAGGAGAATGTCCCGCAGCCAAGGCATCACTAGTGCATCGACCCCGTCCACGCCGTACTCTCTCCTGCAGCTGAAGAAATGCTCCCATTCTCCTGGATCTAATTACTGACGGCTGAGAAAATCTGCTTGCATATTATCGGTTCCCGCAATGTGCAACACCACTATCAAGGACAAATGCTGTTCTGCCCCGGCCATCAGCAACTCCGTTTCCAGAGGAACCGCTTGACTCTTGGTGCCTCCTTGGCGGTTGATGTAAGCCAACGCTGTTGCATTGTCTGAGAAAATGCGGACTGCCCGGTTATGCAGAAGGGGTAGAAAGGCCTTGAGAGCCAGTCACACCACCCTGGTCTCCAGGTGATTGATGGACCAGGTCACTTCTTCCGCCGACCACTGACCCTGCACTGAGTGGGACTGACATACAGCTCCCCAACTGGTGAGACTGGCGTCGGTAGTGACTACCATCCACTAAGGCAGCTCGAGGTCCACCCCGCGGCATAACTTGTCTCGGGTAAGCCACCACGAAAGAATGGATCTGGCGAACTCTACAAGTGGCAACAGAAGATGAAACTGCTCGGACATCGGATCACAACAGGACAATAATACTTTCTGTAGAGGTCTCATATGAGCAAATGCTCATGGACCAACTCCAAGGTCGAAGCCATGGAGCCGAGAACTTGCAAGTAATCCCATTTGCATCTCTAACAGATGCCGCACTTGTGCTTGTAGCTTAGGAATCCGCTGCTCCGTGAGAAAAACCTTGCCCACAGAGTAGCGAAGCGTGCCCCCAAGAAATCCAGAACCTGAGAAGGGGATAGGTCGTTCTTGGCTAGGTTCACGACCCAACCCAAGGATCGCAAGCGGTGTAACACCACTTCCATCGCCTGTCTACAAAGGTCCTCTGAATTCGCTTGAATGAGCCAATTGTCCAGATATGGGTGCACCAGAACCCCCTCTTTCCTGAGGGCTGCCACTACAACCGCCATCACCTTGGTGAAAGTTTTCTGAGCTATGGCAATACTGAACGGAAGAGCGCAAACTGATAATGTTTTCCGAGAATCATGAATCTGAGATATCTTTGATGATCTCGGCATATCCCGATGTGTAAATACGCTTCCGTGAGATCCAAGGAAGCCAGAAACTCTCCGCTTCGCACCACTGCTATGACAGAACTGAGAGTTTCCATCCTGAAATGGGGGTCCTTGAGGGCCACATTCACATTCTTCAAGTCCAGGATTGGACGAAATATCCCTTCCTTCTTCGGCACCATAAAATAAATGGAGTACCATCCTGTCTTCCACTCGTCCCGAGGAATGGGAACGACAGCTCCTAGCATTCTTAGCCTTTGGATAGTTTGCTGGACGACAAGCTTCTTTGCTGGAGAGGCACAAGGGGATATCATGAACAGGCTTCTTAGTGGCCAAGCAAATTCTAAAGCGTAACCTTGTTCTAGGACATTTAGAACCCATTGGTCCGACGTGATCTTGGCCCACTCCTTGTAAAAAAGGGTCAACCGACCCCCGATAATCGGAACTGAGGAGCGGGTCGGCCTCGCTTCATTGTGCGGATTTGGCCCTGCCAAGTCCTTGGCCGGAGCCGTCCCAGTTCGATCTGTGGCCATGAAAGGACTGGGACCAGGTCTGGAACCTCCCGAGGATTGCTTCTGGCCAGCACCTGGAGCTCTGCTCAGATAGAAATAACTGTATCCTTGGAAATGAGAACGAACCAGGAGAAATCTCTTCGGACCTTTAGGTTTGCCCTCTGGCACCTTATTATCCCCGAGCTTTTATCAATTGCTCCAAGTCCTCTCCAAAAAGGAGCTTGCCCTTAAAGGGGAGTGTGCTGAGCTGAGCCTTTGACAAAATGTCTGCTGAACAATTCCGCAACCACAAGAGCCTTCTAACGGAAACCGCAGAGACGATGGTCCTAGAAAAGGTGCAAATAAGATCATATAAAGCATCGACCCCCTAGGCTGCCACTGCTCCCAAATGCTCCACTCGTTCGGAGTCCTGGGGTGAGAGATCCCTGGCACCCTGCAGCTGTTGCTCCCACTGTTGCACGAAGCATAAAACTGCTGCATACTGTCACACTGATGCCCAGAGCAGAGACTTTGAATATCTTTTTAAGGTGCACCTCGAGCTTTTTGTCCTGCAGATCTTTCAGTGCTGCTGTTCCAGCAACTGGAATGGTGGTTCTCTTGGTAACCGCCAACATCGAAGCATCCACCTTCGGCACTTTCAAAAGCTCCAGGGTCTCCTCAGACAAAGGATAAAGCTTATCCATAGCCCTGCCAACCTTTAGTCCGGACTCCGGAGTATCCCAGTCTCTGATCATCAACTGTTTAACCATTCTGTAAAAGGGAAAGGTTCTAACCGGGCCCCTCAAACCAGCCATGACCAGATCCACCGTGTCCTGATCAGTCTCCTCCTGCTGATCCTCTATTCCCAGCTCCGCCAGGACATGAGGAATCAGAGGACAGAGTTCCTCCTCTTTGGAAAAGGCGCACGACCTTCGGATCATCACCCTCCACAGCAGAAACCTTGCCAGGTTTCTCCTCCTGATCCAAGAAAGGGTGGGGGGAGGAGGGTCAACAAGGGGCAAATCCCCAGAGGGAAGCCCCTGATCAGAGTCATCGGAAGAGAGATCATCGGGCGCTAAATGTGTCACTGGGCCCTTGATTGTATGAACCCTGGTAGACCCTGATGACCTGGGTAATATATTGGTCGAGTTCCCCGGGGACCTGCCATTGACAGAGGCACACCACTTGCCTTTACTGGCCATGTATGCCTCATGCAATAAAAGAATAAAATCCAGGGGGAAATGTGTAGGCCCACAGAAATCCCTTCCCAGGGGATCAGGGTTCCCTCTGGGCCTCCTCTGGGCTCGAATCGGCCGGCGTTAGCATTGGAGGGCAGCCACGAAAGTTTCCAAGATTGCTGCTCAGTCGGCTAACTACTGTGAGGATGCCATCCGAGAGGCCCGTGACGAGCCCTCCCCTCCAGGGAGGCAGCAGGAACATCGGTCGAGACAAGAGAGCCACGCATTGTGCTCCCCATATTTGGAGCAGCAGCTTACACGTGGCATGACCGGCATGAGTGTTGCGTCCATCGCTGCTCGACGCCCTCACTCCGCCCTCTTACCTCTGTGGCGACTCCCTTTGGGCCTGATGGACGGCTTGCTGCCGCGGCGTCTTCCTCCGGCGTCCCCAGAGCGGCACGACGCTGTGGATCCACCATGTTCCTGATGACGTAAGGGCGCGCGCTCCGAGATATGTACCAGCAAGGGCGCGAACCTCGGGGGCGTCCCCCTGAACTGACGTCATCCGCTTCCAATATAAAAGGTCTCAGAAATTGCTAACAGATCGAGTTAGCAAAGGGGTTTTACTACCTAAGCTACTCTGCCTCCTCTGACTTACCAGGGGTACCCGCTCCTCGGGGGCCGTGCTCTCTTTTCTCTATTTCAGACTGACAATGGGAACCGGTACTCGCTCCTCGAGGGCCCATGTTCCTGAACACTCTGAAGAATCTCTTCTGCTTGGACGCTATCGCAGATACAGACATTTGTGAGTTATCTTTATTCAGACTGCCAATAGGAACCAGTACTCGCTCCTCGAGGGCCCATGTTCCTGAACACTCTGAAGAATCTCTTCTGCTTGGACGCTATCGCAGATACAGACATTTGTGAGTTATCTTTATTCAGATTGCCAATAGGAACCAGTACTCGCTCCTCGAGGGCCCATGTTCCTGAACACTCTGAAGAATCTCTTCTGCTTGGACGCTATCGCAGATACAGACATTTGTGAGTTATCTTTATTCAGACTGCCAATAGGAACCAGTACTCGCTCCTCGAGGGCCCATGTTCCTGAACACTCTGAAGATTCTCTACTGCCTGGAAGCTATCACAGATACACACAATTGTGAGTTAACAGCGCTCTCTCAGAGCTTTCCCTGGAACCAGGTACTCGCTCCTCGAGGACCTAACCCTTTCCAGCTACTGAGCTTTCTAAAGACCTTATGTGAGATCTGTCATCCATTTCTGACTATGAACATAGTATATTCTGTCTATTCACTATCTATAGTTTCTCTACAGCTCAGCAACCCTGAGATTGTGGTTCCAGTACCTGAGGGACTTCAGCCCTCCCGGGCATAGCAGCTCATTACTGCCACCTCTGGTGGTTCTACTAAACTGTCTAATAAAAGAATTGTCTGTGTCTGTCTCCATATTCAAGCCTAGCCGGTGGTCCTTCTCAGGATAGCCTCCTGGGGGCGCAGTCATCTGCCATCGGCCCAAGGATTCACGTATCTACATTCCTCTACAGCTGAGTATCCTCTCCAAGCACTCCACTGGTAACAGATAGCTACTTCTTTCCTACCAGGAGTCTTCAGCAACAGATTCATTAACAGCTTGTTACTACTCCCTCTACAGGAGCTGAGCATATCACTTCACTACTTCGCCTTCCATAGGAGCAGAAGCATAATAGATTGCTAACTCTGTATGGAGATTCATAACAGCTTGCTGCTACTCCTCCTTCTGGAGCCAGTACACATCAAGACTGCTAACTCCTCTCCTTCATAGGAGTTCACCATAACAGATTGCTAGCTCCTCCCTCCTGAGAAGCCAGTTCCATAACAGACTGCTAACTCCGCAGTCTAACTCATAACAGCGAGAGAGTGCTAGGGACGCCGAACGAACAAGGGGATCGGGAACCAAGGAACTAGAAAAAGCACCTTAGATAGCCAGCCTCCACTCGCTCCCAGCGACAGAAGGGAGCTAGCAAGCACCAGCCAACATTGCAAGGTGCCGCATCTGAAAGCCGTTCACTTTTTTTTTTTTAAAGGGAACATGTCAATTAAAGAAAAAACAAGGGTACTTTCCTTGAACAAAGATGGCAAAGGCTTCCCACAATCCTTAATGAAGGGGAGGGAGCTGGACCACCAGCCGTCACTCCCAGCATCACAGGGAGCAAATTGCGGTTCCCAACCCCTGCTTGTTCGAAACCTGCTACCAGAAGGAATGGTCCCACCGGGACCTGGCAATCTCCTGGGAGGAAAATCTCAACTTCTTTGCTCTTCTTTCCTTTTTCTTTTGTTTGGTATGCTCAGATACAGAACTGCAGATTTTGCACCACCTCCATCTGCTGGAGACAGAGAAATAATAAGGAGATGCAGGTGGCACACCGGGTTAAGAGGCGGTGCCTGCAAAACTTTCTCTGTCTACATCTGCTGGAAGGGAGGCAAAACTCAGAAGTCTGGACTGATCTGGGTTCGTAAAGGGAATGGGATATAAACCCCTCGCACTCTTCTAAGACCAGAATTTAGCCTGAAGCACACAGTCACTCTTGTCATGCACACTTCTCCTACTGCAGGACATGAATAAATCTCCAGCTATTAAGGGCTATCCAAACTTCCAGCACCCTGCTACAGAGAATGGCTGACTAATGAATAGAGAAGAGCATAAGAGAGTTTTTCTTCTGTGAAGTGGCATACAGGATCAGGGCTATGCGACTGGAGCAGCTGAATTACCTTTCGGGGTTTTTCCTGGGTTGGTGCATCCTCCACTGGAGCTTCTACCTCACTTGCTGGAATCCAGGTGTCATAACTTGGCAAAAAAACATTAAATACAGGAAATAAGCAAGGCTTCTGGGCTCCCACTCCTCCGTACATATATCTGTTATCCCTGCTTCTATCCGCCCCTGCAGTAGGTAGTACTTGGTCCCAGCACTGTCCTGCAGGGTCTGTAGATATCAGTGCAAAGTGTAACCCTCTGCAAAGAAAGTCTGTCTCAACTTTTGTTCGAGTGTGTACATTTTATCCCATTGTCTTTATCTTTATTATTATTTATATACCGTTCTTTGCAACAGCTCAGAGTGGTTCACATTCTGATATATTCATAATTATAATACATTAAAAACGGACAGAAACAAAACTAAAAACACATATCCATGAGCTCAGCAGGCTCTTAATATGCAATGCAACTTTTTATAAAATATTAGAATACAGGACTAAATATAAAAGGAATGGAAAATTAGTTCTTACCTAATTTTCGTTCCTGTAATACCACAGATCAGTCCAGACAAGTGGGTTTATTCATCCCTACTAGCAGATGGAGGCAGAGAACAAACCTTTGAGGCACTGCTACTTATCTGAGAGTGCCACCTGTACTCAAGCCAAAGATTAAACTCAAAACCCCCTTCAGGGCAAAGTAAAACAGGGCTGATACCCCTTGCGCCGGAGCCTCTATCACCTCCCGACATCCAAAAACAAAAACAAATGTACAACTGGAGAGAACTCTTTGAAAATTTTTACATCGACTATCAGGAAAACAGTCTTTCGGCAGTGAAGGGAAGGGTCACTGGACTGATCGGTGGTACTACAGGAACAAACATTAGCAGGTAAAACCCAATTTTCCTTTCCTGTTCATACCCAGATAAGCTCAGACAAGAGGGATGTACCCAAGCACCCCTACATTGGACGGGAACCTGAAGGACCGGGAAGAAGAACACTTATCAAAGGACTCATCCGCCTACGCCCACACATCCAAACGGTAATGCCTGGTGAAAGCATGAAGTGAGGACCACACCACTGCTCTACAAATCTCCTAGGGAGATAGTAACTGACACTCTGCCCAACAAGCCGCCTGTGCCCTTGGAGAATGAGCTTTTAGCCCCACTGGAATCCTGTGACCCTTACAAATATATGCAGAGCAAATGGCCTCCTTTAGCCATCGCAAAATTGTGGCCTTAGAAGCTTTATCACCTTTCTTTGTGCCCCTGAACAGCACAAAAGGTGATCAAGACTGCCAAAAAGAATTAGTGACCTCCAGATATCGCAACAGAATCCAACACACATCCAAAAGATGCAGTGCGGATGCAGGGCCAATGCCTCTGACCTGGAAAAATTTATGTGAAGGCCCGCTATGTCTCGGAACTGAGTGACGATTGGGGCTACCGATTCGCCGCGGTTTGAGGCGAAACCTAGCGCTCTGGGGTCCGATATGCGCCAGAGATCGGTGCGGCTCTCAGCATAAAAACCACAGTGTGGCCAAGATGGCGGCCGCGACCGCGGGAGACAGTGTAGCTCCGGTAGCAGAGGTCTCGGAGGCGGCCCTGCTAAAAATATCTGCCAGGGTCGCTGAAGTTTTGGATGCCAGGCTTCTAAAAATTCAATCTTCAATGGAGGATATAAACAATGTTGTAGACAGGCAGGCTAAAAGTCTGGATGAGGCGGAGCACAGATTGTCTGATCAAGAAGACCAGCTGCATATTGTGGAAAGGCAAGTACAAGCACTATCAATGCCAAATTCCTCGCTGCTGGACCGCCTAGATGATCAAGAGAATAGGAACCGGTGCAACAATATTAAAATAATAGGCCTTCCGGAATCTGTGCCAGAACAGGAACTGTATGATCTTATTAAAACCTGGCTGCCGACTCATTCGGGTCTGACTTTAACCTCTGGTTGCTTGCGCCGCGAAAGAGTTCACAAAATGGGGCCGCCCAGGGAAGCAGCTAGCAAACTCCAGCCCGTGATGGCCAGAATTTTAAACTGGTCACACAAAATTCAGCTCATGCGAGCCTTTCGGCAGCACTCTGGCGTGGAATACCAGGGCCACCGGATCATGCTGTTCCACGATTTCTCCGCAGCAGTCTCAGCACAGCGCAAAGCCCTGTCTCCTGCATGCACAGAGCTACACAAAAGGGGGGATACAGTTTGCGCTACTTTTTCCTGCGAAGCTCAGATTGCAGCATAACGTCCTCTATCACCTCCGACCAAAAAAAAAAAAAATGGCTGAAAAAGGAGTTAGGGAGGATGGTGGCCGATTAGGAAGGAGAAGGCCCAGAGCTGACTCACTTGTGCGGCTGGGTAAGTCACGCCAATCTTGAGCTCATTGCAGGTTCCAGAGTGCTCGATTTCGCCCAAAACTGCGGCGAAACAGTAGCCCCAATGTCCTCCACAGCCAAAAAGAGGTAGCTAAAAAAATTTGAGGGGGGGGGGGGGTGGCGGCCGATTCGGGGGGGAGAGGGCCCGGAGCTGGCTCACAATGCTGCCGACCCCAGTGACGTCATCCCGGAAGTCCGGGGGCAAAAATTCTAAAGCATAATCTTCTCATACTACCTCCAGAACCCAACTGTCTGAGATAATCATGGCCCACTCATCATAAAAGCTGGACAACCTGCCCCCTACCACTTCTACGAAGGAATGGGTGATGCTGGCTTCATTGTGATTTTCCACCACAGGCCCCTTAACCCCCAACTCCTGCAACACTTAAGAAATAAGAGGATGTAATTCCTTCTTCTTAAACAATTGGACCACCCTAGGGTCGTCTCCTTCAGACCCCGGAAACTCGTCCAGATCCGGATCATCCTTACTTGCATCCGGGTCTGCATACGGGGCTGTTTCCACATCCGCAACTGTATCTACGCCATGCAAGCCTGGAGGGTCCTCCTGTATATCATCCGAGTCACCCAGATCCCTGGGATCAGCCTCCGAACCTGTGCGACCCAGACCCAGGTGTCGCAGCAGGTCTCCGGACCCTCCAGCAGGCGCCACTTTAGGACTCTTAGAAGGAGCAACACAAACTCTGGCGAGAAATCTTCCAGATCAGTTGTCCCTGGCTCTGGCAGACTGTCCTCTGACTCTGTCCCCCCCACCCCCCACGCACCACAGGAGACAAAGGAGGAGGAGAAACCCTAGCATCTCCAGCAGCCATGGGCCCCTGTCCACGATCTCCTGCAGGAATGGAAGCTCTCCGCAGCCCCCAACGACCGGAGGGCCCTCTTTTCCACAGGTGTCCCCGACAAGGTCCCTTCGTCTCCTGCAGTGCAGGCAGAGCACAGGGACCTACTACTGAGAAGTGTGGACCAAACACCGCAGGCCTTACAGGCTGCTCGACGCGGCTTTGGCACCATTTTGCTGAGCATGGCGTGCTCAAAATGACTGCAGGCTGCACACGCGGCTGACAACGGAGGGACACGCCGAAAAGGGAAGGCCCAGGCGGCGGGTGGAAAAAAGCGCGAAACGCTGCCTCCGAGTCAGGCAGCCCCTGGTCGCCGGCAGCCTAAGCAGCACACAAGACCCCTCAAATTGCCCTCACGGTAAAAGAAGCCGTGTCACCAAGGATCGAATCGGCGCGCTCGAGCCCTCCCTGCAAAAGCACGAGACCCAGGAAGAAGGGAGAAGGCAAGCCCACGGACACTTCCCCTCCTGAAAGCGCCGACAGCTCCCGCAGCTCGCAGCACACTCACCGCTGTGCTCCGACTGCTCCCTCAGCCACTGCAAAAAAACCCAAACTTCCACTTTTTTGTTTTAAACCAGCTTAAAGACACAAACCAAGGTACTTCCCTGACAATGCAGTGAAAACGTCAGACGGAGACCTCGGGAGTCCTGAGGGAGCCAGTCCCCTGGCTATCGGGATCCGACCAGCCAAGGATGAGCACCTGCCAGGGATTTCCCACCCCCCGGTCACCCTGCCCTACCTGAGGGATGGTCCACGAAGGAGCCTAACACCTCAGGGAGCCAAACTTCTGCGAACTGTCTCTCTTTTCTATTTCTTTTCTTCAGACTGCAGGTATGCACCTCTACCATCTGCTGGAGACAGAGAAATACTGAGGGACTGCAGGTGGTACTCTCGGATAAGTAGCAGTGCCTCAAAGTTTTGTTCTCTGCCTCCATCTTCTGGTAGGGATGCAAAACCCACTTTTCTGGACTGATCTGGGTATGAACAGGAAGGTAATTTGTCTGAAACAATCTACAATTCAAATGTTTTGAGTTCTTGACTAAGGTGGGGGAGGGGGATATTGACTACTTGGATGTTTAAGGTTGTTGGATGTATCAAATTGTATTTGTGATACTTTAATAAAAAGAAAATTACAAAAAAGTGTAACCCTCTGCAAAACCCCAGCCACACCCAACTCTCCCTTCTCCCCATCTCCCTGCACAGCAACTCTCATCCTGTCTCCCACCCTGAAACTTTCCCTCTCCTCATTTCTCAGTACAACCCTCCCCTCGCCCCCTCTTTCACTCTGTAACTTTTTCCTCTCCCGCCCAGCAACTCTCCTCATACTCCACCCTGTAATTCTCTCCTCTCCCCATCCCCCATCCCCTCTCTCCATTCCCTGCAGCCCGCCCCATGCCCCTACCATGTAATCCCCCTTAAGCCCCAACCTTGGAGCCCTCCCATCCTTGCTTCTGTAATCCTGAGACAGTTGCATGTGTGTAGCTAACTCTGACAGCTGAGTGCTGCAAGGGAGTGCTCTGTGCTCTCACCTGTCGGGATAATAGCCCCAGTGGAGGAGAACTTGTTTATCTCTCTTCAAGATTGGTCGCACCCACTCTTCTGAGAAAGAGAGAGAGAGAGAGAGAGAGAGAGAGAGAGAGAGTAAATATTAAATGGGATCAGTAAATAATACCTAATCTAACCTGGCAGGCTGGTAAAGGAAAATTGGTTCTTACCTGCTAATTTTCGTTCCTGTAGTACCATGGATCAGTCCAGACCCTGGATTATGTCACCAATCCAGCAGAGGGAGACAGAGAATGATTCTACTGACTCTGGCGTATACCCTGGGGTGCCACCTGCAGTCCGTCAGTATTGAACAATATCAAAGCAGAAATCTAACCAATAAAACTAACTGGCTAACTAAACTCTATAGAATACTTCCTACTCACAAATCCTAAGTGGAAGCAGAATCCCGAGGAACCGTCAAAATAAACAAGCAAACATTGAAAAAATAGACAGCATGAAATGCGGTTTAAACACCAAAACAGTGAACGAGCAGACTCTCTGAAAAATAATTGCTATACACAGACATAAAGGGCGGGCCTCTAGACTGATCCATGGTACTACGGGAATGAAAATTAGCAGGTAAGAACCAATTTTCCTTTCCCTGTACGTACTTGGATCAGTCCAGACCCTGGGATGTACCAGAGCTGTTTTACTTGGAGTGGGACCCAGAGAGTCCCACTCGGAGAACACTCTCTCTGAAGGCTACCGAACTCGGAGCCTGAACATCTAAATGGTAATGACGAGCAAAAGTGCGCAGCGACTTCCAGGTCGCTGCCTTACAAATCTCCTGAGGAGAAATCTGTTGACACTCCACCCATGACATAGCTTGCGACCTAGTGGAATGAGCCCTCAAACCTTCCAGAAGATCACGACGAGCCAGAAGATAAGCTGACCGTATAGTCTCCTTTAACCAACGAGCAATCTTAGCCCTGGAAACTTTATGACCCTTACGAGGACCACTCCACAGAACAAACAAATGATCTGACATTCGAAAACTGTTGGTAACTTCAAGATAACGCCGTTTCTTGAGATCCTTAGAGGAAGGATCCGTACGATCTAAACACGGAAAAGCCAGAAGCTCTACCGACTGATTTAGATGAAAAGAAGAAACAACTTTGGGTAAAAAAGGCACAGTTCGCAAGGAAACTCCCATATCAGAAATCCTAAGAAAAGCCTGTAACTCCGAAATTCTACGAGCTGAGGAAATGGCCACAAGAAAAACCACCTTCAACGTAAGATCTTTCAAAGTTGTATGTTTGAGGGGCTCAAAAGGTACCATACACAGAGCCCTGAGAACCAAATTCAAACTCCATGCAGGACAAGGGTTCCGGAATGGAGGACGAAGATGCTTTGCGCCTCGGAGAAAACGCGCCACATCCGGATGTGCCGCCAAAGATACTCCACGTACCTTACCCCGAAAGCATCCAAGGGCTGCAACTTGGACTCGTAAGGAACTGCAGGACAAACCTTTCGCTAAACCAGCTTGTAAAAAAGACAAAACATCCGATATGGAAGCATGCGTCGGATCTAATTGGTGCTCCACACACCAAGTTTCAAAAACTCTCCACACTCTCACATACATCAATGATGTGGAAGGCTTACGAGAACGCAATAAAGTAGCCACCATAGCATCAGAATAACCTTTGTTCTTTAACCGGCGCCTCTCAAAAGCCATGCCGCTAGACAGAAGCGTTCAACCTCTTCCAAACAAACAGGACCCTGAGACAAGAGGCACGGTAGATCCCGAAATCGTAGAGGACTGTCTAGTGCCAGGCTGATCAAATCCACGAACCATGGACGGCGCGGCCACTCCGGTGCCACTAAAACAACATCGACTAGTTGAACCTCTATCCGACGCAGGACCTTGCCAATCAGAGGCCAGGGTGGAAACACATAGAGAAGAACGTCCTGTGGCCAAGGAATGACTAGAGCGTCTACTCCTTCCGCTCCTCGTTCCCTCCTGCGGATGAAGAACCGAGGGGCTTTGGAATTCTGAAATGTTGCCATGAAATCCATTGCCGGTCTGGACCACCTGTTGATTATCATCTGAAAGGCTTCTTCGCACAGTTCCCACTCCCCCGGGTCGAGATGATGACGACTGAGGAAGTCGGCTTGTACGTTGTCCACTCCGGCGATGTGAGAAGCTGCGATGCTGAGCAGATGTTGTTCCGCCCAGGTGATCGGCTATCGCGCTTCCCACACCACGAGATGGCTTTGAGTTCCTCCCTAGCGGTTGATGTATGCTACCGTGGTCACATTGTCGGAGAGAATCCGCACCAACTTCCTGCAAAGGAAAGGTTGAAGAGCCTGCAACGCCAATCGTACCGCTCTGGTCTCTAACCGATTGATCAACCACCACGCTTCTTCGCTGGACCACTGTCCCTGAACAGATGTTTTCTGACATACCGCTCCCCAGCCTGAAAGACTGGCGTCTGTGGTGACTAAAGTCCACTCCGGAATCTCTAGAGGAACTCCCCGCCGCAGATTTTCCGCCTGTAACCACCAATCCAGACTGGATCGAGCCTTCTCTGTAAGGGGAGGGGGAAGGCGGTATTGTTCCAAAACCGAATTCAAGCGGGAAAGCAATGCAAACTATAGTGGTCTCATACGCGCAAAGGCCCAGGGAATCAACTCCAGAGTGGATGTCATTGAACCGAGGACTCTTAAAAAATCCCATACACATGGTATAGGAATGGACAATAAGTATCGGATTTGCGCTTGCAGCTTGAGAAGGCAATGTTCTGGTAGGAACACTCTCCCGCGAAGAGTATCAAACAATGCACCCAGAAATTCCAGCGACTGCAAAGGAACTAGGTGGCTCTTGTCCTTGTTGATCACCCAACTTAGGGATTGCAAGAAGTCGATGACTCTGCTGAGTTGAGCGACAAAGAGACTCTGACTTCACCCGAATTAACCAGTCGTCCAGGTACAGATGGACCAAAAGACCTTCCTTCCTGAGTTGTGCTGCCCCCACAACCATTACCTTGGTAAATGTTCTGAGAGCTGTGGCTAACCCGAATGGGAGAGCCCTGAATTGCTGTCCTAGAATGCAAAATCTGAAAAACGTCTGATAATCGGAGCGAATGCCAATATGAAGATAAGCCTCGGTGAGGTCCAGAGACGCCAGAAACTGACCTGAGAGTTTCCATTCGAAACTTGGGAATCCGTAGACAACAGTTGACTCTTTGAGGTCGAGAATGGGATGAAAAATCCCCTCCTTTTTTGGAACGACATCTCCGTTGTTCTGGTTGAGGAACTGGAACGATAGCTCCGAGATCGCTCAAACGCTGCAGAGTGTCCTTTACTGCCCGACGTTTTTCCAGGTAAGAACATGGTGAAACCAGAAACCGGTTGCAAAGCCGCCGCCGAACAAAATCTAAAGCGTAACCTTGACTTATCACCATGAGAACCCACTGATCTGACGTCCATCTGGTCCATTCTCTGTAAAACAGAGACAGCCTGCCTCCTATAACAGGAACCGGGGAATAGACTGGTCTTATCTCATTGGGCAGATTTTGCTCCACCTGCAGCTTGGGTATTTCCTGGTCTTCCGAAACGGCGGCCACGAAAGGATTGAGGTCAATACTGTTGCCTGCCCGAAGCCTGCTTTGCAGGTGGAGCTGATGGATGAGAAGAACGGAATCTTCGACCAGACCGAAAACGAGAGCGGGATGAGAAGGAACTTCGAGCTTTAGGACGATCTTCCGGTAATTTGTGAATCTTATTCTCTCCTAAGGACAATATCATATCTTCCAAGTCCTTCCCAAAGAGTAATTTTCCCTTAAAGGGCAAAGCTCCCAACTGAGCCCTTGAGGATGCGTCCGCCGACCAATTCCTCAACCAGAGGAGCCTGCGTGTGGACACTGATGACACCATAGAGCGAGCCAAATTCCTGAGAAGATCATATAAAGCATCTGCACTGTAGGCAACAGTACAATCGACCAGCTTGTGCTATCTCCTCGTCAGAGAGGGAAGAATTGTTTTGCAATGACTGTACCTAACGCAGCCTTGCTTGCAAAGCCAAGGTGCTACACATAGCCACCTGCACACCAAGTGCAGAAACCTCAAAAATTCGCTTGAGCTGTACCTCCAGTTTACGATCCTGAAGATCTTTAAGGGCCGTAGCTCCAGTCACTGGGATAGTTGTCCTCTTAGTGACTGCTGACACTGCGGCATCTACCTTGGGAAGCTTCAAAACCTCCAAGGCCTCCTCCGGTAATGGATATAGCTTATCCATGGCCTGTCCTACCTTAAGACCTAATTCAGGAGTGTCCCACTCCCGGTACAAGAGGTCAGTGAGAGAAAGATGGAAAGGAAAAGATGTCGTCAGACCCCTAAGGCCCAACGACACTGGATCGATATCACCCATCCGAGAGTCCTTCGGAGCCTCAAGACCCAATTCCAGTAAAATCGCCGGAATCAAAGGACTAAGTTCCTCCCTCCTAAAAACCACTTTGGGATCATCCCTGTCCACTATGTGAGGGGCAGAACTATTGCCCTGACCAGGATCCCCTCCGAGATCCACATCCAGCAGGGTCTTGTCCGGGATATCTAATGGGTCCTGTTCGGCGTCATCTGAAGTATAAATAGCCGATTCACATCATTTGTAGATGTGAATCGGCTATTTACTCTTTCGGATAATAGAAGTAGATGTGAATCGGCTATTTACTCTTTCGGATAATAGAAAGACTAGGGGGCACTCCATGAAGTTAGCATGGGGCACATTTAAAACTAATCGGAGGAAGTTCTTTTTTACGCAACGCACAATTAAACTCTGGAATTTGTTGCCAGAGGATGTGGTTAGTGCAGTTAGTATAGCTGTGTTTAAAAAAGGATTGGATAAGTTCTTGGAGGAGAAGTCCATTACCTGCTATTAAGTTCACTTAGAGAATAGCCACTGCCATTAGCAATGGTTACATGGAATAGACTTAGTTTTTGGGTACTTGCCAGGTTCTTATGGCCTGGATTGGCCACTGTTGGAAACAGGATGCTGGGCTTGATGGACCCTTGGTCTGACCCAGTATGGCATGTTCTTATGAAGTAGAAATCGTGGAATGAGCTGGCCCTGAGCGAAGAGGATGCTTTGGAGCTGCATCAGAACCAAAACCGCTTGATCTCGTTTGGAGGAGCAGACCTTCGGACCCTGCCCAGAGGAGCTCTCTCTGCACTTCCTTCGCTCCTTCTTGGACTTGTAGGCCTTATGGAGAAACCTGATAAAATCCCCTGAAAAGGAGGAAGAGGAATTTGAGGCCTCCTCGAGGCCCTCCTCATCTAAGCCTGCTGCATCTTCGTGTGGCTTGTCCCCACCGGGAACTGCCAGCTGCGGTGACAAGGGAGGCGGATCCGATGCTCCCTGCATGGTCTGCTGTGTCGCCGCTCGCATGGTACTCAGCAAAGCTTCTGTACCTGCACTGCAGCAAAACGGGTCCAGAGTAGGGGAGCAGCCATGCCGAGGCTTCGGGGCCGTGCGAGCCGGTCGACTGCCATCCTTCGCGGCCGAAATAGACGGGCCTTCCCCACCGGGGAGGCAAGCAGAGCAGAGCCTCTCCCTTGAGGGCCGCGCGGCATCGAGAGAAAAATTGAAAAATGGCACGAAGAAAAAAGAAAAGAATAAAATACACCCTGACGTGAAAAGGAAAACACACGGCGCCGCCGAGCACTGAATGAGCGAAACAAACCACAAAAAAAAAGCTGCCGGCAGAAAGAAATATAAATATTATTTTTTATTTTACCTGACCAAATGCCGTGGACCCCAGGAGCTGCTCCAAATAGGGTGAGTGAGCCGGGCCCCCCGGTATCACCCTGACCAGGAGTGGTTGCTGGGTAAATAACCTCCCCAATTCCGGTGACCTCAGAACCAGGAGGGATAGTCCCCTCAGGACCTCCCCACCTCCTGGGAGGCAGTGAAGCGGCTGCTAATGAAAGCTAGATCGCTGAACTTCCTTTAAGATTAAAAAAAAAAAAAAAAAAAAGTAACAGTCTCAAAAAAAAAGACCTAGCAACCTCACTAAAAAGAATTCCTAAACAAACTGACAAGAAAAAAACTACCACAGACTGCAGGGTTAGGCACGTCCACCTCTGCTGGGAGACAGAGAAATACTGACGGACTGCAGGTGGCACTCCAGGGTATACGTCAGTCAGTAGAATCTTTCTCTGTCTCCCTCTGCTGGATTGGTGACATAACCCAGGGTCTGGACTGATCCAGGTACGTACAAGGAACAGGACAATGTAACAGGAGAAAACTGAAGCAGGAGAGAGAGAGCAGGATGGAGATGGAGGTCTCACCTTCTTCCAAGGTGCTGGGAGCAGGGAAGACAACATGAGATGCGTTACTCTTATCCTCTGTTAACGTTCCCTAAAACAAAATAAATCCGACTTAGATGCCCGACACCAGAGACAAGAGAAGCAACATCGGTGGCAGCTGCTGAAGGACAGACAATACACACCCACTGAATGAGATGCTCTACCTCCTCCAGGAGTGACAGATGGACAGACAAGATGGACAGTGACGAGTACGTACACACAGAATGAAAGATACAGAGTTGTAAAGTAGCGAATGTTCACAAACGTTTGGGTGTTTGAGAGATGCGGGGGTGCCATACCTGATGGCGCTTCACAATGTCCTTCAGTTTACTGAGCAGCTTGGCCTCAATCTCCGACTGAAGGTAAATGTTGGGCCGCGACAGGCAGTTATTCTGCAGTGATAAAAACAGATGCAATGATAACCTGTTCTCACTCCTGCCATGCAGAGAGGTGGTGGTGGTGGGGGGGGGGGGGGAGATGAGAGAAAAGAGCGCAGTTACCTGCACCAGGGACTTCTCGATGGTCATGAACATCTCTACGTTCCGGTCCATGCGCGAGGGATTCTGGAAATCAAACCGCCGCCTTCAGCAAAGAAAAAGAAAACGTGAAATCATTGCTCTCAGCTCATGATCTACGTGGGGGGGGGGGGGGGGAGGAGAGGGATCTCAGTACTGGAATAGCAAGGGCTGCTGCAGGGCACGATGTGGGGGCATTAGCAAAGCTGTTGAGGAGAGGTGAAGAAATGTCCTCAGTACTGGAATAGCAATCCCAAGCATGATTTCCCCATCTCCAAATCTGGTTTTTCCAAACAATGAGTGAGTAAAAGCCCTTTAATCATTTCCCTCCCCCATCTCCCCATGACTCACCATCCTTGGTCACTTTTGAACTTGTAGGCGGCTGCCAGAATGTGGCACAGGGCTCCGCCTGCCTTGAAGTCCAGGAAGCACTTAATCTACAAATAGATTTGAATAGATGGCAGGGAGATGTGAGCAGAGGAAAAATACTCTACACTTCCTGACATCCCACCTACCCCAACCTGAAAAGAGAACATCCATACCCTCCCCCCTCCCCCCCCCCATCTCCACTCTGATCTCTTACCACAACTTTCAGTACCATCTTTATGCCAAGGACACCCACATCTACCTTTCTGCACCCAAAATTTCAACCAGAACCAAGTCCCAAATAGGAAAATTGGTTCTTACTGGCTAATTTTCATTTCTGTAGTACCACGGATCAGTCCAGACTGCTGGATTTTGCCTTCCATCCAGCAGATGGAGACAGAGAAAAACTTGAAGAGCACCCCCTCTTAACCTGGTGAGCCTTCTGCATCACTTCAGTATTAACCTTACCAAAGCAAAACACAATAAGAAGACATAGTGTAAATCAAGCAGAGGACAAGAAGAAAACCTACAAAATTAACCATAAACTTGTGAAAACTGAACACAGGATAAGAAGAAACCTGTAGCCTTCTTCAGTGCTTGGAACAATCAGAGCAGACTCTCAAGAAACTGACTGATCAACCACCCAATGTGAGGACGTCTGGAACGATCCATGAAAGTACAGGAATGAAAATTAGCAGGTAAGAACCAATATTCCTTTCCCTGTACGTACCCGGATCAGTCCAGACTGCTGGGATGTTCCAAAGCTTCCCTATCTAGGTTGGGACCTTGAAAATCTCGCTCGAATGACACTGCTCCCAAAACTGCTGACGTCCGGTGTCTGGACATCCAAGTGGTAGGACCTGGCAAAAGTATGTAGAGACTTCCATGTTGCTACCCTGCAAATTTCTTGTGGCAAGACCAACTGGCACTCTGCCCAGGAAGCAGCCTGAGATCGAATCAAATACACTTTTAAACCATCAGGTACAGGCCGTCCACGGCAAATGTAAGCGGAAGCAATGGCCTCTTTCAACAAACAGGCTATGGTTGCCTTTGATGCTTTATGACCCTTCTTAGCACTGCTCCACAAAATGAACAAATGATCCAAAACTTGGAAGACCTTTGTGACCTCAAGATAAAGCAACAGAACCCTTCTGACATCTAGACGCCCCAACTCTCTAGCATGAGGCGCATCCGTCTCAACATTTGGAAAGGCCAGAAGTTCTACAGATTGATTCAAGTAGAAGGCTGAGACAACTTTTGCAAAAAAGATGGAACCGTTCTGAGAAAGACTCCGGATTCGGAAATTCGCAAAAAGGTTTCTCTGCAAGAAAGGGTTTGGAGCTCAGACACCCTCCTAGCTGAGCAGATCGCCACCAAAAATACCGCCTTCAATGTTAGATCCTTTAAGGTGGCCTTCTTAAGAAGTTCAAAAGGAGCTTCACACAAGACCCTGAGGACTAAATTAAGGCTCCAGGATGGACATATTGGACGGACTGGGGGATTCAAATGCTTTGCCTCCCAGAGGAAACGCACCACATCCGGATGCGCCTCTAGTGCCACACCAAGAACCTTGCCTCTGAGGCAACCCAAGGCCGCCACCTGGACCCAGAGGGAATTAAAGGATACTCCTTTGCTTAAGCCTTTCTGTAAGAATCTCGCCACCAAGGACTGACGAGGGAGAACCCCCTGCTTGCGACACCATGATTCAAAGACCTTCCACACCCTGACGTAAGTCAAAGAGATAGATGTCTTCCGTGACTGAAGTAGCGTGGTAATCACGTCCTCTGCATAACCCTTCTTCAACTGCTGCTTTCAAAAGCCAGGCTGCTAGACAAAAGCGATCTGCCTGATCAAAAAATATAGGGCCTTGATGAAGCAGATTTGGAAGATGACTCAGCCTCAGGGGACTGTCCACTGTGAGGTTGTTCAGGTCCATGAACCAGGGCCGTATGGGCCATTTCGGGGCCACCAAGATTACCGTTCCGGGGTGAACTTCTATCCTCCAGAGAATCTTGCCTATCAGAGGCTACGGAGGGAATACATACAGCAAAACGTTGTTCAGCCATGAGAGCACCAAGACGTCGACCCCTTCCACTCTGTGTTCTCTTCTGTGACTGAAAAAGCGTGGAGCCTTGGCATTCCTTTGAGTCACCATCAAATCCAGATGGGGGACCCCATCTGCGAAAGAAGAGGACCATCACTTCCGTCTGAAAGCTCCCATTCTCCAGAATCTTAAGAACATAAGAAAATGCCATACTGTGTCAGACCAAGGGTCCATCAAGCCCAGCATCCTGCTTCCAACAGTGGCCAATCCAGGCCACAAGAACCTGGCAAGTACCCAAAAACTAAGTCTATTCCATGTTACCATTGCTAATGGCAGTGGCTATTCTCCAGGTGAACTTAATAGCAGGTAATGGACTTCTCCTCCAAGTACTTATCCAATCCTTTTTTAAACACAGCTATACTAACTGCACTAACCACATCCTCTGGCAACAAATTCCAGAGTTTAATTGTGCGTTGAGTAAAAAAGAACTTTCTCCGATTAGTTTTAAATGTGCCCCATGCTAATTTCATGGAGTGCCCCCTAGTCTTTCTACTATCCGAAAGAGTAAATAACCGATTCACATCTACCCATTCTAGACCTCTCATGATTTTAAACACCTCTATCATACCCCCCTCAGTCGTCTCTTCTCCAAGCTGAAAAGTCCTAACCTCTTTAGTCTTTCCTCATAGGGGAGTTGTTCCATTCCCCTTATCATTTTGGTAGCCCTTTTCTGTACCTTCTCCATTACAATTATATCTTTTTTGAGATGCGGCGACCAGAATTGTACACAGTATTCAAGGTGCGGTCTCACCATGGAGCGATACAGAGGCATTATGACATTTTCCGTTTTATTCACCATTCCCTTTCTAATAATTCCCAAATCTTGCCACTGCTGGTTCAGAAAGACTGCTTGTACTTTGTCAATCCCCGGAAATGCATTCTGAAGAACATGAATCAAAGACATTTCTGGTGATCCTTGTGGATACCGACATGTGAGTAAGCTTCTGCCAGATCCAGGGAAGCCAAGAACTCCCTGCCTGACCACCGCAAAGACCAAGTGTAGGGTCTCCATCTGAAAATGCGGCACTTTGAGGGCCTTGTTCACCTTTTTCAGGTCCAGGATCAGACAGAAAGAACCTTCCTTCTTCAGTACCATGAAATAGATGGAATAACGCTCCATCTTCCACTCTCCCTGTGGAATGGGAACAATGGCTCCAAGGCACTCCACCCTATGAAGGGTTTGCCGAACAATCTGTCTTTTCATAGGGGATCTGCATGGAGAGATCATGAACAGGACTCGGAGAGGCCGAGCAAATTCTAACAGGTAGCCGTGTTCTATGATGCTCAGAACCCACTGGTTGGACCTTTCCTCGAAAAACAGGGACAGCCATCCGCCAACAACCGGAATGAAGGAATGGGCCAGCCACATCTCATTGGGAGGACTTGGGCCCCAGGGACCCCTGTATGCCTTCTCGAGTCACTCTATGGCCGCAAAAGGAATGAGACCAGAATCGAGACCTCCCCGAGGCTTGTCGCTGGCCCGGAGCAGGAGCCCTGCTCTGCCAGAAGTGTCTCTGTCCCGAAGACGACAGCGGGTCAGAGGAAAACCTTCAGATGCCTTAGGTTTGTCCTGCGGAAGCTTATTGTTGCCTAGAGACTTAATCAGCTGCTCCAAGTCTTCACCAAAAAGGAATTAGCCCTTAAGCTAAGCTGAGCCTTAGAGGAGACATCAGCAGACCAGTTGCGTAACCATAAGAGCCTCCTCACTGAGACTGCGGAGACCATCATCCTGGAGGAGGTACAAAGGAGGTCATATAAGGCATCTGCCCCATACGCAACAGCTGCCTCCAAACACTCTGCGTGTGCTGAGTCCTGAGGCGGTAGATCCCTGGTAGTCAGCACCTGCTGCACTCAGCTCAGGCTCGCCCGAAGCATGAAACTGCTACAGACGGCAGCCCGAATGCCAAGGGCCAAGACTTTGAATATTCGTTTGAGATGTATTTCGAGCTTCTGTCCTGGAGGTCTTTAAGGGCCATCACACCTGTTACCGGAATAGTAGGGGGGGGGGGGGGTTTGTGATGGCCGACATGGAGGCATCCACCTTTGGAATTTTCAAAAGCTCTACATTCTCCTCAGGAAAAGGGTAAAGTTTGTCCATAGCTCAGCCCATTCTCAGATCCGACTCCGGAGTATTCCACTCCAGGACCATAATTTGCTGAACCATATGATGGAACAGGAAAGTCTTGGCTGGACCTCGCAAACCAGTCAGGACTGGATCCACTGGATCCTGTGCCGAGACATCAGGAGGGAGTGCAATTCCTAGCTCTGCTAAGACATGTGGAATGAGAGGTTCCAACTCCTCCCTCTGAAATAGGCGAATGACCTTTGGGTCGTCTCCCTCCAGATGTAAAGCCTTCTCCGGCTCCTCATCCAGGTTGACTCCAAAAAGGAGCGGAGGGTCCAAGGGAGGATCAGGATGTCTGCCATGGTCCAAAGTGCCCCGAGTAGGGCTCAAGTGTCCCGGAAGTGAGGGGCCCCAAATCTTTTGGACCTTGAGAGATCTCTGTGGCTCCAGCCGCTTGGGGACCTTCCTTGGAGACCCCTCTATCTGCCCAAATGGTGAACCACAGCTTTGCTGCAACTGACTAGCTAGGTAAACTTTATGCATTAACAGCACAAAGTCTGAAGTAAAAACAGCTGGGCCTGCCACACCCCCCTCCAGGGGATCGGGATAGACATCAGAGAGGTTGGGCAGCGAGTCTTGAGGGCCCTCAGGACTCGATTGAGCAGGAGATCCCCTCCCCCAGCCGCCTTAGCTTGAGCTGCAGAAAAAGTTTTCAAGATGGCCGCCATTCCCGTGTTCAGCGGGAACAGGTCGGCCTGATCCGCCTGCATAGTCATAATCGATTCTGAACTAAATTTTAAAAAACACATTTCAACCAAAACAAAGGAAGGGTACAGCAAAATTCAGATTTTAAAACAATTGAAACCATTACTAAATCCCTCTGACTTCAGATTAGTACTCCAACTTCTAATTTTTGCTAACATTGACTACTGCAATTCTCTTCTACTGGGCTTATCATCCTCCACCATACGTCCTCTCCAAATTCTACAGAACACTGCAGCCAGAATTCTAACAGGAACCAAGAAACATGACCATATAACACCAATCCTAATATCCTTACACTGGTTAAATATTGAATCGAATACAAAGTCTTAGGCATTCTTCACAAAATCATATATATGGTGAACATAATTGACTGGCTTAATGCCACCATTAAGATTCACACGCCACAATGCAATCTCCGTTCTGCTAATAAAGGTCCCCTAAATATTCCCTCTGTCCGTTCAGCACACCTCTCTCAAGTAAGAGATAGGGATTTATCATTGGCAGGACCCAAGTGCTGGAATTCCCTTCAACCAGATCTAAAAGTATTCAGAAAGGAAGTAAAGACATGGCTTTTTACAAAGGCCTATCAGGATCCAACATGATTCTTTTTATAACCTGTTTAAAGAGCTTTTCTGTTTCAGTCCTGACTTTATGACTATGTTATCCGTTCACACTTTTACTGAATACAGCTGCCTCTAGTATTTTATTATCTTTTATTTTATTCTATTAATCATGTATTTTTTATTCTCCATTGTATTTGTTATTATTACATTTTGCTATCTTTACTATTTATTGTAAAATTCTGTAAACTGTTGTGATGGTTCCCGGACGGTATATAAAAGTTATTAAATAAATAGCAGGCCATTTGCCTGCACCGCAGGACTTCGCCGCTGATCCTGACACGGCCCCCGAAGATCTCTCCCCGTTGGGGAGGCAACAAGCGCACAGGCCTGTGCGAGAGAGCTGCGAAGCTGCTTCCCTGCAGGGTCGAGCAGCGCACAGAGCATGGCATGGTCGCTGAGGGAGTGTTCAGGGAAGGCGCCGCTGCGAAAGAAAATCAGAGAAGGGATTCGGGGACCAGACGGGCAGCCGCAGCCACCGCCACAGCCTCGGATCACGAAAGTGGAAAAAACTGCTGCGCAGCTAAACAGTAACAGAGCTGTGCATAATTTTTTTTTTGTAGACGTTCAGAGAGTAACAAAGAAAAAAGGTTACTGACAAGGCATACAGGCTGCTCCGGATCTAGGCTGGGGGAGGGAACGGACCACCAATGATCACCCCAGGCACCTCACTAGAGTGGGGAGCAACCAGGACCTGCCGACCCCCTGGGAGGAATCTCCACTTCTTGTTGTCCTGCTTGATCAAAAGGGATCTTCTTTTGCTTTTTTTTTTTTTTTTATAGAATCTTGAAATTGGTTCAAGACCGCAGGTTTTGATTCACCTCCATCAGATGGAGACAGAAATACTGAAGAGATGCAGGTGGCACACAGGAAAATTGGTTCTTGCCTGCTAATTTTCGTTCCTGTAGTACCACAGATCAGCACAAAGACAGGGCGGAGTATACGGCTCACACATATAGAGGAAATACAATAGACAATAATGTGTGCAAGCAATATACTGATCAATATTCATTAATGAAAAATATTTTATTTGTAAGAACATACACATAAAGTGGTGCGTAATTTCAAACATAAACAATTGAGCCAAAACAGGACAAATGAGGGTCCATATTTTCGGATCAAACGCATCGCTTTTGTCTAGTGGCATGGCTTTTGAGAGGTGTCGTCTGAGAAAAAAGGGTTTCTCAGAGGCGGTAATCACAATTCTCTTGCAGTCTAGAAAGACATAAGAACATGCCATACTGGGTCAGACCAAGGGTCCATCAAGCCCAGCATCCTGTTTCCAACAGTGGCCATTCCAGGCCATAAGAACCTGGCAAGTACCCAAAACTAAGTCTATTCCATGTTACTGTTGCTAGTAATAGCAGTGGCTATTTTCTAAGTCAACTTAATTAATAGCAGGTAATGGACTTCTCCTCCAAGAACTTATCCAATTCTAACTGCCCTAACCACATCCTCTGGCAACAAATTCCAGAGTTTAAATGTGCACCGAGTGAAAATGAACTTTCTCCGTTTAGTTTTAAATGTGCCACATGCTAACTTCATGGAGTGCCCCCTAGTCTTTCTATTATCTGAAAGAGTAAACAACCAATTCACATCTACCCGTTCTAGACCTCTCATGATTTTAAACACCTCTATCATATCCCCCCCTCAGCCGTCTCTTCTCCAAGCTGAAAAGTCCTAACCTCTTTAGTCTTTCCTCATAGGGGAGCTGTTCCATTCCCTTATCATTTTGGTAGCCCTTCTCTGTACCTTCTCCATCACAACTATATCTTTTTTGAGATGTGGCGACCAGAATTGTACACAGTATTCAAGATGCGGTCTCACCATGGAGCGATACAGAGGCATTACGACATTTTCCGTTTTATTCACCATTCCCTTTCTAATAATTCCCAACATTCTGTTTGCTTTTTTGACTGCCACAACACACTGAACCGATTTCAATGTGTTATCCACCATGACGCCTAGATCTCTTTCTTGGGTGGTAGCACCTAATATGGAACCTAACATTGTGTAACTATAGCATGGGTTATTTTTCCCTATATGCATCACCTTGCACTTATCCACATTAAATTTCAGCTGCCATTTCGATGCCCAATTTTCCAGTCTCTCATAAGGTCTTCTTGCAATTTATCACAATCTGCTTGTGATTTAACTACTCTGAACAATTTTGTATCATCTGCAAATTTGATTACCTCACTCGTTGTATTTCTTTCCAGATCATTTATAAATATATTGAAAAGTAAGGGTCCCAATACAGATCCCTGAGGCACTCCACTGCCCACTCCCTTCCACTGAGAAAATTGTCCATTTAATCCTACTCTCTGTTTCCTGTCTTTTAGCCAGTTTGTAATCCACGAAAGGACATCGCCATCTATCCCATGACTTTTTATTTTTCCTAGAAGCCTTTCATGAGGAACTTTGTCAAACGCCTTCTGAAAATCCAAGTACACTACATCTACCGGTTCACCTTTACCCACATATTTATTAACTCCTTCAAAAAAGTGAAGCAGATTTGTGAGGCAAGACTTGCCTTGGGTAAAGCCATGCTGACTTTGTTCCATTAAACCATGTCTTTCTATATGTTCTGTGATTTTGATATTTAGAACACTTTCAACTATTTTTCCTTGCACTGAAGTCAGGCTAACCAGTCTGTAGTTTTCCGGATCGCTGTTGTGTCCGTCGGTGCCCGACGCCCTCTCTCCGCCCTCCTTACCTCTTTGGTGCCTCCCTCTCCGGCCATGGGAAGATTGGCTGCCACGGCGTTCTTCTGCCGCAAGTCTTCGGGCGTTCCCGGACCGGCTCGATGCTATCTGCCATGTTCCTGGAGGCCTAGGGGTGCACGCGCGGCGCAGCCCCAACTGAAGTACCGGCAATGGCGCGAACCTCGGGGGTGTCCCCCTAAGATGACGTCACCCGCGACAGATATTTAAGGTCTCAGTATTTGCTAACACATCGAGTTAGCAAAGATTGACAAAGGATTGACATCGGATTGACTACGGACTCGCTTTATCTTTCTGAGCAACTCTGCCTCCTTGGACTTACCAGAGGTACCCGCTCCTCGGGGGCTTCGCTCTCTCCTTTGTTTTTCAGGTGACAGTCTAGAACCGGTACTCGCACCTCGAGGGCCCTTGTTCTCAGACTTGCTTCATATACTCTTCTGCCTGGAAGTCATCACTACCAACTATATCAGCTACATCAGTGAGTTACCATCGTTCTCTCTGAGCTTTCCCTGGAACCAGGTACTCGCTCCTCGAGGGCCTACACATGCCAGCTCCTGGGCTTTATTGGGACATTGTGTGAGTGTTACCATCTGCATACACTGCCTACTCACTATATTTCATTTTCTCTACAGCTCAGCCTCCAGGGATCGCTGTTCCAGTATCTGAGGGACTACAGCCCAGCCGGGCTTTCCAGCTCACTACTGCCACCTCTGGTGGTTCAGTATACTGTCTAATAAAAGATCTAGTGTGTGTCTGTCTCCATACTCTGAGCCTGACCGGTGGTCCCTCTCGGGATCCACCCCGGGGGGCGTGGTCATCTGCCACCGGCCCAAGGATCCACCCACAACTCTCCCAAACAATAACAATCGCCCCTGGAGACCTTTTTAAATATTGGGGTTACATTAGCTATCCTCCAGTCTTCAGATATAATGTATGGTCCACTCCTCGTAAAACAGGGACAACCAGCCTCCTACGGTTGGCACCGAGGAGCGAACCAGCCAGGCATCACTGGGAAGATTTGGAGCTGCCTTGGTAATTATTATTATTATTTATTATTATTATACCGACATTCGTTTAGTAACATCACATCGGTTCACAATCAACAATGCTTAGCAACAGTGCTATATAAATTAACGACTAGCAGCAGTGCTTTACAATTGAATATTTTAACTTAATAGAGTAATGATAATGCTATACCATTGAAAAATTTAACTTAATAGAATTTAACTTAATAGAAATTAAGGAATTTAACTTAATAGAATTTAACTTAATAGAAATTGGGAGACCATCTCTCCCAATTCTTCTTCCGCAAAAGGACTGGGTCCATGATGGCTGCTTCCCAGCCTCATGGCTGTCGCTGGGAATTACTAGAGGTCGTTGCAGGGTGAAAACGCCTGTTCCTTCCCGCCAGAAAGCGGGCCAGGAAGGAGCTTTTCCCTTTGGGCTTATCTTCAGGCAATTTATGCACCTTGTTCTCGCCGAGAAGTTTAATCATCTCCTCCAAATCTTGCCGAATATCAAGTTTCCCTTAAAGGACAAAGCACCCAGCTGAGCCTTAGAGGAGATGTCGGCCGACCAATTCCTCAACCAGAGGAGCCTGCGAGCCAAGACTAGAGTTCTGGATGACATCCTGAGAAGATCACATAAGGCATCAGCGCCATAGGCCACCACGGCTTCCAGCCGCTCCGCTTCCTGGGTCTCAGAATCCGACAAGGACTTGTCAGCTTGTAAGCAGTGCACCTAGCGCAAGCCCGCTCCGAGCATGAAGCTGCTACATACAGCTGCTCGAATGCCAAGCACCGAAACCTCAAAAATCTTCTTGAGGTACGCTTCCAAATTTCAGTCCTGAAGGTGCTTTAGAGCCTTGGCACCAGCCACCGGATTGGTGGTCTTCTTTGTGACCGCCAAAACCGAAGCATCCACCTTGGTAGCTTTAGGATCTCGGGAAGTTCAAGGCCTCTTGGCCTGTCCTGTGGATCCATGCACCTTTCTGGTTTTCCTGGCTTTTGTAAGCTTTATGAAGCAGGAGCACAAAATCGAATAAAAAAAATCTGACGAAGGATCCGAGTCATCTTGAGAGTTCATTATCAGTCGAGCCAAGATTCCCTGCCCTAATTCGGCCTCCTCCGAAGGTACCAGGCTCAGGGGACAATAAGGGAGAGAAATCCTCCTCCCCTTCCGCATGCTGTGAGGCAGCCGAAAAGGTAGACAAGATGACCGCCATTCCCGCACTCAGCGAGAACGGGTCGTCTACACGCTGCCTCGGTAAGATGAGCCCGCCAGATTCGTGGCGCCCGCGGGAACAAGACGCGTCTTTCCCCAATGAAGGCTCTCCCCCAGAGAGGCATCGAGCGCGTCGGCTGTCCCAGGAGAGGCGCGCGTGTGTATCTCCACAAACCGAGCAGGAGGAACCACGCGGCATCCCGAAGTAGAGAGCCGCCACAACAAGGCACCAGAAAACAAGAACACTGAAGTGCAGGGAGGGGGCGGGGGCCCGCTCCGCGAATGCCCGACCTGCCGCTCCCCAAAGCCTACTATCAAAAAGAAAAAAAAAATCACTTTTTTTTTTTTAAAGCATCAAAAAGAAAAAGGACGCTTCCCTTAAAGAGTGGCAGCAGCTCTGGTCCTCCCCACAGGGTGCAGACGCTGGAACCTCCAGTATTCACCCTGAGTAGTGCCAAGGTAGAGAGCAATCAGGGTTCCCAACCCCCTGTCCGTACGCCTCACCAACCAGGGGGGGGGGGGTCCCACCAGGACCTAGCAACCCCTTGGGAGGCTCAGAAGATTCAAAATCCTTTTTTTTTTTTTTCTTCAGACTGCAGACCGCAGGTTTTGCACCTCCACCATCTGCTGGAGACAGAGAAGTACTGAGAAATTGCAGGTGCCACCTCAAGTTAAGTGGCAGTGTCAGTAAAACTTTCTCTGTCTCCATCTGCTGGAAGGGAGGCAAAACCCAGCAGTCTGGACTGATCCGGGTTTGCTCATCCAACATTGCCACCACCTGGTCGTGGCATTGATACATTAAACTTAATTTTGCCTAGACAGAACTATGCTCTATGTTCCATTACATTTATAAGAGAAAAAAGCGTGCAGGGAAAGTTTTGTTCAAAAATGCAAAGCAATATAAAAATTTTAAAAAACGGGACATCTGTAGAAGGATCCATAATGTAAATAACCAGAGGTATTTAAGAAAACTCAGAACATCAGTAATGTTCCTACATTATAAACATTTCTTTTTGAGATATTTTTCTTTAAAAATTCCCTCCCCCTTTTGACTGGCCATTTGTTGCCATGTGAACTTTTTTGCACCATGTGTGTGGGATTTAGCTTCCTCTTTGTGCAAGCTGCCGTCGTGTATTTAATGAAACGGTGTGCTTATGTTCTTGCTCCAACTTGGCTGAACCAAATACGGCTGCTGCTTTACTTCTCTGTGAGGTCTTAACTTTTATGAGCGTTTATTATGGTCACCGCTTGTTTCTATTACTTCTTGACATGTTTCTTTTTTCCTACTGCTGTACAGTAATTGCTTAGAGATTTCATTCTTTATGTATTTTTAATATACTGTACCACAATTAACCTCAAATTTCTATTTTGTTATAGGTATGTCCCTCCTGTAAGGAGAAACACGGCCGTGTCAGGATATTTAACCCTTTTGCTATTTACAACTGGATTGATGTTGGATTAATGGACGATTAAAAATTGGATTGGGACTACTGAACCCTTGTTGTGCACTTTTCAACAAAGCTTTCCCTGCTCACTTTTTTTGTCTTGTTTCTATTTAAGTATGGGGATATTATAGCATACACTCTGTCTTCATTTACATTTATAATATACATAATCAATCCAGAAAGATTGTCCTGACAGGCTTACAACTACTTATCTTTCCTCCAAAACCAACATCATCCCTTTATCTGCCTCTGTGGATAATTTGGTCATTCTCTCAGCCTGCCGTCTTGGGAGTCTTTTTCAGCTCCTTCCCCTCCTCTGCAGACATTCAAAAAGTGTTATTTCTTTCTCTGTATCACCATCAAAATCCATCCCATCCTTTCTGAACACACTATCAAAACCCTGATCCATTCTCTCACCTCCTCCCGCTCAGATTACTGAAACCTGCTTCTCACAGGTCTCTCGTTGGGTCATCTCTCTCCACTATAATCTGTTTAAAATTCCGCTCCAATGTTATCACCACGGGACCCATCTTCTCAAGTCACCGCATTGGCTCCCCATCCGCTTCCACGCAGATTCAAGCTTCGCCTGCTCACCCTACGAGAGCCTTCACTCTGCAGCTCCTCCTCCTCCCTCCCCTCCCCCCCCCCACCTACCTCACAACCTTCATTTTTTTAAATTTATTTAAATTCTGATTTTCCACGCTTCAAAGTGGATTACATTCACGGCGCGCTACTCTTAACTGTGCCCCCATTTCCTCCATCACCAGAGCCAGGCACTTTCCGCCTTTTTTTTGGCGAATGCCTGGAACAGCCTTCCTGAGCTGGTGCGTCATGCTGTCTTCTCTGGCCCTAGTCAAATCCCGCCTAAAATCTCACCTTTCCCCCCGCCCCCCAACTTTGTTTTTATGGAAGCATTTTTAACATATGCACAATATAACAGCATATACAGAAAATGAGATCCCATACAAATTACAGCAATTATGTTACCATTCTATATCTTTCAAAACTCAAAGTGTCAAGTTAGCTTATAACAAACCAAATAAGATGATCACTGGATCAAATTATCTTTCCTGATGTATATGCGTATCTATATACACAGTATGTACTATATTTTAATAAATCCAAGCCATATTTCTGAAATACTAACTATACATTTTTACAACCAATAAAATTCACAACTTCCGAAAACAAGGACTAAAGTGTGATAATTCCGACAGCAGCCATTGTGTAACTGAGGACCAACTGGATATAAATAGCTCGCATTTCTCCTTCAGGTTCATAGCTGACTTCTCATATTACCTTATCTCCCTCACTTTAGAACCCCATTCCACATAAACTTGAACCCATACTGGCTTTCCAGTTCCTAGCTATTACAATTCTTGCAGCTAAAAGCAATTACAATATAAGGTGTGTATGCTTCCCTAAAGTTTTTCTCTGCCTCCAAGAATCCCAAAACAGACAATGTAGGATCCATATCCATTACTAGACCTGCAATTTCCTTTATCTCGTATTTTCCCTCAGAAATCTTGAATTTCCACACACTCCAATACATATGGAACAAACTGCCAATAGTAATTACTTCTTCTCTAACACAGTGCAGAATCCGTTATCCCCATATATTTGCTAGGGGTGGGACAAGATGTAGCCTAGAAATGATCTTAGATTGTGACCTTCTATACAACTCAGAAAATGAACATCTGGAAGCCAAGCTACGCACAACTTTGCAGTGCACAGAAGCTAAAGGTGCATCTAGCCAGGTATTCCAGACAGCTGTGTGCAGATGTTCCTTATTGCTCCATGCATCATGTAATAGTTTATATATTTTAGACAACAAAGCTTCATATGAAGCATTACTAAACAAACATCTTTCCTTGGAATGGGTTTCTTAATATCTGCATTGATTTCCCGGGCCTAACAGCAAAAAAACCTCAACTGGAAGTAATGAAAGAAGAGAATTCTAATTTTAATTTTAGCTTCCAACTGTTGTAAAGATGAGAACGTGTCACAATTTAAAGCTGTATCGCACAACAGAAATCTTTTTTTTTTGTTTCGTTTATCACTCCAGCTTACAAACCTGCATTAGAAAAACAACTTATTTTCCATACATGGAGAAGGGGGGGGGGGGGAACGTAAAGGGGGACACAGCAATGAAGCAGAGAAAATTATTTATAAGCTAACATACTGTGGGTGAGGTGAAAAACTGAGCCTTGTGAGGCTATTTTTAAATCTTGAACCTGGCTATCCCTAATCATAGCCTTATTGATTTTAAACATGCTTTCTATAATAAATACACCTCCTAAAGTCTCTTACATCTGTGTATCTTGATTAGACTGTAAGGCTCAATGAGCAGGGATCATCTCTGATGTGTATCTGTACAGTGCTGCATATGTCAAGTATTAGTAATGTATGGGTGTAAAAGGGTATATAGTTAAGAGGGACATAGCGGAGGGGATATGCAGGGACGGATTTAAGATGATGGCACCTGTAGGCAGGTAATTTAGGGCACAGGAGTTCCCTCCTTCCCCTCCCCGGAAAGCAAAGAGCAGCATGGGAGGTCCCAGTTTCCTATGCCTAATCTGGCCCTGGGGATATGGGTGTACGGAGCAAGCACATTCAGGCCGATAACAGTAAAAAAAAATGTGGGAGAGCCGGTGCTCCGTGTTGAGCGCCCGCTCTCCCGGGCACGCGATTCTCTATTTCAATGAGGTGGTGCGCTAATAAGGAGGCGCTAGGGACAATAGCGCGCCCCTAGCGCCTCCTTATTAGCAAAGAGGTGGCTGTCAGTGGGTCCCGACAACTGACGCTCTATTTTACCGGCATCGGCTTCCGAACCCGCTGACAGCCACGGATTAGGAAAACAGACGCCGCACCGGTAAAACTGAGTTTCTGTTTTTCTAACCCGTCAACTGGCGGGCAGATTTTTAAAAAATATTTATTTTCATTTTTTGTTCCTCCGATTTAATATCGCTAGGATATTAAGTCGTAGGGTGTACAGAAAAGCAGTATTTTGGGCTTTTCTGTACTTTTCCAGGTTGCTTAGAACTTAAACGCCTGCCCAGTATCCCAAGCGACTAACTAATAGGCTCATCAACATGCATTTGCATGTGATGAGCACTATTAGTTTTCGAGGGAGGGGGGGGGGGGGTTGGCCGCGCGTTTTCGATGCACTATTACCCCTTACAGTATAAGGGGTAACAGACGTGGGTCAGAAACACAAGGCAAATAGCGTGATGAATGGTGCACTGGGTCGAGCGCACCATTCTGTATCAGCCTGATTGTGAGGGAGTACTGGTGTCTAATAGGAGGGGGCACACTGTGAAAAGTATAGTAGGAGGAGCACACATATTGAGGTGGTGTGGGGGTGTAGGAGGTACCACACTGGAAACAGGGCATGGGAGTTTAGTGGAAACTAAGGGCAAAGGGAGAAATATGGGTGCACAGTAGAAGGTGGGGCAACACTGACACTTACCGGCAGTTTGGTGAGTGGTGCATTGCTGACATGTTTCCCAAACACTTCCTCCTGGAACTGCAGCAACTGCAGCACCAAGCTGGAGAGGGATTTGTTGGTAGGTGGCTCTGCCTGGATGTACTGGAGAGAAGGGGAAAACAGAAGATTAGTATCAAAGGGTTAAAAAAAAACCGGCAAGGAGCAGTTTCACTGAGTGGAATAAAGGCAGACCAAAAGAACAGCTGCCCTGTCAGACACCACAGTCAGCAGTGATCAGCTCTCAGGGAGCAGAGCCCACGTGGCAGCACCAACACTCACACTGCTGACATGTGATCTGGAAGGAGGATTCTGATCACTAACGAGCTCAGCACAGGTACATCCATTGCCTGAGCTGTGCAGAACTAATCTCAGGTAAAGAGAATACAGCAGTGGATGTACTCGTTGGGTAGATTTTTCTCCTACTTTCTTACTATCCCAGGATCTCCAGCACCACATGACCCTGGGCCCATGAAACTAAGACTTGTCACTCTGGAACCAATTATGATGTCACAAGCAAAGGAATCTTTTACCCACAGCTGGACAAAGATGACCCTTGACCCGTCACTAATGCACAGACCGCCAGTGTCAATCTGAACTTCGGTAAAGGTTGGCTAAGAGGAAGCAAGGCGATGAGGCAAACAAAAAGATACCTCCGGCTGTCTGCTTGCTGAATACACGGGGTCAAAGATAAGTGCAGTCTGGGAGCACCAGTGCAGGAGGAGGTCATCTGTACCCACTGCACAGCACTGCTCCCCAGCCCGGCTGTCAGCAGTGAGCATAGCTTTCATTTCTAAGGCAGGGGATCTGCCACTGTCAACCCCACTCTGGGATAAGCAGATCGAGGGGCATGGGTCGTATTGGAGGGACTTGGTTGTATTAAAAGGGAGTAATGGAAGTACTGGGGGAGGGCGATGGCGGATGATGGGACCCCCTCGGGAGAGAATGTCCAGTTGCAGCCAGATGTATGAGGCACCCCCCAATACTCCTATAGTGATCCTCTCCCCCGCCGCCGGCGGCTCTCTTCCGGGGGGGGGGGGGAGCCCGGCCCCGCTCCGCTCCTCCCCCCTTTGTTCCCGGACTGAGGTTGGCGGAGCGGCGGCCTCCTCCCCCTGGTCTCACTACCTTCTTGTAGTTCTTCCCTAGCCACAGCCGCACGTTGTCGAACTGCGAGACGGTGTCGGAGGCCTCGTAAAATTTCACGTTCGGGCCTCCGTCCTTCTTCCGCACCGCCATCTTCCGAGCACCACGGCGGGGTCAGAGCGCCGCCTGCCGGCCGCAGCCGCAATCGAAACGGCGGGGTCAGAGCGCCACCTGCCGGGGGAACGGGGACACACGTGATGCTTTTGGTGGATTTTATTTGGCGAGTCATCGCTGTTTTAGTTGCATGGATAACTGCAAGGCAGATTTACTTTCATTCCTTCCAGGAAGAGAGCCCCCGCCTCTCAATCAATAAGAAGAAAAGTCTAAGGAAAAGAACAAACTACCCAATACTAGGGGTGTTGGCATTGTTACGTCACAGGCGCCAGTAAGAACTACACTCACGAGCTCGCCCTCGCCTGCCTGTGTGTGTCGCGCTCTGTCAGGGAGCTGCGCGCGCAGCTGCCCGGGAGTCACGGTGGCCGAGTGGTTAAGGCGTTGGACTCGAAATCCAATGGGGTTTCCCCGCACAGGTTCGAATCCTGTTCGTGACGAACGGGTTATATTTTGCTGTTTCGATTTTTTTTTCTTCTCCACCCTTTTCCGGATGTATTGCTTTTTTTTTTTTTTTTTGCCCCGCTTTTGCCCAAATTTTGCCTTTCAGTAAGGAAATGAAAAGGCGGGACTGGGCAAAGCCGCTGCCGATTCTGCACCGAGCAGGGTGACCGGCTTTGGTGGTATGGTTGCCGTGCTTGTCTACTTTTATGGTGATGACCTGCTCGAATACGAAATCTTGTAAAGAAATATAGTATTCATCCAATAAAAAGCGAGCACCTTGTATTTGTTTCTGGATTGACCCTTATTTCCACATTTTTTAAAGAAATTGTCCTGTCCTGCTTAATTAAATATGATTTATTAACTGCCTTTCTGAAAGTAAACTTCACCAAGATGGTGTACAATGGTATAAGCTACTGGTACATTTATCATAAATAGGTTACACATTAAAATAAATAACATTAGTACTTTTAAATTGACAGATTGTGTAGGATGCACATGAGAGTAAATAATAACTGGTACAGTTAACTTGACATTATAAAGGAGGACATTACACACAAGGTTGGGGATAGTGATGCATATGAATAGCACATTAGGCAATAGCTATTGATTGACAGATAGACTTGGTACAGCAGGTCATAGCATGAAGATGTCAGTAACTGACATTATATGATGGGCCTTAATATCTGACATTGATAAATACAGACTCATTGTAGACAGTGATAGAATAAGTAGAATCTGCTTGAGAATTAGGGGTTTTTTGTGCACAATTATCCTGTTTTTTTCAATCTGGCCATTCATGGAAATCAAATTCAATTGAATGGTGTAAACCACCCAGAACATGTCTATAAATGGGCAGTAATTACAATTATTTATTTATATATTTATTTGCATTAAGTTCATGCATAATGCACTTATGGGCCAATGCAACAGCAGATGCTTAGGCCAGGGCACCGGTTAACTCTGGATTGGACGCGCTAAACTAACGTCCGATGCAATAATGGGATTAGCGCGACCAAACCGCCTGTCTAATCGAGTAGGTAGCTAATAGTGCTCATCCTATGTAAATTGATGTAGATGAGGCTATTAGCCATTACCGCAGGATGCAAAAAAAAATGACCACACACCCAAATCACTCTGTTTTAACGTGGAAAATTTAACGCCAGCCCCAGCACTGTTCTCCTGTCAGCAGGGCAGGGGCAGGAAGGGCAGGTAAGAATGAGGAGGGGAGACTGGAAAGAGAGGTGAGAGCAGGGATGAAAGGAGGGGGGGGGTGGCAAGGATGATAGGAGGAGGGCAGGAACAGAAAGTATGAGGAGAGCAAGAATGGAAAGGGGGGGGCAAGAACAAGGAGGTGAGGATGGAAGGAGGTGGCAGGTACAGCAGTTAAGAGCAAGGCGGGAAGGGTGGAAGGTAAGAGTGAGGCTACAGGTGGTAGCATGAGTGAAGCTGGTATTTTTCATTGGTGATAGTAGCAGGGGTGTCAAATAGTTTTCTCACCAGATGCCGGTTAGCCTAGAGCTGGCCCTGACCAATCTCATCTTCCCTTCTGCTCTTTCATCCCCCCCTCCAAGTTCATCTCTATTCCCCTGATCTCTCCATCTCCCATCCCCCTCAAATTCATCTCCTTTTCTCCCAGGTTCCTCTCCAACACCAGAAGGGGTTTGTTTTTTTTTTATCTCCCTCTGCCCTTGCAGTCTAAGACAGAATTTGAAAAGAAGTTGGCCGTAGAGGCAAAATCTCACAATAAAAACGTTTTAAAATATATGCGAAGCAGAAAGCCTACGAGGGAGTCAGTTGGACCATTAGATGAGCGAGGGGTTAAAGGGTCACTTAAAAAAGATAAGGCCATCACGGAAAGATTAAACGATTTCTTTGCTTCTGTGTTTACTGAAGAGGATGTTGGGGAGATACCCGTTCCGGAGAAGGTAATGATTCAGATGAACTGAACCAAATCATGGTGAACCTATAAGATGTGGTAGGCCTGATTGACAAACTGAAGAGTAGTAAATCACCTGGACCACATGATATACACCCCATGGTTCTGAAGGAACTAAAAAATGAAATTTCAGATCTATTAGTTAAAATTTGTAACCTATCATTAAAATCAGCCATTGTACCTGAAGACTAGAGGGTGGCTAATGTAACCCCAATATTTAAAAAGGGTTGCAGGGGCAATCTGGGAAACTACAGACCAGTTAGCCTGACTTCATTGCCAGAAAAAATAGTGGAACATAAGAAACATAATAAATTGCCATGCTGGGTCAGAAGAAGGGTCCATCAAGCCCCAGCATCCTGTTTCCAACAGAGGCCAAACCAGGCTACAAGAACCTGGCAAGTACCCAAACACTAAGAAGATCCCATGCTACTAATGCCAGTAATAGCAAAGGCCATTCCCTAAGTCAGCTTGATTAATAGCAGTTAATGGACTTTTCCTCCAAGAACTTATCCAAACTTTTTTAAACCCAGCTACACTAACTGCACTAACCCCATCCTCTGGCAACAAATTCCAGAGCATTGAGTGAAAAAGAATTTTCTGCAATTAGTCTTAAATGTGCTACTTGCTAACTTCATGGAGTGTTCTAAAGATCAAGTCACAGAACATATAGAAAGACATGGTTTAATGGAACAAAGTCAGCATGGCTTTACCCAAGGCAAGTCTTGCCTCACAAATCTGCTTTACTTTTTTGAAGGGGTTAATAAACGTAGATATAGGTAAACCGGTAGATATAGTATATTTGGATTTTCAGAAGGCGTTTGACAAAGTTCCTCATGAGAGGCTTCTAGGAAAAGTAAAAATTATGGGATAGGTGGCAATGTCCTTTTGTGGATTACAAACTGGCTAAATGACAGGAAACAGAGAGTAGGATTAAATGGTCAATTTTCTCAGTGGAAAAATGTAAGCAGTGGAGTGCCTCAGGGATCTGTACTTGGACCGGTGCTTTTCAATATATTTATAAATGATCTGGAAAGGAATATGACGAGCAAGGTTATCAAATTTGCAGATGATACAAAATTATTCATAGTTAAATCACAAGTGGATTGTGATACATTGCAGGAGGCCCTTGCAAGACTGGAAGATTGGGCATCCAAATGGCAGATGAAATTTAATGTGGACAAGTGCAAGGTGTTGCATATGGGGAAAAATAACCCTTGCTGTAGCTACACAATGTTAGGTTCCATAGTAGGAGCTACCATCCAGGAAAAAGATCTAGGCATCATAGTGGATAACACATTGAAATCGTCGGTTCAGTGTGCTGCAGCAGTCAAAAAAGCAAACAGAATGTTAGGCATTATTAGGAAGGGAATGGTTAATAAAACGGAAAATGTCATAATGCCTCTGTATCGCTCTATGGTGAGACCGCACCTTGAATACTGTGCACAATTCTGGTTGCCGCATCTCAAAAAAGATATAGTTGTGATGGAGAAATTACAGAGAAGGGCAACCAAAATGATAAAGGGAATGGAACTGCTCACCTATGAGGAAAGGCTGAAGAGGTTAGGGCTGTTCAGCTTGGAGAAGAGACGGCTGAGGGGGGATATGATAGAGATCTTTAAGATCATGAGAGGTTTTGAACGAGTAGATGTGAATCGGTTATTTACACTTTCAAATAATAGGACTAGAGGGCTCTTCATGAAGTTAGCATGCAGCACATTTAAGACTAATCGTACAAAATTCTTTTTCACTCAACGCACAGTTAAGCTCTGGAATTTGTTGCCAGAGGATGTGGTTAGTGCAGTTAGTGTAGCTGGGTTCAAAAAAGGTTTGGATAAGTTCTTGGAGAAGTCCATTAAGTGCTATTAATCAAATTTACTTAGGTAATAATCACTGCTATTAATTGCATCAGTAGCGTGGGATCTTCTTGGTGTTTGGGTACTTGCCAGGTTCTTGTGGCCTGGTTTGGCCTCTGTTGGAAACAGGAAGCTGGGCTTGATGGACCCTTGGTCTGACCCAGCATGGCAAGTTCTTATGTTCATATGTTCCCATTTCAGAAGGTTCCCGTCCATTTCCTTCTTCCTTAGATTAGCCCCTGCTCATGTACAGGGAAAGGTGCCTGCTGAGAGCCTAGAGGAGCAGGATTGGGTGACTGAGAAGGGCAAAGGTGGGGATGAAGGGGTTGGAGTAGAAGTGCTGGGGGTGGTAGTACTGTAGTAATTTTAATCATACTAGTTTCTCAACCTCGCAATTTTTTGCAACTTGTATTTTAACTTATTTTATTTAAAACATGTTTTTGATCTTTTAACTTCTTAATCTCTGTTTTATCTAGTTTGTACTTCTTTACCTTCTTCAACTGTTCCTTACATTATTACTGGTATTGTTATTATTTCTATCCAGTTCAATTGTTCGTGTGTAAAGCACCGTTGCTAGATGTTACGTTAATTGTAAACCGATGTGATGTTACTAAACGAATGTCGGTATATAAAAGCTATAAATAAATAAATAAAATAAAAATACTAGAGCAGGCAGGACTGTAAGGGACAGAGCTGGAAGTGATAGTGCTAGAGGCAGTAGGGCTGGGGGCATTAGGGCTAGTTGTATTATTTCTGGAATGGAAGAGCTGAGCGGGACAAAGCTGGGAATTGTAGTGGTGAGGGTGGTAGGACTAGGTGCAGTAGTGCTGGGGGTGGGGGAAGAGTGCGGCTGGGGAGATGGTGATGGGGATGTTAGGGCTGGGTATGGTATTGCTTGGTTTGACAGGACTGGGAGTGATAGGGGTGGGAATGGTAGAGCTGGGGGCAGTGAGGCTGGGAGGAGAGTGGTAGGCCTGAAAGCAGTAGGGATAGGAGTGGCACAGGTGGGAGTAGTAGTTCGGGGAGCAGAGGGCTTGGAAGGGACAGATGGTGATGGCAGGACTGCTTTGTGGCATTCTATTTAAAATACATTACAGGCAAAACTGATATCATGCAAGGGTTGGCAGTGCTATACAAGGCCAAAGTGAAATTCATCTTGTGTGACCTTTCATAGGAAACACAAGGCCCTTCATTTTCAATTATTTTAATGTATTCCAGGAACTGCAACAGCAACAACCAAAAAAAAACAAACAAAAAACCGCCGGAGAAAATCACTGCAAAGGATTCATCACCCTCCTGGGTAAATGTCAGGCTTTATTTTGTTGGACAGAAGCACAAAGCCTAGTGGCGGCTAGGTGGCTGAGTGGTGGTACTGGTTTAATTTTTCAGACCAGTTGGGACTGCTGCAGAGACCGTGCTTACTATGGACCTAGGGTAATTTCCAAAGGAAAACTAGGAGAGACTTCCAGTTTGAAAATGAAGCACAAGCTTCTGTAGTCACACACTTTCTACCTATGCAGGAACTTTGGCTGTTATAATGCTATCATCTCTTCTCAAAAACTTGGTTGGTTTTCTTTTACCTAATATATATTTTTTTTTTTGGGGGGGGTGGGGTGGGGGTGGAGGGCAATAGTATAGTTAAGTACTAGAAATATACAGCAGCACCGTAGTGTAATGAAAGTAACAGGGCAGGTCCTAAGGAAAGGCAAGGCAAGGGCTTCTAAGCCCAGGGAACATATCTGAAAGGCAGCTGGTAGCAAACGGCGAGCGGCTACCGAAGGGAGGTTGCTAGCCGCACCTTCCCCACAGACCTTACTATCTCCCCACCGTTCTAGTCACACACGTTTTGTCTTTCAAAGTGGAAAGGAAGAGAGAGGGGGAATTTGCCTTGCTTGCCGCTGTCAGCAGAATGTTTTGATTAACAAGCAATGGTAGTAGTCTAAAGAAGTAGGGTTACTGAGGTGGGGAGGGGAGACAAGACAGGATGGGGATTGTAACAGCAGTTGCTGGTGATCTAATATGCTGTCATCCTATTAGACAGACATCAGAAGCATTATATGATAGGTAAGAAAATGCCAAAGCTGCTCCCACATCAGGAACATAAGCAACACGCCAACTCAGATCAAAGTGCATTGAGCGCAGGAGCCTGTCTCCAACAGCAGTCCATCGCAAAAAAAAAAAAATATAGATTCAACCTTCTGTTGCTGCCGCCCAGCACCAGCTCCAATTGTTGCCTGGAGGTACCTAGTTAACCCTTGATGGATTTTTCCTCCAGAAATTTGTTCAAACCCTTTTTACACCCCGTTACCTGTGTTGCTATGACCACCTCCTCTGACAAATGCCACAGCTTAATTGTGTGTTAAAATAGGAGAGTATATTTTTCCCTTATTTCAAATGTACCACACATCTTAGTTTCTCGCTACATCCCCTTCCTTTTACTTTGAAAAGTGATAGAAACATAGTATTTATTGGCAGAAAAAGACCAATTAGCCCAGGCCGTCGTGCCTACATTGCAAGTATTGCCCCTGGCACCTGGACAGGAGGATTACTTGTAGGATATCATTCTGTATTTGTCATTCAATTTTTTTTTTCCATGGAGGGCTGGCTGCTGGGACCCCACTGAGGGAAATGGTAAGGCAAAGAACATCAGAGTAGTGAAAGAAGAAGTTACTACTTATCTGATAATTTCCTTTCCTCTAAGGAAGGCAGGCCAATTCACACCAGTAGGTTATGCACTCCTACCAGCAGATGGAGACTGAGTAAAGGCATCAGCTATAGCAGGAAGACAATACAACAGTCCACTAAATAGCCAAATATGAAGAAGAAGAGCATCGCACCCCAGAACTCTCAGATCCCTTCTGCAACTGAAGAACCTTAATACCACCACATTGGCAAAGGGCAGCAGTAACCCAGGTATGGGTAAGCCTGGCGCATCACTGAGTTGAAAGGCTTCATCTGCCAACTCCCATGCTCGTGGGTCCAAGACCTGCCTGCTGCAGAAGTCTGCCTTTACCTTGCCCTTCCCAGCATGGTGGGAGACAGATATATCCTGGAGAGGTTGTTCTGGCCACACCACGAATGCATCTACCTCCACAAGCACCTGCTGGCGTCTGGTTCTATCTTGATGAGGGATGCAGGACAGTCATAGCATTGTCTGATATTAGCCCTACAGCCCGAGCTGCCAACTGGTTGGGGAATCAAACATGCCCATCAAATTCCACATGCATCCAAACCAACTGATAGGCCACTGCTGCTCCTCAGCATACCAGTGACCTTGGACCACCAACTTTTAACATTGAGACCCCAATGGAGGCAGCTTGCATCTATCGTGAGCAATAACCAGGCCAGTGCCTCTAAGGAAATCCCCTTCCTGAGATGAGCCGCTTGTAATCATCACTACAACTGGACACTCATGTCCAATGGCAAGTGGAGTCTCACTGTATAATCCTGTGACTGCAGCTTCCACTAGGAGAACAACGCGCACTGAGACAGCCACATGCACGCCCTTGCTCATGGGACTACATCCAATGTGGCAGCCATCAATCCCAAGACCTACAGGTAAAACCACATTGGCTGGCAAATAGTCCTTCTCAGAGCTTGAAATGAGAAGTTACTACATACCTGATAATTTCCTTTTCCTTAAGGTGGATAGATTGAATCAGGAGCAGTAGGTTTTGCACATCTACTAGCAGATGGAGATGGAGCAAACTGACATCACTGTATATATAGTCCTACAGTGACATCAGCTTACCAGTATTCTCTTCAAAAGCAACTGTAGACAGACTAGCAAAAACATGATTAAAAACAGACAATTACTTCTGTACTCAACCAACAAGAAACACTGAACTCAGGCAAGAACTTACACATACTAGGCTAGGGGCTAGATGAACACTTACCAGTAATCCCCTGGAACACATAGCCACACAGGACCACCATGACACAATCATTTGGCAGCCAAGGTGGGGAAGCTGAATCCATCTACATCCACATCTACGGTACATCGGGCAAGGAAGGTGAGGGGCAACCCACCGACATCGGGTACACTGAGAAACTATCCCGGGCTGAAAAACGTAAAAAAAAGTGAAAAATCGCCATGAAACTGTCACCAATGGGATTCCTCAGAGAGAAACAGAACCGCCCCCAATAACGTCACCACGCTAGCGTCAGAGCCGGTAAATGACGCCGGTACATTGGGCGTCGCGCGACAAAGGGGATCTCCCCTTTGTGCTCCCCTTCGTGCCTCGTTTAAAATTATATTTAGTTATGTTTGTCGTTTAATTAATCATTATTAAGTTGTTTAGCCTTTTTGCTCTGTTAAAAATTGTTTTTGCTGTTAAATGTTCAATGTATCAGACTAAGGAACTAGATTTCCTGCTTATTCAGTTTCACTGTAAACCGGCCTGATTTGCATGTTTTCATGCAAGAAGATCGGTATATAAAAATTACAAATAAATAAAATAAAATCTATCCACCTTAAGGAAAAGGAAATTATCAGGTAAGTAGTAATTTCTCATTTCCTAGCATATGGATAGATGAATTCAGGACCACTGGGATGTACCCAAGCTACTCCTGCATTGGGTGGGAAGCTGCCCATGGTCCAGTCAACATTGCACATGCAAAGGCTGCGTCCTCCCGTGCCTACACATCCACACAATAATACCTAGAAAAGGTGTGTAAGGAGGACCACGTTGTAGCTCGGCAAAAGTTGACGAAAGACAACACTCTAACCTCTGCCCTTGATAGCGGCTGAGCGCTAGCGGAATGGCTTTTCAGCATCTACATATGCAACTGTGACCATCTCCTTACTCCAGTGAACTATTGTAGCCCATGAAGCTGGTTCACCTTGTTTTCTTCCACCATGAAGGATTCTAGTGAAAATCCAAAACCACTTTAGGCAAGAATGAAGGAACAGTACCGCAGCTGTATCACACAGAGTCACCAGAAGGAACGGCTCCCAGCAAGACGAGGCTTGCAGCTTGGAAATTTGATGCGCAGAACATATCACCATCAGAAACACTGTTTTCAAGGTCATAACCACAAGGAAAGGCTACGCAGTGGTCAAAATGTAGGGTCCAGCAAGAAATCCACCCCAGGTTAAGACTCTATAAAGGAACTGGTAACTGCAAGGAAGGACGATGATGTTTTATTTCTCTCAATAAACAGGCCACATCAGGATGAGACAATAAGGATTCAGGATTCAGCATTCACCTGGCCCCTAAAATACACAAGAGCCGCAACCTGTACCTTCAAGGAATTAAAGGCCAACCCTTAATTTAACCTATCCAGCAAAAATTCCAAAATGAGTGGAATCTTAACTGAATTAGGAAATACACCTCGATTCTCACACCAAGCCTCAAACACTCGCCAAACCCACACATAGGCTAAGGAAGTGGAGAACTTTCGAGCTTGTAGCAAGGTGTCAATCACTGCAGAAGAATATCCATGCTTCAACAAGCGAGCCCTCTCAAGGGCCACACTGTAAGACAAAATCAAGTCGGATCTTCGTGAAGGACAGGCACCTGCTGCAATAGATCCTTATGCATCAGAAGACAAAAAGGGGTATCTAGCAGGAGTTTTCGCAGATCTGTATACCATGGTCTTCTGGGCCTTGAAGGATCGAAGGCCACCAGGAGCACCATGCCCCTGTGGCCTTCGATCCTTCAAACTATTCTGGCCAACATGGGCCACGGGGGGAAAAGCATACAGCAGCTTGTCTTCTGGCTAGACCTGCACAAGAGCATTGATACCCAAGGACTTTGGATCTCTCATGCAACTGAAGAATCAAGGAATGTTCGCATTGTGAGAAGTCACCAGCAGATCTATAAAACAGAAGGCTCCTGCAATCCACTAACAGCTGGAACATCTCATCCGACAATACCTATTCTCCTGGTCCAGACTCTCCCTGCTGAGAAAGTCTGCTCTTACATTGTCTTTTCTTGCAATGTGCAATGCTGAAATCACCTGAAGATGCATTTCTGCCTATGCCATAAGTTGGTTTATCTCCTGTGATACCTGCAGGATCTTGGTTCCTCCCTGCCGATTGATGTAAGCCACTGTTGCATTGTCTTACATTATTCGGATGGCTCAACCCTGCAGTCTGCTGCTGAACTGCAAGCATGCCAGTCAGACTGCTTGGGCCTCCAGCCGATAGACGATCCGGAGAGACTCCTCTGTATTCCTGCACCCTTACGCCATTAGTTCCTGACAGTGAGCTCTCCAATCTTGGAGGCTCACATCCATTTTGAGTACTAACCAGTTTGGCAACATCAAGGAGCCTCCCTTTCTCAGATGAGCCTCTTGCAATCACCACTGGAAAGCAGACTTCCATCGGCAGGTGAAGCCAAATCGAACAGTCCTGACACTGAGGGTTTTAACGAGAGAGCAGGGAGCGCTAAAGTAGATCTATGCGTGTCCTCACCCTCAGCACCACTTCCAGGGTTGCAGCCATCAACCCAAGTACCTGTAGCTAATGCTTAGCAAGAGATGCATCTGAGACATCAGCTTTTGAATACAAGCTTCTGCCAGAAAAACCTTGCACTGCATCGTGTCGAATTGCACACCCAGATACTCCGACTGAGATAGCTGAAGACTGCTCTTGGCCAGGTTCACCACCCAACCAAGCTCCTGTAACAGGCAGATCACCCTGCAGGTCATCAGACAGCTCTCTTCCAGGGACTCGGCTTGAATCAACCGTCTAAATACGGGTGTACTAGTATCGCATCCTCTCATTTCTACCACTTCCACCACCATAATCTTGGATAAGGTTTTGGGAGCAGTGGCTAGACCAAAAAGCAGCACCAGAAACTGATAATGGCACCCCAACACCGCAAAATGCAGAAAACTGAGCTCCACTTAGATATGAATATGGAGGTAAGCCATGGACAGATCCAAGGAAGTCAGGAATTCCCCTGACTGCATGGCCATTATCATTGAGTGCAATGTTTCCATGCAAAAATGAGTCACCCGCAAATGATGGTTGACCCCTTTGAGATCCAGGATGAGATGAAAGGAGCCCTCCTTCTTGGGCACAATGAAATAAATGGAATATCGATCTGTACTTTCTTGAGACGTGGGTACTGGAACCATAGCCCTCAGACTGAGGAACCTTGACAGTGCACACTCTACCACCTGCTTCTACAGGGAGTGGCAGGGAGACACAATGAACAAGTTCTAAGAAACACTGCGAAATTCCAGCATATATCCTTCTCGTATCACTTCCAGGATCCATTGATCCAATGTGATCAACCCACCTCTGAAAAAAGAGAGAGAGGCGTATCCCTATCTCCTGCTGCCAGGAGTGGGTTGGCAAACCTTCAATGTGAGGGTTGGGAGGTTGTACTACCCAACTCCCCGCCTCGGCTGGGCTGTCTGGGCCAAAAGCACTGAGACCTGCCAAAAGGAAGAGTCCTCTGAAAGGTTGTTCCTCATACCAAAGGGGCGCTGTAACTGCTTCTTATCCTCTGGCAACCGAGGAACCGGAGATTTGCCCTACTTATTGGCCAGCTTCTCCAACTTGCTCCCAAACAAGAGCGAACCTTTAAAAGGCAATTTCATAAGATTAGCTTTGGAGGTCGCATCAGCTGACCAATTCCTCAGCATAACTGACGTCTGGCTACTATTACCGAAGTCCTCTGGCTGAGGTATGGACTAAATTGCAGCCCACATCTGCTAAAAAGGCAGTGATGGGTTCCATAACTGCCCTTGAAGACACTCCACAGTCATCAACCTCCTGAGAGATAAGCAGACAAGAGCGAGCCACCAGAGAACAACAGGAAGCTATCTGCAAAGTCATTGCCACTACTTAAAATGTTTGCTCAATTCTCCTATCATGCACATCCTTCAAGGCCGCTCCTCCCTCCACAAGGATAGTCATTCATTTAGAGAGACTACACAGACAAGCGCATCCACTTTCAGAAAACACAGATGCTCTCTCACCACTGGATCCAGGGGGTACCAACCTTCCAAGGATCGACCCTCTTTAAAGATTTGCCTCCAGAGCATCCCATTCAAGATCAATCAATTCTTGAATGGCCTCCATGACCAGGAAAAAACCAAGAGGCTTTATGCAAAGACCCCAGAATGGAATTTTTCTTTAGCTCAAACACGGAATCTGCTGCAGGAACTCCCAGCATTTTCAATGCCTGGGAAATCAGGTCCGGCAGTTCATCTCTATGAAAGAACCGCAAAAGTCCTATATAGTTCAAATCTCAGAGGAATTTCCTCATTCTCCAAGGAGTCAGGATCCGCCTCATAATCAGTGCCCTCCGAATTCCTGCAGTTCGAGCAGTACTTTGGCACCTAAATGTAGTACCAGAAGAGGGAGAGGCCACCGCCTGAGGGACTGACCTGACAGGATTGGACGGGGCTAAAGACTGCACCTGAAGAAAGGAATGCAATCCCTGAAAAAATTCTACCCAAGAAAAGGCAGAAGGATCCATGCCCAAACCAGGAGGCACATGTGCTGTGCCTATTGTGCTGCCATCCCCTGCTGAGTAATCAGTCAAGGGAGTTCCAATATCAGGCAAGGGAGTTCCAATATCAGGCATTTCTCCTGACCCATCTTAACCCATAAACTCAACAAGATGGGAAGAACCAAGCTTATTAAAATCAAAGGAAGATAATTCTCCCTGAGCCTCTAAAACAGCGCTGGCACAGGTTAGAGGGCATGCCAGGCTGAGATGTCTGAATATGACAGGTGGTGCACAAGACAAGGCGCTTAGGTTTCTTAGCTATAGCCTCCATTTTTTTTTTAATTTTATGCATCCAAAATGTAGGTGTCCAAGAACTAGGCGTTGCAACGCTAGACATCTCAACTTAAGCGCACACAAATGTATGTTCACTTTGTGCGCAGAGAATAAGCATGCATCCATGCCAGATGCCGCTTAACCAGGACATTCAAGCCAACACTCAACTAAGCATCCAAAAGCTGGACACATAACCTGGATGCACACTGAGATGCACAGTTGAACCAACATCCTATAGGGGGCAGCTGAAGGTGTAGGCAAAAGGATGCAGAAAAACCTTAGAGCAGGGCCTAGCCAAAAAAGGATGCTCAACCCACCAGGTTGTCCCCGTACCTGAACCTCCCTCAGAGTGGGTTGAACATCGGAACGGTGTGCCGAGCTCAGAGACCAAGGAAGGGGAATCCCTAAACAACACTCCTTCAGGTTTTGTTTTGTTTTGTTTTTTTAAACTTTCCTGAGCTCAGCCCTTCCTGGTTGAGTACAGAAACGGTTGCCGAGGGTGGGGGGAAGGGAGGGGAGCATCTGCTATCACCCACTGTACTTGGCTTCCTGCACCTGTTGCCTTTAAGCTGTACAATCAGCTAAGTCCATGCCGGCTGAAAAAACAGCTACCGGACCAAGGCACACATCTAAGGGACCACGGAACTAACCTCAGGAATTCTCAACTGGGGTAGGGACCATTTGGTATCACCGCAGGAGAGAGGGCTTTTTCTTTTTCAAATTTACCTTCTAAAATCTGAAGCAATCCACCAGCTGCTGGAGACAGAGAACACTGCAGGATTATATATATACTGTGACGTCAGTTTGCTCCATCTCCATCTGATGGTAGAGGTGCATAACCCACTGGTCCTGAATTCATCTATCCACATGCTCAGAAATTTAGTAATTAACTTCTGAATGCGACTCTCTAGCCGAAATACCATGCCCTGCTCCTTATCAAATCGTATGCCAAGATACTCTAGCGTCTGAGACAGCTGTAAACTGCTCTTGGCCAAGTTCACCCAGCCTCATTCCTGAAGCAAGTTTCCCTTTAAAAAAAAAAAAAAAAAAAAAAGACTGCAGATTTTGCACCATCTGCTGGAGACAGAAAAATTCTGAGGGACTGCAAGTGGCACACTAGGTTATATAGCAGTCTCGGTGAAACTGTCTCCATCTGCTGGCAGGTGTACAAAACCCAGGAGGCTGGACTGATCTGGGTACATATTGGAAGAGGAGTTTCTTATTACAGCTTACTGTAGAAAGTGGTGCTTATTTTTTATTTATTTATATTTATTTATTTATTTAACACTTTTTTCTACCGACCTTCATAGTAATAACCATATCGGATCGGTTTACATAGAACAAGGGTATAACTGAAGCAATAAATAAAAGTAATTAACAATAGAGGTGAATAAGGCAAAGTTACATTTAACAAGGAGTAAAAAACTTGGAAGCTTAAATAGCTGGAAGAAAGGTAAGGCAGGAGGTAATTATGACATAAAACAATAAATAATATGGGTTTTGGCTTAAGGTGCTTTAACTTGGAAGTGCCAGAGTCCATCGTTCGAGAGGATAGAAGACCAAACAGGAGCAGTAACTCATGTTGGGTGTCAAAACAAACAGAAGAGGGGAAAAGGCATCAAAATTATTATTGATGCAGTTGTAATGGCAGGCAGGTAAAGTAGAAGAAATAAGGGAGTCTGAGTGCTTAGTCATATGAAACTTTAATGGGCCAAAGAAGAGAGAAAGCAGTTGCTTACCTGTGACAGGTGTTCTCCTAGGGCAGCAGAATGTTAATCCTCACAGTCTGGGCATTAAGAGGGCAGAGAGCTCCCTTAAGAGTTCCTTCTGATGCACTAATGGCCCCCACTATGGGCACAAGGGACAATTTGATGGGATCCTCAATAGGTTACATCAATACCCTTGACAGACTATAGATAGAACACACTGGTCCGAGATTACACTGGACCACTGATTCGCGAAGAACCGTAATTGGGGGGGGGGGGGGGGGGCAGCATCTGGGTATGGGCAGTTGGCTTATGCTCCATGATCCAGTCAAAACCCTGTTCTGGGATTTGGCTGGGGCAACAGTTGGGGCTTGGGAGCTTGCTGCTGCCTGTTTCAGCCTTAGGAGCTCACCCTCTGAACGGGAGTGAAGGGCCAGAGCATAGTACTTCCTTTGGCAGTAGAAAGACCTCCTCTGACCTTGCTTCACAGATGACCTGGCTAAGGAGGGCAGGTCTAAAGTGCTGACAGATGCTGGAGGGTCTCCTGGTGGTCTTGTAACTAGACCACCACATCACCCATCCTGTCTCAGAGATTCTCTCCTGTGCACAGCAGGTCAGCAAGTCATTCCTGTACTTCTGGTCACAGATCTGAAGCCCACACCCATGCCATTATGTGGGTGCCAATTCCTGCTGCCAAGACTCACTGGCATCTCGAAATCATCATAGGAGGAATGCACCTCATGTTTGCTGGACTCCAGACCCTGATGCACTAACGACAAAGGTGTTTTGCTGCTGTTGAGGCAGCTGTTCGGCTGCCTCTTGCACCTGCTTCCAGAGGGTGTGAGAGTATTTCCTACTTCCTCTATATGAGCTATGTGTACAATGAGCATTGCCCCCTGAAACACCTTCCTCCCAAAACCATCCAGCACGCTGTGATCCTTCCCCGGGGGTGCTGAGGCATGGGTCTGAGCCCACTTGACCTTCTTGAAAGCAGATTCAGCCACTACTAATTGGTGTGCCAGCTGACACTTTTTGAATCCAGTGGCCTGTTGAAGTAAACCCCATTTGCTTTCCTATTCACTGGAGGAACTGTGAGAGGGTGCTCCCAAATCCTCAACAAGTCCTTAAAGATCTCAGGTACCAGGACCACCACACTCTTTAGGAGCCTCCCCAAACTGATGGATTTCCAGCATCTTGTGCCTGGCATCCTCCTCCATCAACTGAAATGAGATAGCCTCTGCCATCGCCCACACAAAACCTGCAAAGATCAGGTCTTCCAGAAGAGATGGTTCTGAGGGGAGACCCTCCAGAGTCCTCCTTCCCAGGGATCACATGGGGCCTCATCCTTCATCTAGGAGTCTAGGTCAGTACCACACCCCATCAAAGCTTGACGTGGGGCTGCAGGCCATGGTGTCAGCGCTGGCCTTGCCAGAGCTTCCTCCTCTGAGGAACTGGCAACAACCACTGCATCAAGCTGAGGGAGCATCAATGGCCCCCCCCCAGGAACTGGGTCGGTAATACCCCTATGAGCACAACGCCACACTCTAGCAGTGGTTCCAACAGGAAGAGTGCAAGCACCAGTGCCATCAACGGCTATTAATCAAGTTTACTTAGTGAACAGCCACTGCTATTAATTGCATCAGTAGCATGGGATCTTCTTAGTGTTTGGGTAATTGCCAGGTTTTTGTGGCCTGGTTTGGCCTCTGTTCGAAACAGGATGCTGGGCTTGATGGACCCTTGGTCTGACCCAGCATGGCACTTTCTTACATTCTTATCTGTGGCACAGGCTTGATACCCCATAGTGCCTAATCGAGCACCAGCTGGACTCTGCACTCCAAACTCCTCCTCAAAAAGTTGCTAATGCCAAAATAGACTGGGAAGAAGGAGGGGTGGCTAGGTCTTCATTGGAGCTCTGAGGTGGATCAACAACAACAAAAGCTTTATTGAGAGTTTGATCAGTCATTTGTAGGTCACTACGAGACAGATAGTAAATTCACTAATACATTTAAAGGACATTAGACACATTCCTACGCCCAGAGCAACCTAAAACTTAACTAGGAAATGAACAAAATTGAGATGAAGGAAGCAGCAAGAGGGAGGGGGGGGGGCTTCCAAGTCTTTTGCATCGAGTGTCACATGCATGATTTTTTTACCCACCAGTGAGAAGTTGTACATGTGCATACGATACAAAGAGCTCCTGGCTCTCAGAGAAAGAGTCCGATTGCTGGAGGCTAGATGGCAGACCTGGAGGAGCTGAGGCAGACAGAGAGGTATATAGATGAGACCTTCCACAGTAGCCAAGTCCCAACTTCAGACTGGCAGCGCTGGTGCTGCCTTGGAGGAAGAAGGTCGTATGAGGGGAGAGCATGAACCTGATGCAGCAGGAAAGGATCCTATAGAAAGGACCTACTCTCCAGGTGCTGCATTGTGCTTTTGCACCGAGGCTATCTCCCCAAGGCCTACTGCCCAGAAGGGAAGGGTTAGGTCGGCCATCATAGCTGGTGATTCGATTATTAGGAATGGAGATAGGTGGGTGGCTGGCAGGCATGAGGATCGCTTGGTAACACGCCTATCGGGTGCAAACCTCACACGTCACCTAGATAGGATTTTAGACAGTGCTGGGGAGGAGGCAGCTGTCATGATACATTTAATTTATTTAAAAACTTTTCTATACCATCATTTAGTAGTATACCATCACAACGGTTTACAGATAGGCATGGGGGCACCAACAACATAGGAAAATATGGGAGGGAGGGTCTGGAAACCAAATTTAGGCTCTTAGGTAGAAAGCTTAAATCCAGAACCTCCAGGGTAGCATTTTCTGAAACGCTCCCTGTTCCATACACGCAGGTTACCAGAAGCAGGCAGAACTCTGGAGTCTCAATGCGTGGATAAGACGATGGTGCAAGGAAGAGGGAATTCAGTTTTGTTAGGAAGTGGGGAACCGTTTGGGGAATGGGGAGTCTCTGCTGAAAGGATGGCCTCTACCTTAAGTAGGGTGGAACCAGACTGCTGGCACTAACCTTTAAAAAGGAGATTGTTCTAGTTTAAAAGCTGCTCTAAGGGGAAAGTCGACCATCACCTAGCAGTGCATGGTTCAAAGACAGCTATCTTGAAAGGATACTAATGATGCATTAGAATTAGGGCATCCCAACAGTGAGGTTCCAATAATAAGAAAAGTAGTCCCAAGTGCCTATAACTAAAAACATACCTGAGCTAAAAAATTCTAACTTATCCCTATCAATTAAAAAGCAGAATGAAAATACAAACAAAAAACAACCTTTGAAATGTTTGTATGCTAATGGCAGAAGTCTAAGAAGTAAGATGGGAGAATTAGAATGTAGAGTAGTGAATGATGACAGACTTAATTGGCATCTCAGAGGCATGGTGGAAAGAGGATAACCAATGGGACAGTGCTATACCGGGGTACAAATTATATCATAATGACAGAGGAGCACCTGGGAGGAGGTGTGGCGCTTTATGTCTGGGATGGCATAGAGTCCAACAGGATGAACAGCCTGCATGAGACTAAATGCACAATTGAAACTTTATGGGTAGAAATCCCTTGTGTGTCGGGGAAGACTATAGTGATAGGAGTATACTACCGTCCACCTGGTCAAGATGGTGAGACTGACAGTTAAATGCTAAGAGAAATTAGGGAAGCTAACCAAAATAATAGTGCGGTAATAATGGGAGACTTCAATTACTCCAATATTGACTGGGTAAATGTATCATCGGGACATGCTCGAGAGATAAAGTTCCTGGATGGAATAAATGACAGTTTTATGGAGCAATTGGTTCAGAAACCAAACGAGAGAGGGAGCAATTTTAGATCTAATTCTCAGTGGAGCACAGGATTTGGTGAGCAAGGTAACAGTGGTGGGGCCACTTGGCAATAATGATCATAAGATCAAATTTGAATTAATGAGTGGAAGGGGGACAGTAAGCAAATCCACAGCTCTCATGCTACACTTTCAAAAGGGAAACTGACAAAATGAGAAAAATTGTTAGAAAAAAAACTGAAAGGAGCAGCTACAAAAGTAAAAAGTGTGCAAGAGGCATGGTCATTGTTAAAAAATACCATTCTAGAAGCACAGTCTAGATGTATTCCACACATTAAGAAAGGTGGAAAGAAAGCAAAACGATTACCGGCATGGTTAAAAGGGGAGGTGAAAGAAGCTATTTTAGCCAAAATATCTTCATTCAAAAATTGGAAGAAGGATCCAACAGAAGAAAATAGGATAATGCATAAACGTTGGCAAGTTAAATGTAAGACATTGATAAGACAGGCTAAGAGAGAATTTGAAAAGAAGTTGGCCATAAAGGCAAAAACTCACAGTAAAAACTTTAAATATATCCGAAGCAGAAAGCCTGAGGGAGTCAGTTGAACCGTTAGATGACCGAGGAGTTAAAGGGGCACTTAGAGAAGATAAGGCCATCACGGAAAGATTAAATGATTTCTTTGCTTCAGTGTTTACTGAAGAGGATGTTGGGGAGGTACCTGTACTGGAGAAGGTTTTCATGGGTAATGATTCAGATGGACTGAACCAAATCACGGTGAACCTAGAAGATGTGGTAGACCTGATTGACAAACTGAAGAGTAGTAAATCACCTGGATCGGATGGTAAAAACCCCACAGTTCTGAAGGAACTAAAAAAAATGAAATTATGATGTAACATATGATGTAACATATCATTAAAATCATCCATTGTACCTGTAGACTGGAGGATAGCTAATGTAACCCCAATATTTAAAAAGGGCATCCGGGAAATTACAGACTGGTTAGCCTGACTTCAGTGCCAGGAAAAATAATGGAAAGTGCTCTAAACATCAAAATCACAGAACATATAGAAAGACATTGTTCCATTAAACTAAGTCAGCATGGCTTCACCCAAGGCAAGTCTTGCCTCACAAATCTGCTTCACTTTTTTGAAGGAGTTAATAAACATGTGGATAAAGGTGAACCGGTAGATGTAGTGTACTTGGATTTCCAGAAGGCTTCTGACAAAGTTTCTCGTGAGAGGCTTCTAGAAAAAGTAAAAAAAAAAAAGTCATGGGATAGCCAGTTTGTAATCCTTTCGTGGATTATAAACTGGCTGAAGACAGGAAACAGAGTAGGAATAAATGGACAATTTTCTCAGTGGAAGGGAGTGGGCAGTGGAGTGCCTCAGGGATCTGTATTGGGACCCTTACTTTTCAATATATTTATAAATGATCTGGAAAGAAATATGACGAGTGAGAATCAATTTGCAGATGATACAAAATTGTTCAGAGTAGTTAAATCACAAGAAGACTGTGATAAATTTTTATTTATTTTATTTAAGGTTTTTATATACCAACAATCATGAAAACATATCTTGCTGGTTTACATGAAACGGGAGTGCATTAAATACATCAACTCGAACTGTGGTGACCGAAGGAGCAGTTACAAATAAAAAGGGTAGCAGAACTTGGAGAAGAAGGAAGAGATAGGAAAGAATAAACGGTTAAACGGTATACAAATAAATTAAATGCTATGTACAAAAGGCATGATTAATGGTTGAGAGTTTTGTGGAGTCCTTGGTATGTGTCCTTGACTTGTGTTATTAGATTGTGTCTTGGAAAGCTTGCTTGAATAACCAAGTGCAGGAAGACCTTGTGAATAACCAATTGCAGGAAGACCTTGTGAGACTGGAAAATTGGGCACCAAAACGGCAGTTGAAATTTAATGGGGATAAGTGCAAGGTGATGCATATAGGGAAAAATAACCCATGCTATAATTGCACAATGTTAGGTTCCATATTAGGTGCTACTACCCAAGAAAGAGATCTAGGCGTCATAGTGGATAACACATTGAAATAGGTTCAGTGTGCTGCGGCAGTCAAAAAAGCAAACAGAATGTTGGGAATTATTAGAAAGGGAATGGTGAATAAAACAGAAAATGTCATAATGCCTCTGTATCGCTCCATGGTGAGACCGCACCTTGAATACTGTGTACAATTCTGGTCGCCGCATCTCAAAAAAGTTATAGTTGCGATGGAGAAGGTACAGAGAAGGGCTACCAAAATAAGGGGAATGGAACAGCTCCCCTATGAGGAAAGACTAAAGAGGTTAGGACTTTTCAGCTTGGAGAAGAGACGGCTGAGGGGGGATATGATAGAGGTGTTTAAAATCATGAGAGGTCTAGAATGGGTAGATGTGAATCAGTTATTTACTCTTTCAGATAATAGAAAGACTAGGGGGCACTCCATGAAGTTAGCACGTGGCACATTTAAAACTAATCGGAGAAAGTTCTTTTTCACTCAATGCACAATTAAACCCTGGAATGTGTTGCCAGAGGATGTGGTTAGGGCAGTTAGGATTGGATAAGTTCTTGGAGGAGAAGTCCATTACCTGCTATTAATTGAGTTGACTTAGAAAATAGCCACTGCTATTACTAGCAACAGTAAAATGGAAGAGACTTAGTTTTTGGGTACTTGCCAGGTTCTTATGGCCTGGATTGGCCACTGTTGGAAACAGGATGCTGGGCTTGATGGACCCTTGGTCTGACCTAGTATGGCATGTTCTTATGTTCTTATCAGCGACTGACCCCAGCATCGATAGAGGATAGGCACTCCTTGTCATGGGGGTCACTTCAGGGCATCACAGCAAGTGCCGGAGCCAACCTGCGTTCAGCATCATTCATGGACTGTGACCAGTGACTATGGTTCCTTGGCTTCCCTCTGTGCTTAGCCCAGCCTTTCCCTGGTGCTGAGGTCGAAGACTAACCCCCAATGTCCTTGACCTGGAGACATAGGCCAGTCTCTGGCACCCCTATCTGCCGGTGGCATCACTGGAGTGGATGTGGATGGTGCTGTGTGGCTCCTCTGTCCTTCAGTGTTGATGCCGGTGGCTTGGACTTTCTCACCCTGAAGAGCTTCATCTTGTCGAGGTGAGTGCGATATCCCTTCGGGGTCATTTGGTTGCACAGGCGGCACCCCCAGACGTTGTGCAATGGCCCCAGGCAGAGGATTGTGCAGGTCCCTGATGGACATAGCCCTCTGGCACCAATAAAAACCCGAGGAGGCCATGATGAGACGAATTGAAGGCGCAAAAAACGACAGAGGCAGCAGGTGGTCAATGCTGGTGGGCACTGAGGTACAGATCGAAAAGAAATTTACCAAATCGCCGAAAAACCTAAGATACGGGGGATTCAAGAGGGACCTGGATGCAAGAAAAAAAAAACCCAAAAATAATTGTTGGAAAGCTTTCCAGATCCTTTTGAAAATCAAAAGAAACAGGGCTTGGCTGTTTGATTAAGCACAGGATTTAAAAGTAAAAGAGCAAGACAAGGCCTTCAACAGTTTACCTGTTGGAGGCCAGCACTGTAGCAGAATTTAAACAGGATTGGGCCAGATACAGAGGGCAGTGGTAGAACAAGGCTAAGAGGTTAGTTAAAATATATAGGCAGGGGGAGGGGGGGGGGGGGTCACGTGATGCGATAAGCTAGAGAAGACATGCATTTCTCAGCTCTGAGCACCTGCATCCTACAATCTGCAATAATCAAAGCCATCCACATAACCTGAAGGCAGATCAGCACAGGAATTGCTACGGCTTATGTCCATCGATAAATATATGCACAGATTGCCAGGAAATACGCCTTGAAAAGCAGAAAAAAGGACAAAGACAAAATGAGGCATGTACAGGAAAAGCCCACAGCAGAAAGCAGAGAAGCTGGGGATGCTGGCCCTTCACAGGTCGACCTTGACGCCTGGACCGCTAAAGTCTCCGCCACAGGGGTTCTCGCTCTAAACTCAAGATTTGACAACCTCTCATCCCAGATGACAAGTCTTCAGTCCTCGCTAGATGATCTGCACCCACATATTGACACCATAGAGGGGAGAGTATCAGTGCTTGAAGATGACGCCACCTCAGCCACGAGGCAAATAGCAAACTTGGAAAGTCACCTTAAGAAATGCCGTGAAAAATTAGAGGATCTAGAAAATAGAGCCAGATGGAATAACCTTCATTTCATGGGCCTTCCTGAAACTATACCAGACAACAACTTAGCTCCCATGCTGGAAAAGTGGCTGCTGGAGGCACTGGAGCTTCCTTCGTGGGGAGCTACACTACAGATTGAGAGGGCCCATAGGTTGGGCATTCGCAAACCAGAGGACCCTAGACCCAGAATTACCATCGCAAAATTTTTAAATGGAGCCCACAAGCAAGAAATACTTAGATTATAATCGCCAAAAGCAATCTCTCCAGTACCAAGGTACTCCGGTGCGCCTATTTCAGGATTACTCGACAGCGGTGACCCAGAGCCGCAAGCTTTTCAACAACGTATGCTCTGGTCTGCTCGCCAAACAAATACAATTTTCACTACTCTTCCCAGTAAAACTAAAGATCTGGCATGCAAATACAGTCCAGTTCTTTGATGAGCCAGCTGCTGCACAAGCATTCCTGGATGGTTTGGCAAGAAGGGAACTATGATTGACAATAGATTCAGTGTGGGTCTGAGTATGTATAAAATGAGTCTCACAATCTGCCATCCGCCGCATTTGCTAAACAGCCCGTTGAAGTTCGTTTGTCCATTGTCCGCATCTTATGGGGCCTCAATAAAGCTCTTCCAAGGAGACAGATGCTTTCCCTCAGGCCGACCCTCGTGATCCCCTGACGTCAGCACTTCGAGATCGCGCTGGGTTAACGCCCTCAAGCCTCTCACTGGTACCAGCAAATAAGGCTGCATACTTCAGGGGCCAGAGTGGTTTTCGGGCTATCGCACTCGGCCTAAAACCTACCTCTTCACTACCAGGAAATGGAGGGACTGATTCAGAGCACTGCGGGTAAACTGCTGAAACCAACGTGGTGTCCGGGAATGTGCAAGGTCAGCTTGACTTTCTGCAGGGACTTCAGACTTTACCCTTCCCTTCTCGATACGCAGCCCCTCAAAAACAGCTCCTTGGGAATGGGTGCTTTTCGCGATCAATATCAAGCAGCTCATCAAGGGGACACTGGAATGGGGAGCTAGGCATTTTGAAGACTCGTCACCAGTCCGGTGCCCCACACCTTGTGCCTTCTGAGTAGTTACCTCCACAGGGAAAACGTTAATGGGTCCAGGGAGGCTCTTCAATAAGTTTTCACCCTGGGATGATGTGGAATAAAAAAAAAAAAAAAAAATACAAAAAAGGAGCAAGACTCCTCTTCTTAGAATGTTGAAGATTATCTCTGTTTTCACCGGTACATAGTAATATTACACAGGATGCAGGTGCTCACGCATCAAAACGTACCTCCAGTCTCTGAGAGCATTTATGCTCCTGCGGGACAAGGTTTTTGGTATTTCCATTTTGCAATGTTGTCTTTCAGTTCAATTGCTGCTGTACCCAATCGATGTTTGCTCACTGAATTTCATACTCCATGAGCTTAAGAGAGCTAGTGCTACTAGATATCCAATCCTGGGTTTTGGCTGGGAGACCCAGGGTTTTCTGAAGTTTCACACCTCGGTCATTATAGGGAGAGAGACGGATGACCCTATCAGAGTGGCATCTCTAACTGTAAATGGACTAGGCTCCCCCATTAAAAGGGCAAAAATCTTAGTTTTTGAAATGACAAAAAGTCCAAATAGCCTGCCTACAAGAAACATACCTTTCTGAATTGGAACACAAAAAATTAAAAAGGGAATGGGTTGGGGCATGCTACTTTTCCAATGCTCGAGGAAAAAAGGCAGGTGTAGCCACTCTCATCCATAAGGCTATGACATTTAAGTTAATTCAAGAAATTAAAGATCCACTGGGGTGCTTCATAACAATAATTGGCTCCATCAATATTCCTCATGGGAGACTTCAACTGTGTAGCCGATCCCCAAGTGGATCGGCTCCCCCCACAACCGATGTTAAACCCGAAGAATCCTTTTAGAGGTGACCAGTTTTTAGGTGAACTCCAGGTTTTAGATTACTGGAGGAGCCTACATCCCACTTCTAAGGAACACACACACACACACCTCTAGAGCCCATACCTCACTATCACAAATTGACTATATATTAGGCTCACAGTGTTTGTTCTCCCACATCCTCAAAGCAGAGATAGGTCCTACTCCCTCATATGGGTGGACCTGATTATTTCAGACTAGACCAAGACTTTTAGACAATGGCGTTTTCCAGCTTCCTTATATGATGAAAAAGCCCTTAAACAATTTGATAGATAAATGGAATTCATTTGCCCACCATTAACAATGCCCACACTGACAACCCCTCTCTGTTTTGGGAAACTAGCAAAGCTGTGCTTAGAGGGGAAATTATTGCCTATGTCAAAGCCAGAAATAGAATAAATAAAAACATCCTAGATCTGGAAGCTCAACTGCAGATAGCCAAATCCAATATGATACAAGCCTTAACTCCCGAATCTAAGTCAAACTACTTCGGCACACTGTCTTCTTTAAATTCATACATACACCAGTGAACCCAACTCTCACTACGAAATTATGAACACAAATTTTTTAGATTTGGAAATAAAGCCAGCAAGCTTCTTGCAAACGCAGTAAGAGCAGCTAAAATGTAACTCCTACATAGAAAATATGCAGTCACAGCACAGTCAGTCAATGGGTTACCAGATCACACGAGATCTGCAATGTCCTTAAGGATTTTTACACAGCTTTACAGGGAAGATAGAACGGGAACCACCAGAGACGAGGAGGATTTTTTTTAGTACAGTATCTCTGCCAAGCATCACTAGAGAACAATCTGATTATCTAAATGGACCTATTCAGTCACATGAGATCCTGAAAGCTATCACCAGTACATATGCGGGCAAAAAGCACCAGGCCCTGCCGGATTTCCGTTTGACTATCAAACTATTAAAAGATCAAGTCGTGGTCTCTTTGCAGGCAATGTTCCATGAGGCATTGACATCTGGACACTTTCCTAAAGGTTTCACAGACGCCCATATTACAGTACTCCCCAAACCAGGAAAAGATCACACCTTACCGGCTTCATATTGGCCAATCTCCCTACTGAATTGTGGCCTTAAGCTTTTTGCTAAAATTCTAGCTAACAGACTAAACCTAGTCCTCCCAACAATTATATCCCCTAATCAAGTAGGGTTTGTTAAAGGCAGAATCGCTGGCTCCCATATCAAATTAGTTTCGGCAATACAATATACTGTATGCCAGAATATTCCTTCTTTAGCTGTAAGCTTTGATTCAGAAAAAGCTTTGATAGAGTCTCATGGCCATACCTTTTCTCGGTTATTAATAGATTCGGCTTTTCGGGAGCATGTGTCCAGAATATCACACTACTTTATACTAATCCACATTCATTTATTCTAGCCAACTGAGAAAGATCAGACCCCTTCCCAATAGGACGTGGAGTATGTCAAGGCTGTCCTGTTTCACCTTTACTATATATTCTCTCCATAGATCCTCTCCTCAGAAAAATTGCAGATGCTGTTTCCATCCAGGGCCTAGACAGACATCACCAACACTTCCTTCAAAAAGTGTTTGCAGATGACATTCTTATATTCCTCAAAATATTGGTACACCTAGTACTTTCTTTCAAATATTAAGGAATAGCTACAATATGTTTGTAGGACCACTACTCACAGGGTCAAGGTATTTTTTACCAGACTCTCTCTTATGGTTCTTGGTCCGTTTTACTTTATATTTTTTTCAAACATTTTTTTAAATTTTTCAACACATTCTCAACATTTTTTTGTAATTTTGATCTTTTTCTACCAAGCTGATAACTCCAAACACAGTCACATATGGAAGTCTTTTTAGTTGTCACTTTTTCTCATTCCAAAGAACAATTAATTCAACAAAAGTACTTATCTGCATATCCCAACACGATCGCGTTTCGGACCCCCACTCTTGAGGTCCTGCTTCAGGGGACAAAAATTTCCATCTTATGATAGGCTTCCACAATCTCAGTTCTCCATCACGTCGTCTTCTTTCGCATCATCTTTTTTCAAAACCAAGACCTAACAATCCTTCCGCTGCTAGCTCAGATCATATCTAATGAATCCTAAAAAGACTTCCATATGTGAATCCTCATTAGATATGATCTAATGAATCCTAAAAAGACTTCCATATGTGAATCCTCATTAGATATGATCTAATGAATCCTAAAAAGACTTCCATATGTGAATCCTCATTAGGTATGATCTGAGCTACAGGAACATGATGAGATCGAAGATTGAAGTAGATTTGCGCCTAAATAAACCTGGTTAAAGATTCCGTTATTGCGAGAGGGTATCTGGTGTGGGTTTTGAAAAACAGACGACGTGATAGAGAACTATTTATTTATTTATTTAAAAACTTTTATATACCGGTATTAGTATGCATACATCATACCGGTTTACAATGTAACTTTAAAGGTAGAAATTACAATGAACAGGGAGGGCGAACAAGGAGGAGTATACAAAGAGCAGGAGGTGGAGGAATTAAAGCAATAAATAAAAACTGCAACGGACTATTTACAGGAATATACAAGGCGTAGGCAAGATACTTGCAGAAGTCGGTGTACTTAATCAGGGTAGGCTTGTCGGAAGAGCCATGTTTTAAGTTTTTTTCTGAACTTGGCGTAACATGGCTCTAGCCTGAGAGTGGTAGGGAGGGCGTTCCATTGTTTAGGGCCTGCAATGGATAGTGCACGGTCCCTAGTAGAGGAGAGGTGGGCTTTTTTCAAAGGGGGAATGGAGAGGGTGCCTTTGTTGACAGTGCGAGTGGGCCAAGTAAGCCTTCGTATCCATCTGTCTAATCATGATGTTATTGAAGACCGAAATACAGGAAGTGACGAGTCGATCCGACCTTATTGAAAACTCCGCTAGCAGCGGAAGGATTGTTAGGTCTTGGTTTTGAAAAAAGATGATGCGAAAGACGACGACGTGATGGAGAACTGAGATTGTGGAAGCCTATGAACCTATCCGACCTAGTCGGCGACAGTGTTTAACCAATCAGTGAGTAAGGGAGGGGAGGAACTTCCGCTTCTAGCTCTTTAAAAGCCATCCGGTATGAGCCATGTTTCAAAGAAAGGTGATTCCAAGCTGGGATCGCGTCTATAAAAATGGTTGGATATAGCTATTGAACACTTCATATTGGTTTGTTTGTCACAGAATAAGATGGAAATTTTTGTCCCCTGAAGCAGGACCTCAAGAGTGGGAGTCCGAAACGCGATAGTGTTGGGATATGCAGATAAGTACTTTTGTTGAATTAATTGTTCTTTGGAATGAGAAAAAAAAAAGTGACAACTAAAAAGACTTCCATATGTGACTGTGTTTGGAGTTATCAGCTTGGTAGAAAAAGATCAAAATTACAAAAAAATATGTTGAGAACGTGTTGAAAAATTTAAAAAAGGTTTGAAAAAAATATAAAGTAAAACGGACCAAGAACCATAAGAAAGAGTCTGGTAAAAATACCTTGACCCTGTGAATAGTGGTCCTACAAACATATTGTAGCTATTCCTTAATATTTGAAAGTACTAGGTGTACCAATATTTTGAGGCATTGTTTACAATTGAGGTACCCGGAATACACAAGGTGTGCAAGAGCAGATATTGTGTGATTCTTATATTCCTAACAGACCCAGTTCAATCCTTACAGAAAGTCCTCCTATACCAAACAGTTTGGAAAGTTTGCTGGCCTAAAAATAAACCAAGCCAAATCTGAAGCTCTGGATGTGATGGTCCAGCTTCACAAGTCCTAGCCAGGCCTATTTCCGCTAAAATGGGTCTCCTCGAAAATGAAATAGTTAGGCATATATATCCCTACACATCCTTTCCAATTCTATAAGGTAAATGTTGAACCGCTAATTCAGGCACTCCGTAAAAACGTTCAAAAGTGGATGCACCTCCCACTCTCCTTATTGGGTAGGATCAATCTCCATCTCCTTAAAATGATAGAGCTTCCTAGGTGGCTCTATTTACTGCAGATGGCCCCTATCTGGCTCCTCAAAAAGGATTTACAAGTAATTGACAGAGTTTTCTCGTTTCCTATGGAAAGGAAAAAAGGCCAGAATACCGCTGCAGGTTCTAAAAGCACCCTGGTCCAAAGGGGGATTGAACTGTCCAGATCTTAACCATTACAACTTAGGATGTATGCTAATTATTTCTGACTGGCTTCACAAGACTTCTTTATTCTCTCCATATGACAATTAAAGCAGAGTATGGAAGATTTGCCCCCATGGCTTTACTCCAATGTTCTGAAAAAAAATCCATATCCACTCTCCCCACAGCCTTCACACTGTTGTCTTCCTGCCACAAAGCCTGGAGGGTGCTATCCAAGAAATTAGGGCTTAAATCCATGCAGACCTCATTTAATCCGGATTTTTCTCCCAGTATATCCCAGGCGGTCTTTTTAAAGTGGCAGAGACTAGGGTTAACATTCATATACCAAATGTTTGTGCCCAACTCCAATATAATAGCCAGATTTACAGAGCTACAAAATCTGTTTCAAATACAGCGTAAAGATTTCTACGTGTACCTACAAGTTTGCCATTACATCTGCACACTACTCGCGGAGAACCCGAACTTGGGAGACAGGAACGCACTCACCTCCTTTTTCCGTTTTACCAAACGGAAAAAACCCTCATGTGCCTCCTTTGCTAAATACATTGGTGACTTAGTGTCACCTTCACATCTGCCATCCATTGTAGCCCGATGGTCCAGAGGGTCGGCAATTACCCTTTCACTCTCAGATTTACAACAGTACATTTCACAAATACAGAAAATGTCAGAGAATGTTACTAAGGGAATTGCAATATAAATTTATATGGCAACTTTATATTCCGCAAGCCACTGCATATCAGCGTAAAGTATGCCCATCACCGATCTGTGACAAATGTAACTCAGCTATTAATGATTTTCATAGTTTTTGGGAATGCCCTTATATCCAAGCATTTTGGAAGGCTGTATGGCAGAAAACTTCCCGGATGGCTAAAACTACACTCCCTTTGGATCTGAGACCATGGCTACTCATGACTACAACAAAACCTGCTACTGACTGGACTAAGGAGCTAGATTTATAAATGGACAGGGCGAGATTGACAGCCAAACATTCTATCCTTGCCTGCTGGATTGGTACAGACCCACCCTCCCATATTGTTTGGGAATGTAAAATGATTAAATTGTTAATTATGGAATTTATATCAGCAACAAGGGCTACTGCTAAATACAGAGGAGACCCGAAGAACCTGGCAGCCTTTCATAGACTTTATAGCCCCCATTTCCATAAAGAATCTTCCCCAGCTCTAACACAGATGACCATAAGATTACATTTTCGTTCCAACTATAAAATAGGCTTCACAACATATCCTCCACGGTCGTGCCCCACGCAAAGCCCATGTAGGGTCTTACCGAGCATAGAATGCGGCAAACTATTTCTCCTATCACCTCCTAATTATATGGAGAATGACCCTATGCATTCAATGCTTTTGGGTCTGGGTCTTGGCCATCAATTTATGTAAAGCTCTAGCACTTGGCCTTAGCACCCTGTACAAAAGTGCACTATAGCATTATATAATACACCCTCTATATCCCTACAAATAGCAGCCTAACATGCCAATCCATCCCTATTCCACTATAACCAATTGCAAGTAACAGGTACTACTTGGATAAGTTCTGCAACCACATGGGTGCGGACAAAATAGAAATTCACTGTCACTGCATCACAGGTACAATTGGCGACCTAACTTTGGAAGGGTACATAAGCAGGGAGGGGAACTGGGATGGGTTTAAGTTCTATTAAGTTCTGCTATTTCTAGGTAGTCTGTTTATTCTATGGTACTCAGTCCTTTCAGGTTCACAGTTCTATGGGGCATGTTCTTACATGTTAATGCAAGCTGTGCTAAAAAGTGGTCTATTAGCTATATAGAAACGGACTAGTGTTTGTTGTTTCGGCTTCTCTGTTAGACCGCTAACCTATGTTGACATATGTTGCCTATTATATTGAGTATTGCGTTCTATGCATTGTTTTATGGTTTATAATATGAAAAAATCACTAATAAAAATGATTAAAAAAAAGATATGGGCAACTGGTGCTGGTTTAAATATGTCTATTGATATGCTCATATACCCGCAGAGGTAAAGAACCAGAGGGCAAAAAAGTGGGCTGATTGGTCCTTATTTACTCATCTTCTGTGAATGTATTTTACCTCATGCATGTTCATTATATATATATCCTAAAAACCAGAATGGCCAGGTAGGCCCTAAAGACTGGTTTGAGAACAGTTGTCAGTCAACCACTGTAGCAAGCAGTTTGAAAAGAAAAAAAGCTCTCATGCCCCACTGGCATTTCACATTCCTATACAAAAAGCAGCAGCTAGGAAGACCTCTTGATAAAGTAGTGTGAAATGCCACAGGGTGGGTTTTTTTTTTTTTTGGTTTTTTTTTAAGCACTCTGGCTGCTATGAGTAGGTGAATCAGAACTGTTTTTGATACAAAAATCTATCACTGCTTATGAGCCAATCCAGATGCAGACCCTCATATGTTTACCTTTTGAAGCAGCTGTTTGGCTTTTTGCAGTGGTTTCCAGCACCACTGCTGTGCATTTGAACTTGTTACTGTGCACAAGTTACTAGCCCGATCTCTCCTTTGTGGGTTGTATGAGATCTTAAAGACTGTTCCTACTCAGGAATCTACAGCACTGCAATAGCAGCATACACAGGCAGCTGCTGCCTCACTCATGCTGCAAGACTACTGTCTGTCTTTGCTATATCACAGTAACAAAGTTCATGATGGCAGTAAATAGCTAATACCAGCATGGTTGTTACTTGAACGCTGATGCTTCTTGTGACCTACAGCAAGTTACTTCACCCTCCACTGCTTCAGATACAAAAACAAACAGATCATAAGCCTTCTGTGGCTTGGGAAATACATACAAGTACCTGAATATAATTTGCTTTGAAGTTCCTGAAAGGTAAATATAAATCAAATGAATAAAAGCAATCTGCCCTCCTGGGTTCTCTTTGTACTCTTGCACTTATGTGAGTGTCTGTGTGTGTCCTCTACACTCCTACGTATTACAGTGCTTGCAACCAGACCTAGCTGATTTATAAGTTCCCCTCACCCACATCAAAAATACAGCTTCAGAAGGGGATGCTGCATAGTGCGAGTACAACAAGAGTTCTCTCAAATCTGTCTCAATGTTTGAGGTATAGACAAATGCTCTGAAAATTAAGCAAATATGAAATATATATGTACCATATATACACACTGAGAAACATGTATCTCCACAAGATAGGCATACATTCATACTGTATATATTGGATAATATTTTAAGACATGTAACCTTCAAGGACGAGCAGAACAAATTGCAAAGACTGCTCTACTTCTCTGCAATTGGGACTTTGCAAAAGACAGACACGGTCTTGTGAGCAGAAGAGTGATGGAAGGATTGGTATCACCAAGGTTTCCTATCCTTGCTGGTTTCTAAGTATTGCTCATAGCAAGATCCTTCATATTCTCACAGTTTTGAACATAGTACAAGCCATACCACTGGAAAAAAAAAAGTGCAAAAAGCAGAATATAAATCTAAATTTAAAAAAAAAAAATAGATATAGCTTGGAAATGTGGTCCAAGTTTGAAATATTCTAATAGCAGCTGGCCCAATTATAGAATATGACCCCAGAAAACACAAGTACAGGCTCTGATGCATGAGGCACTCATCTCAGGATAGATGCTATGGTATCCTGCTCTTAACTGGGACTTTTCAGGTAAATAAGGTTGAAAATAGTCACCCCCACCACCACCTCCATTTCCAAAAGAAAAGCTACAGGGGTGGAGATGGCTTGGGCTTAGTCTTGTGCTATTTCAGTTGCAATGAGAAGTAAAAGTGAGAGAGATCCCAGCAACTAAGGCCACCATTCCACATGCCATCTTAGAAAGGAAGAAACCAAAGAGCATAAAGCCATCACAAGCCTTCTCCTGGGTTTGCTCAATTTTCATACAATCCTGTTCTGAAAATATCAAGGCACACCTGTGACAGTCTCTCTGAACAGATTGCAAGAGATCCTAAACCACCAACCTCAAGTGCCAGCCTCCTTGAACAGATTAATCAGGTTGCAACAGAGGCCTAGCAAGTGCAAGCTTGAAGCAGGCACTCAAATTGTTCCAATTTACAAGAACAAAAGTCTTTGGCAATCCATCCAGCATTTTTGCTAAAAGAAAATTATTCCTTACCTGCTAATTTTCGTTCCTGTAGTACCATGGATCAGTCCAGACAGTGGGTTATATCCCCCGACCAGCAGATGGAGTCAGAACAGAGTTTGAGTGTGTCAGCATATAGAGTAGTGCACCCTCTGCTGGAGCTCAGTATTACGCATAGCAAAGCCCAAAAGCAAAACACAACATTTTGGATCCAGAACCGTTCCCAAAAAGGAACAGAGAAAAATATAAGTAAACAAACGGTCAACGGGACCAGCAACAGTCAACTTGTGAGGAGCTGTGAACAGTAACAATAATCAGAGACAAACAGAATGAAAGATACCTGGAAGAATCCGAGCAGGACCTAATGAAACCCCTAGTGGCAGGCGTCTGGACTGATCCATGGTACTACAGGAACGAAAATTAGCAGGTAAGGAATAATTTTCTTTTCCCTGTACGTACCTGGATCAGTCCAGACAGTGGGATGTACCCAAGCTTCCCTAAACCGGGTGGGGTCCTGAGAGACCTGCTCAGAGAACTTGATCGCCAAAAGAACCCGTGCACTAAGGCGCCAGGTGTAGTCTGTAATGTCTGGAAAAAGTGTGCAACGACTTCCATGTCGCCGCACGGCAGATTTCCTGGGAGGAAACGGAGCGAGATTCCGCCCAGGACGCCGCTTGGGATCGCGTGGAATGAGCCGAGACGCTGCGAGGCGGCACCCGCCCCGCCGCAATGTAAGCCGATGAAATGGCGTCCTTTATCCAGCGAGCAATAGTAGTCTTGGATGCCTGAGAACCTCTCCTCGGTCCTGACCAGAGGACAAACAAATGATCGGATACCCGGAAGTCATTGGTAACCTCCAGGTAACGGAGCAGTACATGCTTGACGTCCAGGAGCCGGAGAGACCGGGGTTCCTCTGGAGCAAACGCTGGAAGCTCCACCGTTTGATTGACGTGGAAGGCCGAGACCACCTTTGGTAGGAAGGATGGCACCGTACGAAGGGAAACCCCGGAGTCGGAGAAACGCAGATAAGGGTCCCGGCAGGACAAGGCTTGAAGTTCTGAGATCCGGCGAACAGAAGAGATGGCTACCAGGAAAACCGTCTTGAGGGTCAGGTCCTTGAGGGAGGACCCCCCTCAGGGGTTCAAAAGGAGGGCCCGACAGCGTTCGCAGCACCAAGTTGAGGCTCCAAGAAGGGAAAGGATCCCTGACCGGTAGCCGTAGGTGTTTGGCACCCTTCAGAAAACGTGCGATATCCGGCTGAAGGGGTAGAGAGCAGTCCTTCTGTACCAAGACATTCAAGGCCGCCACCTGAACCTGGAGCGAATTATAGGCGAGACCCTTATCCAGACCATCCTGTAGGAAATGAAGGATCAGTGGGACAGTCGCCTCCATGGTTTGGATTCCGCGGTCGGAGCACCATGCTTCGAAGACCTTCCAAACTCGAACGTAAGCGACGGAGGTCAAAGGCTTGCGGGAACGAAGCATTGTTGAGATCACTGTCTCCGGGTAGCCTCTGTGGCGGAGACGGCGCCGTTCAAAAGCCAGGCTGCAAGACAGAAGAGTTCTGCCTGCTCGAAAAATACCGGACCCTGGCGCAGAAGATGAGGAAAATGGGACAGGCGAAGTGGGCCGTCCACCGTCATCTGAAGTAGATCTGCGAACCATGGCCAATGGGGCCATTCCGGGGCGATGAGAATTACAGTCCTTCGATGATGTTCCAACCTGCGGAGAACCTTGCCGACCAGAGGCCAAGGAGGAAACACAGAGCAGTTGATCCGACGGCCACGGAAGGGCGAAGGCATACACCCCCTCCGCGCCGCGCTCTCTTCTGCGGCTGAAGAAGCGTGGAGCCTTGGCGTTGAGAAAGGTCGCCATTAGATCGAGGCGTGGAGTCCCCCAACGACGGATGATGAGATGCATTGCTTCGGAGAGAGCCCACTCGCCGGGGTCTAGCTGTTGACGACTCAGGAAGTCCACCTGAACGTTGTCCACCCCGGCGATGTGAGAGACCGCTATCCGGACGAGATTGCTCTCCGCCCACTCCATCAGGGGAGTAGACTTGAGGGAGACATGCTTGCTTCTTGTCCCCACTTGACGATTGATGTAGGCCACAGTGGTGGCGTTGTCCGAGAGGATCCTCACCTCTCTGTGTCACACCAGGGGAAGAAAACGTTGGCAAGCGAAACGCACGGCTCTCGTTTCTAGGCGATTGATCGGCCACTTTGCCTCCTCTGGCGTCCAAGTCCCTTGAGTGGCGCTTCTTTCGCAGACGGCGCCCCATCCCGCGAGGCTGGCATCGGTGGTCACCACCACCCAATTGGGAACCTCGAGCGAGACTCCCCGAGCCAGATGCGAGGGGACAAGCCACCAATGCAGGCTTTTCCTGGCTAATGGTGGAAGCGGCAGGATCACCTGATACTCCTGGGAGACTGGTTTCCAGCGGGATAGTAGGGACGCCTGCAGTGGACGCAGGTGTGCAAACGCCCAGGGTACCATGTCGATGGTGGAGGCCATTACTCCCAGGAGCTGCAGATAATTCCAGGCGGTTGGTTCTTCCAGAGCCGAAAACCGAGACACATGCTCTCTCAGAGCTTGCGCCTTGTCCTGGCGTAGGAACACCATACCCCGCCGGGTATCGAAGCTCGCTCCTAAGAAATCCAGGTGTTGCGAGGGCACAAGGGAACTCTTTGGAAGGTTCACCACCCAGCCCAGAGAGCGTAGGAATTGTACTACTCTGGCCACTGAGGTCTGACCATGTGAGAAGGACTTTGCTCGAATCAGCCAGTCATCTAGGTACGGATGTACTAGGATACCCTCCTTGCGGAGGGCCGCCGCCACCACTACCATGATCTTTGTGAAGGTCCGAGGTGCGGTCGCCAAACCGAAGGGAAGCGCCTTGAACTGAAAGTGTTGACCGAGAATCTTGAAGCAAAGATACTGCCGGTGAGCCGGCAGGATGGGAATGTGCAAGTACGCTTCCGAGATGTCCAGTGAAGCGAGGAATTCTCCCTTGTGCACTGCGGCAATCACTGATCGAAGAGTCTCCATGCGGAACCGGGTGACCCCGAGGGCCTTGTTTACCTCCTTCAAGTCCAGGATGGGGCGAAAGGAACCGTCCTTTTTGGGAACGATGAAGTAAATGGAATAGTGGCCCAAGCCCACGAAGGGGACGGGAACGATGGCCCCTATTTCCTGCAGTCGGTCTAATGTTTGTTGAACCGCTATCCTCTTGAGATCCGAACCGCAGGGGGAGAAGATGAACCGGTCCCTCGGGGGGGCGGACAAATTCCAAGGCGTAACCGTCTCTTATGGTGTCCAGCACCCACTGGTCCGTGGAGAAAACTGCCCACTCCTCGTAGAAGTCCATGAGGCGGCCTCCAATCCGGGGAGGTGAGAAGTGTGCTCCTTTGGCATCATTGGGATGACTTTGTGGGCGGAATTCCCTGCCCTGGACCCTCTCTCGCGGGCCTCCGCCCACGAAAGGAACGAGACCAAGGCTGGGATCTTGTCTGCTGTGTCCGGGAAGCGGACTGTCGGTAAGACCTATAACGTCGCTGTGCCCTGGCCCTGGTTCTACCGGAAGAAAATGATCTGAAGGAACGCTGTCTATCCTCCGGCAGCCGATGCACCGAATTTTCCCCCAGTGACTTGATGATCTGATCCAGGTCCTCTCCAAATAAGAACTTCCCCCAAAAGGGGTGGGAGCCAAGGCTCGACTTGGAGGAAGCATCCGCTGCCTAGTTGCGAAGCCACAAGAGCCGTCGGGCTGCTACAACCGAAACCATGGACCGTGCCATTACGCGAAAGATCATACAGGGTGTCCGCCCCGTATGCTATGGCAGATTCTAGCCGGTCCGCCTGGGCGGCCTCTTCGGGGGGCAATTCCTGAGAGGTGAGAAGCTGCTGTACCCAGAGTAAGTTGGCCCTTTGCGCGAGCGAACTGTACATCACAGCCCGCATACCTAGGGCGGAGACTTCGAAGACCCTCTTGAGGAAGCTCTCTAGTTTACGGTCCTGCGTATCCCGCAGGGCCGTTCCCCCCCGTGACCGGGATGGTTGTCCTCTTGGTCACTGCCGACACCGCTGAGTCCACCTTGGGCACCTTGATAAGATCCAAAAAATCCTCAGGGAGCGGGTATAGCTTTTCCATGGCGCGTGTGACTTTCAAGGACGCCTCGGGAGTGTCCCACTCCCTAGTGAGAAGCTGTAGGAAGGACTCATGGATAGGGAAAGCCCTTGCCCTAGGACGGAGGGCGGCAAGTACTGGATCCCCTTTGCGAGACGAGGTGGCGACGGCAGGAGCCACAGGGATCGGCAGATCTGGAGGTGGGTGGAGGTCCAGCTCCTGAATAATATGGTGGATGAGTTCATCCAGCTCTTCTTTTTGAAAAATCCGTAGGGCTCGAGGGTCGTCCCCCTCCGTATGTCCATCCGGATGTGCCTCCGGGGGTTCCGGGGAGATGTCTCTCACTGGCGAAGCCGCCCCCGTGGTACGCCGGGGTGGCACGGGAGAGGGACCTGGCAGGGATCCAGGCGTAACGGACGAGGCGGTGAGACCAACAGCAAGTTTAGGAACCTTGGGGGGAGGGGCCCCCAGGGGATTAGGCGCCTGCGCTCCCATACCCTGCAAATAAGCCATGTGCATTGCCAGAATAAAGTCAGGTGAGAAAAACGGAGAGCTGATTGGAATCCCTGGGGGGGGGACCGTCCTGGGAGCCCCGGTCAGGCAAACCTCCCGCCGGGGGCAAAGCCTGTTGAGAGCCAGTGCAACCAATCCTGTCTGTATCTGGGAGCGAGTCCGTCTCACGCTGACCCCCTAAAATGGCCGCCGTTCCCGCCAAAGGCGGCGTCGTGGCCGGCCCGCACCACCCGGGCTGAGGAGGAGGCAGGTCCGAAATCGCACCGGAGGACTGCAGGGTGCCTTCCCCATCGGGGAAGCACCGCTCACAAAGCCCCTCCCTCAGAAATTGATTCCCCGGCTCGCCGCAGGCCTCACACCTCGAGGACCGCGGCATGTCAGCACTGGGAAAAAGAAAAGCCTCGGGGGGGGCCCAAAGACGAGCTAGTGCCGCGGGGGGGCCTGGAAATGGCCCTAACCACCCACCGAAGGGGTCCAGTAACTGCGGGGGAAACCCCCGTTTCAGTTGAGCACACACCCACGGGCGGAGCTTGCGAACCGCGGGACCCCCAATGACGTGTGGAGCGGCTGGAACCACCGGCATCCACGGGGCACCACCAAAAAGAAGCAAACCTGTGGAGAAAGAAACTCAAAAAAATTCCACTTACCCCAACGGAAGAGGAAAGGAGTACAGAATAGAGAAGGCAAAGCCACAGACACACGCCTCCTCAAATTGAAAACTTTTTTTTTTTTTTTTTTTTAAACTTTAAGGATCCAAAATGAAGAGAAACATAAGACAGGGAAATACTGTGGAGAAAAAGAAAGAAATAACTAAAAATGAAGAAACCCTGTCAATCTGGGGGAGCCAGTGGATCCCCCCACTCGCATCTGCTGGAGTCAGAAGAATACTGAGCTCCAGCAGAGGGTGCACTACTCTATATGCTGACGCTCTCAAACTCTGTTCTACTCCATCTGTGGTCGGGGGATATAACCCACTGTCTGGACTGATCCAGGTACCTACAGGGAAAATGTCTATTCCATAATGTGTTATAGACTATTAATTAGTTTATGAAACAAGTTGTGGTCTTCAGAAATTATGGACATGAAACATTCTAGCCTTCCCTCTTCACCCCCTTATCCCTGTTGGAGAATGGATAGCACATCAGGTCTTGCAGCAGCCGTTGCTATTATGGCAAAACTCGCCTCAAGTAGACTGAGCATACATGGCATAAAGCATTTTGGTATTTGGCTGAGGAACCAAATTAGGATTAAATAGGCCTTCTCTCCCCTGGTCATCCATTATGGCATACAGGGAACCAGATTTGACCTGCCACTGCAAACAATCTTTATTCCTTTAAAAACACGTCTCCCACTCAGCAGGAAAGCATGAAAAAGGAGCACATCTGTTTCATAATAATATAAAAAAAGTAAACAAACATTTGGTAAATATTTAAAATGAGACTAAATAGTGGGAGGAAATAAAATCCCAATGCATAAATTAATGATTTTTCTTTAACTGTATTTTAACAAAAAAGGCAAACAATACAAACAGAAAAGGAAGCAAAATACAAAAATACTTAAGCAGTCATTACATAACATCTGCAACAGAATACATAAAGCTCTGATCGTCAAGTTCCAAGACAAAACCAGGAAGTGGGAAGGCAACAAAAACAGCTCATGGAGCCCGGAAAAGAGCCCAAGTCAAGGGCCATAGAACTGGGAATAGAGCAGTCTCTTGCATTTTCCTGGGGCCAAGGGAGTGAGAGTAGACACGCTGCCAGGGGTTCTGTCTGTGCTGCAGCTTCACAACACTGATTCCCCCAAAGACATGGCCTCTTCCCCACCCCACCCCCACACCTTCCACTCCAGTTCTGCTTGGCAGAACTTCATTCACACCCAAGCACTTCAAGACCGCAATGCCAGGGGCGGGGAGGGAGGAGAGGTCACCTGGAGTTAAGTTTTTGGCATTATTCATCTCTGTAAAATCCCAATGAACAAGCAGCTCTTGTGCCAGATGCAACCCCTTTATGTTATTGTGAGCAATAGGTCCCACACAAACCTTAGTGGAATGCCAACTCTGGCATTCCTCAGCAGCTCTTAATGCAAAGAAACCAGCCCTTCCTGGAAAGCTTCTCTTCCTGCAGCATAGCTAGTTTGGTTGATTCCAATTGCTTGGCTTTCTAACCTGTAACCTTGTCCCTGGCTAAGATCTTCGAGTTTAGTGTTTCGGAATCATATTTGTGTTCAAGTCTGGTATATAGAGAGTTCCACTGTTTTAAACATGACTTTTTTTTTTTTTTTATATAAATCATAGTCTTATCTTCAGCTATTCCATAGAAATAAAAAGGTGGACTACATTCTCCATTACTGTGGGGCAGGAGGATGGAGAGCTGCCTTTCCCCCTCATGGCTGGAAGTGTTTGCCACAGGTGAACATTGGCTAGGGCACAAACATATCTGTATGCAAGAATAATGCCCTGGTAAAAAGCAAGAACACACTCAGCTGGGCTGGCTTCACCGGGACAGGGCAGCACTTTCCAAAGTTAGACTTTAATTCTGAAAGCTTTGTAGTGCTGGTTTTTTTTTTCCAGTTTAGATTTCCTCCACTCCATGTGCAAAGATCATCACCAGACCAGGCTCCAGCACCATCTCCTCACCCATGTGCTGGTTCTCACATGCCATAACCACCACCGCCTGCTTCCCAGGGATGCGCTTGGCCACGTAGTTCTCATAGTAGCGGCGGTTCATCTGGCGAGTCTCCAGTGTGGCCAGGCCCTGTGGCCAATTGCGCTCGTGTGCATTCTCAATCAGTTCATTGATGATAGAGGTGGGGCAGCCGCTCTCCACCAGAGAGCGTTTGATGACTGCCTGGAGCACGGCATCTGGCGTAGAGATCATACCCCCCCAGCGCGTTACCCGTGCTGGCTGCAGCGAGTTCACCCACCTGCACAACACACAATAGAAGGGAAGTCAAAAGTAGTTAAGATCCACAAGAGTTTGCGCTAATAGCTTGCTCTTTGTATACTAATAGTACAGTGAAGGGAGGGCGGGCAGCCTGGTGACAGAGGTGGCACTGTACACTGCCACTTACAAGACTTGGATTAGATTCCCAGACATGGCTTCTGCTCCCTAAACCAATTGGGGAGGCTGCAATTATAACCCCTGTGAGGTCTACCAGCCATTGCTCAACAGTAAGGGTGCAATGGCCGGGCTAAGGAAGCATATAAAACTAGGGAAAATACTCTGGGAACTTAAGCTATTTGTGCATGAAGGCTCATGACACTAGAGGCTGGTTCCAATTTTGCTACAAGCATAAACAAGCAGGAGGAAGCTGCCAGGCCAAAAATGTCAACATTAAAATGAAATATTGCTGCTAAACATTGGTTTGAAAATTAAAAATTCTAAGAGAACTCCGCTTGGCATAGACCAGGCTGTATGTACTCATGGCGACATCATAGGAAAAGTTGTGTCCTCAGTTTTTATCTGCTGGTGGGGATGGTGGTGGTAATGTGGGGGTGGAGAACTACCTACTTGTCTCAACTGGTGAGACAGGATAAAAAGTGATCATTTACTTTTGCTCTTTAAGCAGCTTCCCTCTGTCTTTCTAGAACTGCTAGGCCATCTGTGGCATGGAATACACTAGCATCCCTGTAACAGTATGGCTTGTCCCAAGCCATTCATACTAACACTACAGCTCAGAGTCCAGGCAGCACCAGTTTTCATCAAAAGACAAGTCACTGAGTAAGAGGGGAACAAAAAACCTAAACTCTTGCTGCCTTCCTCCACACCCTCCAATCAAGGTGACTATGTGCATTACTCACTCGAGAATTTCATTGTATTCAATTGTTTCTTCCAGATTCTGCAAGTTGGGATTGACACTTCGTATTGCCCTCATATAAGCCTTGAGCAACTGAATATCCCTTTTCTGTGACAGAAGCAAGAATAAAAGACAAGAAAAGTCAAATACCACAGTTACCTGTGCTGAAGCAGACAGTCTTCCTCATATTCTAACCACCCAAATTTTTACTGTACTCAGAATAGTTTATTGAAGGATAAGGTCAGCCACTGATCCTCACCCACTAGTACACATGTCAAGGGCTGCAGGTCTCAAGAGGCCTAGCCAATGCTAGGCCATAAAATCCAGCCATGCTGGGAGACAGGACAGGGCTTTGGAGAGCAGTATCCAAACAGATTCCCAGTGTGCCCTTTTGAGTCGTCCTGCTGTAAAGCGTTGCTGTAGGATGAAATGTGCATCTTTGCCCTGCATGCAGCATAGCTAGCAGAACCATTCCCATTTCTAAACTGGACAGTGCAAGAATGCTGCTGCTAAAGAAGAAGTCAGCACAGACTCAAAAGGGTTTTTTTTTCTTCCCAGACCTGTTCAGAGAGCTGATGCTTGCTTTCAGCAGCTGCCTTCTCCAATTCTCCTATTCTTATCTGCTGTTGCTGTACCACAGACCTCAAGTGCTTGATACAGTTATGATTCGGTAACTCATCTTTGGGCATTTCCAGGCTACAGTGAGAGGAAGGAGAAAAATGTTTGAGAAAAGGCATATGATTTAGTTAAGTTTGTTCTACTGTAAATATTTAACTTGCCACAAAAAATTGTTTAAATGAGCCTTCAGGTTGACAATCTAGAGGAAATGAAAAGCAATGAAACTGCACAAAGTCTAAGGAATAGACAAGAATGTGAAAGTTGAGATTTAATGCTTAAAAAAAAACAGACATATACTTGTGACAAAGACTCAGAGTTACAGCACGAAGACGACGAGGTGAGATGAGATACCGAGGTGCACCAACAGGAGACACCCCTCTAGGTGATCATGTCCAATCATCAAGGTTACAGTGGCCAGATTCAGAGGAATGCAGACATGCTCAAACAGAGGTTCTACTAGTAGGAAAAGAAACAAGCTGGTGAGATCTCATTAGGAGTATTGTGTTCAATTCTGAAGAAAGATGAATCAGTCTAGAGAAGGGCCACCAAAATAGTACAGACACTACACTATATCTAAGAACCTAAATATCTTACCCTAAATGGAGAGAAGAGAGTGGTGATAAGGAGAAAAATTAGTTCTTACCTGGAATTTCTTTTCCTTGAGTCCAGCCAGACCAGTCTAGATACATGGTTTATACCTCCTAACCAGCAGATGGAGACAAATTAACTGGTTTGCTGACAGCACCCCTTATAGGCTCCTGTGCTGACCTCAGCCTGCCAGGATTTTATATAACGAGTTAAGATGAACAATTTTAATATACTATTCCCTTCACCCCCTCCCAAAAAAAAAGCAAAAATCAGAGGGATTCTAAGGGAGGGAGGGAAAAAACCCCACAACCTGCATTCTCTGATAAAAGTTTATTACCTTAACATCCAGCACAATAACTAGAGCACACAAGCAGTTATACTGAAAATGAATCAGGGGAATAATACACTTGGTAGAACAGGGAGGATCCTGGACTGGTCTGGCTGGACTCAAGGAAAGGAAATCAGCTAAGAACTAAAAATTTCTCCTTCTGCTTCATCCAGCCAAACCAGTCCAGATACAGGCTATACCTAAGCCAGAGGTGTTCAAATTGGTCCTTGGGCCACCCTATATGTATGCAAATATTTCTCATGCTTATGCATTATGGATATTCTGAAAACTTGACTGAGGGACCTGAAAACCAATCTGAACAACCCTGACCTAAGCTATCCCCCCTCTACTGGGTGACATCAAATAACTTCTGCCCACAAATCCACCTGTACCCTGGTAGATTCCACTCTCAATCCTGAGAAGCAGCAATCCCTTGAATATGTAAGGCCTCCCTATCACTTCCTTCTTCCAATGAGCTATCAATACCTTTGAAGCTGTTCAGATCCTTCTAGTGCTAAACTGAACAAAATGATAGTCCATGGTGACCTTGAATTACAGCAGAAGAACCATCATCTAAATAACAAAATTGAGTATACTCTTCTCCACCCGAGTCTCCTTGAAAGGGGAAACATATTACCTGGTTAAGATGAAAAAATGCAACACCATCTTAGGAAGAAAGGAACCATGAGAATCTACATTTCATCCAAAGAACACAAAAAGGGCTCTCAGTCTGCAGCTCCAAAATTTGTCTAGTAGAACAGAATACTACCAGAAAACACTGCCTTAAGAGTAAACAGCTTAAGTGACACCTTTTCTTAGAGGCTCAAAAGGATGACCAACCAGGTAGGACAACACCAAATTCATATTCCAGGAAGGAACTAATTCTCTTACCAAAGGCCAAATGTGCTTCACTTTTTTTTTTTTTTTTTTTTTTAAAGGAATCAAGACATTTGAATGAAATGATAAAAGTCTGCCCATCAACCAGCCTCTAACAGATAAATAACCACTACCTTAACCTTAGGAAATTAAGGGCCAACCCTTATCCAATCCCCCTGCAGGAGTTATCCTCATGAACTACTGCCTCTAAACAGTAGGCCCCTGTCCTAAGGCAATAGCAGATCACATCCTCATTTGATCTACATACTAAAAGAGGTCTTTGCCAACTGGGAGCTTTCAATATCACTAGCCCACTAATGCCTGTAAATATTCTGCAAGATTCTTCCCACCAGAGGCCATAGACAACCAGTCTTGAATCAGGGCATCCAAACCAAATGAACCTCTTACCCTTATTAGGGGTGAAAATGTTTCAGTTGATGTGTTTCTGCTGACTGCCAAACAAGTCCATTACTGGTTCTAACCATTTGGGCACAATCTGGAAGAAAGTCTCTTGGGACATACTATCCTCCGAGCTCCAACCTGCTGTGACAGTTGGCCTGTCTGTACATTATCTACTTCCACTATAAGAGTGGCAGAGAGCCCTTTTACATGCTTCTCTGCTCAGACTAAATTGAAGACTTAGCTCTTCTGCCACATGCAGACACCTGATCTTATCTAAGGAAAGTAACATATGCCATCCCCATAGCATTGACAAACAAGATCCTGACCCTAAAGAATGGAAGTAAACAAACAAAAAAAACCCCAAAAAAACAAAAAAAGTGTACCTTCCCTATCACTCTTGTTTTCAGAGACTGGCATCTGAGGTCATTATTATCCAAATGGGAGTTTCCAGATTCAAGATCCACTCCCACTGACAGGTTCTTATGTACTCGATAAGAAAGCAAAATTCTCTCTGGCTTATGTCAAAGGAAGTCTTATGAAATATGCCTGGGACAGAGGAGACTACTTCGGGAGCTCTTGCCCAAGGCACTAAAATCCAAGGCAGCCACCATGGAACTCAATACCTGAAGACAAATCCACACCATGGATCTCTGAATCCTCAAAATCATGCACTTTGTTCTGCTACTTCAGTTTAGTTATGTCTGTCAACCAGACCCAGCTTTCCCTGGTGTTGAACCGAACCCCTAGATACTCCAGAGATCAAGAGGAAATTAAGATTCTCTTGTCAAAATTGGAAATCCAGCCCAGCTCCTGCAATAACCGCATTGATCTGGCAGTCACTGATTTACTTTCCTGAGCCAGCTTTAGTCAAATCCACCAATTGTCCAGACACAAATGGATCAAAATACCTTCTGTGCAGGGCAGTCCACCATAACCATCACCTTGGAAAAACATCTTGAAGCTATGGCCAACACAAAAGGAAGAGCCTGACACCGAAGGTGCCCCAGCCCCATCACTGCAAGGCAAAGATATTTTGGATGCCCTTCTTTTATCGCGATATGCATATACCCCTCAGTCAGAACTAATGAATTATTGTAACTGACTTTACAGTCTCCATCTTGAAGTAGAACATCTTCAGCACACTGTTGAGCTGCTTCAGATCCAGAATAGGGCAAGAGGTACTCCCCTTCTTTGGTAGCACAAAGTAAATTCAGTACTAACCCTGACCCCATTGAGACCGGAACCACCATTCCTATATGCAGCAGCCACTAAAGTCATCTATACAGCTTCTACTTATAAATGGATCAACAAGAGGAAACCATAAAATTGTCTGAAAAAAGAATGTGAAAACTCCAGGGCATAGTGGAGAAATTACTTTCTGATAATTTTGTTTTCCTAAGTGTAGACAGATGGACTCAGGACCAATGGGTTGTGCTCCCCTGCCAACAGAGACTGAGTCAGGTTTCAAAGCTGACCTCACCCTAGATACAGCCCTATAGTGACCGCATCCCTTCCGTATTCTCTTCAAAAGTCACTGTGGACATACTATTGAAAAAACCTGATTTAAAATATGATTAAAAATGGATAACCTTAACTGTACTCTATGAGCCCCGGTAAGAAAATAGATGCCCTGATCTAGTGACTTACCAGTGATCTCTTGGAATCTTTCTCCACTCCACGGGCGAATCCTTGGCACCATTCTTGGGCAGCCGTGGACGGGATGCTGAGTCCATCTGTCTACACTACTTACCTGATAACTTCATTTTTCTTAATTTCTCCATTTCCTAAATGGTAGCCAGATGGACTCAGAACCAATGGGATGTACAAAAGCTACTCCCAGTTGGGGTGGGAGGCTGCCCGCGTCTTGGGCCTGTACTTCCAGCAACAGAACCTAGAGAGGTGTACAAGGAGGACCTCGTCGCCGCTCAGCAGATATCAACAGGAGACAGCATTCTAACTTCTGCTCATAAGACCACCTGAGCCCTAGTGGAATGAGCTTTAACCTGAGACAGTAATTGCTTTTCTGCCTCCACATAGGCTCCCATGACCACCTCCTTGATCCAGCAAGCTATGGTAGCCCACGAAGCTGGTTCATCCCACTTCCTTCCACCGTGAAGGACAAACAGGCAGTCCCATCTTTCAGACCGGTTCTGAAACTTCCAGATACTGCACCAAAAAAGTCCGACTACAGAGCAGGCGGAATTCTTACGCATCCTTGTGCTTATCTAGGGATGGCAACAAAATGGACTGATTCAAATGAAACTCCAAGACTACCTTGAGAAAGAAGGCTGGAACGGTACAAAGCTGTAATGCTCCTGGAGTCATCCAGAGGAACTGATCTCAATACAATGCCTGTAGTTCACAGATGCAATGTGTCGAGCATACAGCCACCAGGAACACAGTTTTCAAGGTTAATAAATGCAAGGAAAGATTGCACAACAGCCAAAAGGAGGGCCCTGCCAAAAATTAATACTAGATTAAGATTCCACAAGGAAACCGGCCACCATAGGGGAGGCCAGAGGTGCTTCACCCCTTTCAGAAAAACAGGCCACATCCAGATAAGCTGACAGGTGGGTTCTGTTCACCTTGCCCCTGAAACAGGAGAGCTGCTACCTGGACCTTCAAGGAGTTAAGGGTCAAACATTTATTCGAGCTGTCCTGCAAAAATTCCAAAATTAGTGGGATTTTGACTGCTGGTGGGGGGGGCGCACTGCGTTCCTCACACCAGGCCTCAAATACTCTCCAGACCTGCACATACGCTAGGGACGTACAGAACTTTCGCACATGGACTAAGGTGGCAATTAATGCTGCTGAATATCCTCACTTCGTCAGGTGAGCCCTCTCAAGGGCCAGACCATAACACAGAATAGAGTTAGATCCTGGTGAAGGACCGGTCCCTGCTGTAGCAGGTGCCTGTACGTGGGAGGCACAGGGGGTCTCTACCAGGACTCTCCACATGTCCGCATATCAGACACCTGGGCCAGTCTGGAATAGGACTAATCTCCTGTGGTGCTCGATTCTGTGAATGACCCTGCCCAGCAGGGGCCATGGAGGGCAGGCGTATAACAACTCTTCTTCCAGCTAGGTCTGAATGCGAATATCGATCCCCAGGGACCATTGATCTCTTCTGCGACTGAAGAATTGGTGAACCTTTGCATTGTGAGATGCAGCCAGCAAATCTATGGCGGGAGACCCCAAATGACCTATCATCAGCTGAAATGCTTTGGCTGACAATGCCCACTCTCCTGGATACAGACTCTCCCTGATTAGAAAGTCTGCTCCAATGTTGACTTTTCCTGCAATGTCAGAGGCTGAGATCTGTAGATGTATTTCCGCTCATTCCATAAGGAGATTATCTCCTGTGACACTTGCTGGCTCGTTTCCACCCTAGCGGTTGATGTAGGCTACAGTTGTTAGTCATTACATGGACCGCTTGACCCAGAGGTCTGTGGCTGAATTGTGGACATGCCAATCTGACTGCCCAGGCTTCCAGGTGGTTGATGTTCCAGAGGGCCTCTTCCTTGGTCCAATGTCCCTGGGCCGTCAGTTCCTGGACAGTGAGCTCCCCAGCCCTGGAGGCTCACATCTGTAGTGAGGACCAGCCAGTTCAGAGAGGACAGGGGTACATCCTTGCTCAGATGAGCTTCCTGCAGCCACCAATTGAGCCGAGAGCATACGCCCATTGGTAAGTGGAGGCGAATCGAATAGTCTCGAGACTGCGGGTTCCAACGTGAGAGTAGTGAGCAATGAAGTGGTTGCATGTGTGCCCTTACTCACGGCACTACCTCCAGGATTGCCGCCATCAATTTTAGAACTTGGAGATAGCTCCACACTGTCTGTTGTATCATGCTCATCAACTTCCTTATCCACATGGTCAGAAGGAAGACCTTGCCCTGCTTGGTGGCGAACTAGACTCCCAGATATTTCAAGTACTGGGAGAGCTTGAGACTGCTTTTGTCCAGGTTTACAATCCAGCTGAGTTCCTGAAGCAAGGTCACCCAGAGACACTCTTCCATAGACTTGGCCCAGATCAACCAGTCATCCAAGTACGGGTGTACCAGGATTCCCCGTTTTCTCAATGCTGCAGCTATGACCACCATAATCTTGGAAAATATTCTGGGGGTGTTGGCTAGGCCAAAGGGCTGTGCCCAGAACTGATAATGGCGACCCAGTACCGCAAAGCGGTGTTCTTGATAGATTGGAATATGTAGGTAGGCCTTCGATAAGTGCAGGGAGGTTAAGAACTCTCCCCGACTGTATGGCTATTAACACAGAGCATAGGGTTTCCATGCAGAAATGATTCACTCGTAGATGTCCGTTGACGCTCTTGAGGTCCAGGATGGGGCAAAAGGAACCTTTCTTCTAGGGTACCATGAAATAGATGGAATATGCTCCGTATTTTCCTGGGGTGCAGGTACTTTGATTATAGCCCTCATCCTGCGAAGCCTTAAAAAAAAAAAAAAAAAAGAGAAGAGTAGTCTCCACTGCTTGCTTGTGCTGGGAGTGGCAAGGAGAAAGGAATATGTACGAGTGCTGTGAAATTCTAGTGCAAATCCTTCTCATATGGCCTCCAGTACCCATTTGTCCGAAGTGACCTCAACCCACCTCTGGTAGAAGAGGGACAGTCAACCCCCCTAACTCCTTGTTCTGAGGGTGGGTTGGCAAAATTTCATTGGGGGGTTTGAGACAAACCTGAACCCAAGCCTACCCCCCTCTCTCTCGACTGCAAAAGGACTGAGACCTCCCAAAAGGCCAAGACCTCTGAAATGTCGAGTTTCTGTAGGGATGAAAGCATTGGGAGCCGCTGGATAGACTGCTCACATAGTTATAGTGCCCCTCGCCTATCTTATCTTCTGGTATCTGGGGAACTGGAGATTTGTCCAATTTACTGGCCACCTTTTCCAGTTCGCTTCTGAAAAAGGAGTGATCCTTTAAAGGGCATCTTTGTAAAATCTGCCTTGAAGGTTGTATCTGCTGACCAATTCCACAGCCATAGCTGTCTTCTGGCCACCACCACTGAGGCCACTCCTCTGCCCGAAGTATGAACTAGATCCGAGCCCACGTCGGTTTTCATAACAGCACTGGAATTCACCCCCCGAGTCATCCACCTCCTGATAGAGGACTAGACACAAATGAGCTACCAGGGCACAACAAGAAGCAATCTGTAAGGTCATTGCTACTGCATCATAGGCCTGTTTTAAGGATGACTCCCATCCATCTATCATGCACATTCTTTAAGGCTGCTCCTCCCTCTACTAGGATAGTTCACTTAGAGACGGCACAGACCAGCACATCCACTTTAGGGAAACGCAAACGCTCTCACTGCCAGATCCAGTGGGTATCGCGCTTCTACCGCTTGTGCCCTTTAAAAATTGCTTCTGGGGCGTCCAATTCCAGGTCAATCAACTCCTGGCTGGCTTCCAGTACTGGAAAGTAGCAAGAGGCTTTCTGTAGGGAAATAAGAATGGGATTCTTCTTTGATTCCGTCAGAGTCCGCCCCAGGAACTCCCAGCATCTTCAGTGTCTGGGGAACCATAGCCGGCAATTCAGCTATCTAATCATGTTACGGTTTTTCCATACAGTTCTAAACCAGGAGGAATTTCCCCATCTTCCAAGGAATCTGTATCCTCTTCATCCGTGCCGTTTGGGTCCTGCCAGGGACACTCTTGGTGAGATATGCTTTTAAGGTCTGCCTGGCTTTACTTGTATTCTGCGCTTAGCAGATTGTGCACGCATATTAATGCACAAAACATTACGCACACTGTGTACCAAGACATTCCATGGAGGGCAATATAGCACTGACAAAGACGTGTGCAAGATGGCACGCCACGGCCTACCGGTGCCAAGCCTAAAGTGGGGCCTAGCCCACTTGGAGGCCACTCAACCCATTCGGAAGCCCACTTCCCCTTACCCCAAAGGGATCAGGAATGACATCTGTACAGCATGCTGAGCAAGGAGACCAGAGGAAGTCTTACCAAAACCCCCTACAAATGTCCCTGAATCAGGATGTAAGTTTTTTGTTTGTTTTTTTTTAATTAAAAAGAACAACCCACTTACCTAGGCTCAGTGCTTACTGGCTGAGTACAGAGATGGTCTCCAGCTGTGGGGCGAGAGGGCTTTGGCAGTCACCGCCGCATTCAGCTTCCTGCACCCACTGCCTTTCAGCTACTTAAGCAGCAAAGTCCATGCCAGGAACCAGCTACCGGATCAAGGCTCACCTATGAGGGATCTCAGAAATCGCCTCAGGAATTCTCAACTGGAGGAGAGACCTTTTAGGTATCTCCACAAGAGAGCAGGGCTCAATTGTTTCTCCATTTTAAACGTAGAAATTCTCTTTCCAAAAAGTACAGCAATCCCCATAAGGAGAGGTACATCCACCATCTGCTGGAGACTGAGAAATACTGAAGGGCTGAAGTCACTGTAGGATGACATCAGCATTGAAATCTGACTCAGTCTCCATCTGCTGGCAGGGGAGCATAACCCATTGGTCCTGAGTCCATCTGGCTACATGCCAGGAAATTATCCCTGAAGATTAAGACCTATGATCCAAAGTAATGGGGACTCACTTGCTGTTATGGGATTATTTCTAACTACTGATGAACAGAGCCACACAAACAGAATGTAAATAGGCATACAGAAAACTGATTCTGAACTAGGACAACTCAGAACTGGTTAACTTTAAATTTACACATGCAGATATACATCTAATCCCCCCGCATAATTACTGGCCTTCTATTGAATTAGGCTTCTATCCTCCCCCCCTCCCCCCATTTCCCCAGCTATGTCCAGCATTCTTAGGTACTGTGAAATTAAGGGAGAAAGCTCCTCTTTGTGGAACCAAACCATAGCTGAATTATCCTCTTCCTTAGGGGAACACTCTTCTTTTAAACTTTCCCTCACTGTCACATTCCCTTAAAATCTAAAGTTACATAAGTGAAAGATCCAAAGGCGCACGACTTTCTCTCCTCCCAGTCCATCCCAGGGAGATTGTTCTGCAGGAGAGAAACCCAGAACTGCACTCTTCCCTATAGAAAAGGGCCAGATGCAAACATTTTACAAAATGCCATGGGAAAGAGGTCCAGAAAGCGAAAGAGCAAGTTTACTTCCGATAAACAAAGTTTTCCGTAGATAGCAGGATGAATTAGCCATAACATGTGGGCGTTATCTCCGAAAAAACCTCTTATATTAGCTAATACAGCATTTTGCTCTGCTGAGCGTGTGAGGGAATTCCTGCTCAATTATTGTCTCATGAGCCTCTTCAGTAAATGTTAAAGCTAAGTCTAGCTAGACACTTTCCAGGGAGATGGGCAGTTATTTAATATGATTAATCCATCTTTCTACAGAAAACTGCTTACAGTAAGCAAGCTTGCTCTCTCCATCAATAAGCAAGGGAAAATTAGCCATAACATGTGGGGAATCCCAAGCTGAGGATTGCAGCGGAGCATTTAGTGAATAAAGCAACCTGGACCCCACCATGCAGAGGAAACCTCAGGGTCAACAGGCTATACAATACTGCTTGTCCAAGTTTACTGTCATTCATATTCCAGACAGTAGACGTAAAGGTATGTACTGACAACCACACTGCAGCTTTGTACATGTCTGAGAGGTAGAGGAGCTTTGATGCAGCCATGGCTCTAACTTGATGAGCCCTGAAACTAAATTTATAAGCTTTTTTAGCCTATAGTTGTGCATGATGCAGTCTGCTAGCCAACCACTGCTATGCTCAAATTGTATAAGAGACCAATATTTGAGAATACCGACGATGAAGCAGAGTTCTTCTCTTATAGTAAGCCAAGGCCATTTTACAGTCTAAGGCAGGACTTCACAAACCTGTCCTTGGGATTCTACAGCCAGTCAGGTTTTCAGGATATCCTTAATGATTATGCACAAGATACGTTTGCATGTACTGAGTCTCCATGGTATTCAAATTTATCTCAAGCCTATTCATTGTGGATTTCCTGAAAAGCCGACTGGCTGTGGGGTCCTCAGGACAGGTTTGGTAAGCCCTGGTCTAAGGTACAAGAGGGCTCACACCTTCACATGCACAAGGTTTCAGGAAGAAAAAAAAAAAGTAGATAGTATGATGACTTGAATATGGAAAGCTGACAATCTTTGGTAGAAACTTTGGATGGGTAGGGAGCACCACCCTATTGTGAAAATTACATATAAAGGAGGATAAATTAAAGCTTGAAGTTCAGGATTACTAGTTTCCATGTTTGAACCATTGGAGTGTGCCTCTCTCAAGTTTCTAAGAGCAGCTTTACCAGTTGTACTAGGATCACATTTAGACCCCATGGAACGGGGGGGGGGGGGGGGGGGGGGGGTTAGTATGCCACAAGCTTTTTATGAATTTGGACTCTAACAGATGAATGGAGATAGAAGCTTATGTTCAAACCTAAGGTACACCTATGGCATTGAGATGTACTCTTGCTGAGGAGGTGGCAAGGCCCAATTGAGAAAGCGAGAGCGGATAATTCAGTAACTCTTTTGGTTTGCATACAAACCAATTCAAACTGTTCTAAACACTATGTGGAAAACCTTTTCCATTTGAAACCATAAGCTTTTCTAGTTGAAGGTTTTCTGGTAGACACTAGTATGTCTGCCTACCATTGTTTTAGGTAAGGACAAGTCTCACTGAGCATTCAACATCCAAGCTGTCAATCTGAGTGAGGGGGAAGGTTCAGATGGAACAGACATCTCTCTTATTGAGTTAAAAAGTATGGATCTGATCCAAGAGGTATGGGAGAATGACTGGAGAGCTGTACTAAATACACGAAGCAGACTTGTCTGGGGCTATGCTGGAACAATGAGGATTAGACAGGCTCAGTTCTTCAGTACTTTTTGCACTGTTTGCTAAGTAATGGAATTGGTGGAAAAGTGTACATGAGATCTACATTCCAGTTGAGCAGAAAAACTTCCTGAGCAATTCTGAATTTGCCAGGAAGACTGGAGAAAAACGTTTCTAGTTTTTCATTTTTTTTTTTTCAATTTAAACTTTTTCGTTTATTGAACTATTCAGCACATGAAGAACATACAGTACAAAGAACCATACAGAATACTCAAGCATAGAAAACACTTTTGGTTTCACAGTGCAATGTTCAATAAAAATTTTTGTTGTTCAACATGTAGTCTCTTTCTGACCCCCCCCTCCCTCCCTCCCACCACAGGGCAGAATTGTACAAGGTACACAAAGTAGAGGAACACTACATGAACAACTCCAACAGTGTAGACATACACAGGTTGAAAATCACGCTCTAACAGAAGGTGATCCAGGCGTCCAGTAACCAGACGCAAGCCTCCATATGAGGTACACAATTGCAAAATAAAGAACAAAACCAAATAGAAATAACAAGCATCGCTTACAACATAGAGATATAATCCGCAAAGGGCTTCCAAAGTTTGTGGAAAGAGGCATGTCGATGATGCCTATCAGCTGTGAGGGAGGCCAAGTATTTGTAGGAGTGTAACTTTACTAAAACATCTGAAAGGGCAGGCACTTGAGAGGACCGCCAATGGCGGGCAATAAGACTGCGAGCAGCTATGAACACTTGGACGCATAATTTCTGTTGCGTTTTGTCTAATGTATCAGGGAATACGTGCAATAAGGCCATCTCCATCTCGGGAGAAATAGTGATCCCTAGCATATCGCTAATCATTTGAAAAATCCCCTCCCATAGCGGCTTAATACAGGAGCATAACCACCAAACATGCTGATAAGAACCCACTTCCCCGCAAGCTCGCCAACATAAGTCAGATACGGTCCCGTACATTTTATGGAGCCTAACAGGAGTGAGATACCAGCGGTACATCATTTTATAGCAATTCTCTTGTAGATTAGCCGAAATAGAGCAGTAGCGGGCTTGATGCGCAATAAGTCTCCATAATTCAGGGCTAATGCTGCATCCCAGATCCCGCTCCCATTGAACAATGTGCGCACCTATTAACGCATCAGGGGGATGAAATAATTTGTAAATTTTAGAAATAGATCCACTCAGAACATCCCCTTGAGTAAAATAGATTTCGAATAAAGATCTCCCCGTACGAATGGACTGAGTGTGAAGTACGTTGCGTATGAAGTGCGCAATTTGTTCATATAGCAAACAATCTCTATGGTCCAGATCATACAAGGTGAAGAAGTGATCCCTAGAGAGCAGAGTACCCAACTGCAATAGATGACCCATCGTAGTGATTCCTTGCGTCGTCCAATGCCACATACGGGAAGTTTGATATCCCGGGGAAAAGCTGGCATTGTGCACTAAGGAAGATTGATAATAATATTTGTGAACACCCACTAGCTTTTGTCGGGAATGTGCCCAAACCTTCAGAGTAATCCCCAAAGACCAAGCTATCTGGCCAATCGGTCTCCAGGTGCTGCGTGGTTGCCAGAAAATAGCAGAGAGAGCCATAGGCCCCAAAATGGCCTGCTCAATAGTAACCCATTGCTTGCGGTCAGCACGCCGGGACACGTCCAAGACCGCCCGCATTTGTGCCGCATTATAGTACCAGGATAGATTCGGCACTGCCATGCCCCCCTGCAATTTGGAAAGGTAGAGCACGGATTTAGATATCCGTGGAGGTCGTCGCCGCCAAATAAAATCAAATATTCTCTTTTGCCAATTCTTTAACATCTGTGAAGAGACAAACACCGGCAGTGAGGAGAATAAATATAAAAATTTCGGCAATACCGTCATCTTAGTGATGGCAATCCGGCCCAACCAAGAAAAGGCAGATTTATTCCATCTGCTGAGGTCAATAGTCACCTTACGTATCAATGGAGTGTAATTGAGGTCCCGCAAGGCAGTTAGGTTGGAGGTCAGCAGAATACCCAAATATTTAATGTGCTTCTTGGCCCAGCGAAAGGGGTAGGTAGAACCCAAGGTGCTTACCATGTGTGGGGGCAGGTTAATATTAAGCAGTTCCGATTTGTCAAAGTTGACACGTAAGCCTGCCACCCGACCAAAACTGGAAAGTTCCCTCATCACTCCCCGCAAGGAGCGCATCGGATCTGTAATAATCATAAGAATGTCGTCTGCAAACAACGAGAGTTTGTAGTGCTGATCCCCTATGGTGACCCCGTGAATGTCAGTAGACTCCCTCACCCGGGGTAGTAAGCGGTTCGAGATAGAGGGCAAATAGTAGTGGGGATAAGGGACACCCCTGACGAGTGCCACGCCCTATGGGGAACACCTCGCCATAACCATTGTTAACTTTGACTCGAGCCTGTGGACGCTCATATAACCTCTGTATCCAGGTAATAAAAGAAGGCCCAAAAGCCAATTTTCGCAGGGTTTGAAACAAAAAAGGCCAATGCACGAGGTCAAAGGCCTTTTCCGCATCTAGGGATAACAGTACCGCTGGTTCCTCCTTCTCCTGCACCCACCACATGAGGTCAATTACCTTCCTGATGTTGTCGGCAGCCATGCGCTTGGGAACAAAGCCGACCTGATCGGTATGCACCAAGTCCGGGAGACAGGTGTTTAGACGCAGCGCCAACACTCGAGCCAATATCTTAAGGTCGACATTTATTAAAGATATAGGTCGGTACGAACTGCATTGGGTGTGATCCCTGCCCGGTTTGGGTAGTACCGTAATTCCCGCTACATTGGCCTGCTGATGTATAGAGCCTCCCGCCTGAAGGCTGTTGAAGTAGGCCGCCAAGGGCCCGGCCACCGTGTCTACGCATTTTTTGTAATATGCCCCGGACAAGCCGTCCAACCCTGGTGATTTATGTGGTTTAAGAGAGCGAATTACTGCCTCCACTTCGTCTATCGATATAGGAGCATCAAGGCTACATCTCTGCTCCTCGGTGAGGCATGGCATGGACACTGTAGCCAAATAGTCCTCTATGTCAGAAAGGGAAATAGTGCTCTCAGCCAAATACAGCTGTTCATAGAAGCTGGAGAAGGCTTCCCGAATCCCACCGGAGTCCGTGACAAGGGCACCCATAGAATGTCTAATCTTAGTGATAGTGGTCTGGGATATTTTCGCTTTTAATTGGCGTGCCAACAACTTCCCCGCCTTGTCCCCCCCTTCATAGTATATTTGTTTAGTCATATCCATAGCATAAAGAAGCTGTTGGTTGTCTAGATGCTGCAATTGTGTTTTGATGGCCAAAATCTTATGGTAACACTTCTGGGATTGGTGTTGCATGTGCGCTTTAGTTAGCTGACTAAGTTGAGCCAGAAGCTCGGTTCTGGCTTGGGTTTTCTGCCGCTTACAGGCAGCTGCCCGTGCTATGAGAAGACCTCTAACTACAGCTTTAGAGCAATCCCAGCGAATACTCGGGGAGATATCAGGGCTGTCATTGTTAAGAAAGTACTCCTGCAACTGGGACTCCAGGACTCCAGAGAAATCCTTATCTTGAAGTAAGGATTCATTCAATTTCCAAAATCTGGAACCCGAATCGCAGTCTCCCATATTAATGTCTAAACTGATAGGGGCGTGATCGGACCAGGTAATAGGTTCTATATCAGGAGAAGTAACCCGATTGCTCAAACGCTTGTCTACCAGAAAGTAATCAATTCTCGAGTAACTATCATGGGGTGAGGAGTAAAAAGTGTAGGAGTGGGAGTGTGGATACCTATTTCTCCAAACATCTACCAGCTGCCAATCACGCATAATATCCTGTAAGTGAGACCGAGGGATCTGAAGGGACGCCCCCTGTGGCTTCGAGTTATCTAACTCCCGATTTATAGTCAAATTAAAATCCCCCCCCACAACAAGGGATCCCTCAGCATGCTGCAAAAGTAGGTCCTGCAGGGTCTGAAAGAAGGCCCTATGTTCCGTATTTGGGGCATAGAGGGAGACAAGTGTATAAATTTGAGAACCCATTCGTATTTTAAGTAGTAGGTATCTACCAGCCGGATCCTCCACATGTGATAAAATGTCAAAAATGAGGTTTGACGAGAGCAATATTCCCGTCCCAGTATATTTATGCTTGGCACAGCTGGCAGCGGCGTACACATGTGGGAACTCCCTGTTGCCCAGCAAATGAACATATCTACCCTTGAGGTGGGTCTCTTGTATGAAAGCGATGTCCGCCTTAAGATAAACAAGCTCTTTCCGGAGAAGAAAACGTTTTTTGTAGGTATTGAGGCCCTTTACGTTTAAAGATATTATTTTAACCATAGAGTAATTAGTGTTGAGCGTTGCTCAATAACAGTACCTCAAAGACGGAGACAGTAAAGATAACAGACAAAGTGATCAGAAAGCCTGTCCCCTCGAAATCCAGACCCCCCGCCATACGAGCCTTGCAGTAAGTGGAAAATAATGATACCTTTATGTGTAGTCTAGTAACAAAGTAGTGAACCCCTGCCAGAAAACCCCCCCCCCCCCATTCTATGGAGGTTCGCGGTATGCTTGCGAACCAGAAATAGGGTAACGCCATGCACTCAACGCAAGCCCCCATCAGAGACCACCCCCCCCCCCCCCGTTCAATATAAACATTTCCAAACATTAACCTCTGAAACTTACAACGACATGTAACCATAAACATGCAATGAGCTGTTGCTCCCTTTAAGACCATAACCTGGTCATTGCTAGGCCATGTAGCTCGTACCTCTCAGCCAGCACTGAAAGTAAGAAAGAAGGGAATATCCCGCACAGCACATCAAGTCCACTCTCAACCCAGTCCCTTCGGTGTAACCTCGACCTGCGACTGTTGCCTGCGTAGTCTGCCCCGTCCGGGTGCTGGCCGTCGCCATTTTGAAGCTCTGATGGGCCCAGGCCCTTGTTGCCGCGGCACCGCTGCCAAAAATGGGGCATCCAATCCAGCTTGCTTGAAGCTTTCCACGGCATCGGAGATGCTCTTAATCCGATAGGTGATACCCTTGCGCTGGAAGATGAGGGCGAACGGAAACGCCCAGCGATACCTGATTTCTTCATTCCGAAGAGCCGCTGTTACTTCCCGGAGCTGGTAGCGCTTCTGCAAAGTGATAGGTGCTAGATCATTAAATACAGAGATCTCCAAGTTCTGCCACTTTACTGCATTCTGCGCTCGTGCCGCCGATAATACGTCCTCTTTAACGCGGAAGTGATGGAATTTTAGAATAATATCCCGGGGCCGACCATCTGTTCTGGGACCCAGCGCCCTATGTGCGCGTTCGAGGTCCACCGTGGAGGAGCCCCGATCCCCTTCTGAAGTTGGCTTATGAGTAGTTAAAATGTGCTGGCAGATGGCTACAGCCGTGGCCATACAGTCAGTATATAAATCAGACTCCGGGACACCTCTCAGGCGGAGGTTTGCCCTCCTCGATCTATTCTCTAAATCCTCCACCTTCTCGGAGAGCATTTCCACTTCTGAGGCCACCCGGGTAGTTTGGGCGGAGAGCGAATCCGTTAGTGCCTCCTGGCCATCCAGACGGCCATCTATGTCATCTACCCGGCGTCCCAGGGCGTTCAAGTCCTCCCGGACATTTGCTATTGAGGCCACGATATCCGCTTTGTGGGCTTTTAGGTCAGCCCTTAGCTCAATAAACCAGTTCCTCAGTTCGGTGCGTGTAGGGAACTCCGACGGCGGCTCTGAAGTCGCTAGTGCTGCCGCTGCACCAGGCGCAGCAACGCTGGAGCCAGCAACTGCGTCCTCGTGGTCGGGGCCCGCCGCGGCCTGTTCCTCACTCTCCGGGAGAAGCTCCTCCGCGAGTTTGCTGAACGCAAACTGTTTTAAATCCGCCGTTTTTTTTCGTGCCGCCATCGCGCACTGCACCGGCAACCCAGCCCGTTATTTTAGCGCTTCAGGGACCGCAACTGCTGCTGAAAAAGTCGTTGTTAATCAGGGGTGAGAAGGAGCAAGCTATTCAGGCGGCCATCTTGTTGAGCTGCTCTCTAGCGCCCCCTAGTTTTTCATTTTATTCTCATCCAAATAGGTCGCTTGCTAGAAATAGAGATTGAACAGTCTGTTGGCTGATTATTGAAGAGACCATTCATGTGGATGAAAGATTCTGTGGAGGCAATCTGCCAATGTGTTGGGGGATTCTAGGAAAGTAGGTTGTTTGCAGTACAATTTGGTATCTGCATGCCCATTCCCATATTTATCACTTCTTGTCCTAGTCCAAGATCCTGCCTTCGTTTTTTGTTCACATAAAACAAACTACGAAGGTGACAGACTGTTAGAGAATACTTTATTGCTCATAGCCTGAGGAAGTTTATCTGAAATTGATTTTCCAAATGATTATGTCCCTTGAGTTCAAAAAAGGGACAGTGTGGATCCCCCTCACCCCTTCCTTTGTGGTAGTATCTACTAAGATTACTTGGCAAGGAGCTTGTTCTTCCTGAAGAATGAAGAGGTCCAGCCAACAATTCCTACTTCATTTCTGTTGAAATTTCCTCTTTAGTTGTTGGGATTGAGGAAGCCAGGCCCATTGGAAACAAAGGCCCCACTGTAGGAGACATGTAAAAATTATTCAGCAATACGTTGATTGTTGCCACGTGACCAAGAACAAGCACCTCTGGCAGTTGATTCATCTGTGTTCAGCAGTCTGTAAGCCAATGCCTGGAGAGTATGAGCTCTATGTGAAGGAAGGAAAGCTTTCCTGCACAGAATCTGTCCATACCCCAAACTTGATTTTCTGAGAGGAAATCAGTCAATTTCTTAAAAACTTCACAAGGAAGCCAAGCAACCAAAAAAAAAAAAAAAAAGATATTTTAGTTTCTCCAAGGACGTTAGAACTCCCTCCTGGGAATTTGCTGTCACAAGCCAATTATCCTGATAAGGGAAGACCTGGATGCCTTGAAGGCATAGATGCGCTGCTGCTACTACAAAACTAGGCATTTGGTGAAGACTCAAATCAAAACTGTCCAGTAGCCTGGGATCATTCCCTGGTGGCATATTTAAAATGTTTCTTCACTCTTAAGAGCATACTCTACCACTAATGATTGACTGTACTATTCCAAAGCCTGGAGGTTTGTTTGTTTTTTTTGGTTTTTTAACTCTGTACTTGAGGTCAAGTTTCCTTTATAATGGGGCACAGGGCCATTGTAGAAAGACTAGCAAACACAGAAACCAAGAATTCATCTAATGAGAATGTTGGGGAGATACCGCTTCAAGAGATGGTTTTCAAGGGTGATAAGGCAGATGAATTGAACCAAATCCAGTGAACCTGGATGATATAGTAGATCATATTGGCAAACTAAACAGTAGCAAGTCACCTGGACCAGATGGGATGCACCTGAAGGAACTAAAAAATGAAATTTCATATCTATTAATTAAAATTGTCCATTGTACCTGAAGATTGGAGGGTGGCCAATGTAACCCCAATATTTAAAAAGGACTCCAAGGGTGATCCAGGAAACTATATAGCATAGTTGTTTACCTGTAACAGGTCTTCTCATAGGACAGCAGGATGTTAGTCCTCACAAATGGGTGACATCAGGATGGAGCCCAATCACAGAACACTTTTGTCAAAGTTTCTAGAACTTTGACTGGCACCTACTGGGCAAGCCCAGCAATGCACCGACCCTGCATCCGGCGGGGGTCCCCCTTCAGTCTAGTCTTATAGTATAAAGTACGTGCGAAAAATAAAACGTAAATGAACCCAACTCTGCGAGGTGGCGAGCAGGTTTCGTAAGGACTAACATCCTGCTGTCCTGTGAGAACACCTGTTACAGGTACGCAACTCTGCTTTCTCACAGGACAAGCAGGATGGTAGTCCTCACATATGGGTGAGTACCAAGCTGAGGATGCCCAAGCAAAACACCAAATGCACCCAAAGACTTGCAACAGGCACAACAGGGGTGGAAATTTGGTTAGGAGGGCATCCTGAACGGGTCGGTGGAAGGATGTTGGGGAAATTAAACTGAAAACAAGTTGCGTAGAATAGACTAGCCAAAGATGGAATCCTGTCTGCCAGCCTTATCTAAGCAATAATGGGCTGTGAAGGTATGGAGATAACTCCGGGTAGCAGCCTTACAAATATCAGCAAGAGGCACTGAACGGAGGTGCGCTACTGATGTCGCCATGGCCCTGACAGTGTGCTTTTACAGTCTTGCATGGAATGTTTGCTTGCTGGTAGCAAAAAGAAATGCAGTCTGCCAACCAGGAAGAGAGGGTCTGCTTTCCCAAAGGATTTCCCAATTTGATGGTATCAAAAGAAACAAACAACTGAGTGGATTTCCTGTGGGCCGACGTGCGGTCCAGATAGAAGGCTAGAGCACGTTTGCAGTCCAAGGAATGCAGAGCCTCTTCTCCTGGGTTTGAATGGGGCCTGGGAAAAAAAGATAGGTAGGATAATAGATTGGTTAATATGAAATTCCGACACTATCTTCGGTAAAAATTTAGGGTGAGTGCGGAGCACTACCCTGTAATGCAGAATTTTAGTGTAAGGCGGGTAGGTAACTAATGCCTGCAATTCACTAACTCTTCGAGCGGACGTGATAGCGAGAAGGAAAACTACTTTCCACGTGAGATAACAGATCACAAGAGTGGAGAGGCTCAAACTGAGGTTTCATGAGCAGACCCAAAACTACGTTAAGGTCCCAAGCAGAGGCTGGAGGGCGCAGTGGAGGTTTTAAGCAGAGCAAGCCTCTCAAAGCATGTTACTAAGGGTTGTGTTGAAATAGGAACATTCCCCACGCCTTTATGAAATGCGGCTACCACGCTGACATGCACCATGATGGAGGAAGTTTTCAGGCCTGCCTCCGATAAGTGCCAGAGATAGTCCAGAAACTTCACTGTGGAACAAGTGAAGGGGTTTAAGGACATAGATTTACACCATACATAGAAACATAGAAATGACGGCAGAAGAAGACCAAATGGCCCATCAAGTCTGCCCAGCAAGCTACGCACTTTATCCATTTTTTTCCCCTTTTTCTCTCTCCCACCTGTTACTATTGGCTTCCAGTACCCTCCAGCCCTAATTCCCCTCCACCCAATTTAGAGAGCAGCTTTGAATCTGCATCCAAGTGACATCCAGCTCAATTGGGGGTAGCAACCGCTGCAACAAGCAGGCCACCCCCTTGCCCCATACTCTTACCCACCCTTGTTTTTATTTTTTTGTTTTGTTTTTTGGAAATAGCAGCCCTCCATCCTTCCGCTCCGTGAAGGTGGAACACCAACTACTGGCCACTGGCATCCCGCTCTGTGAATGCCTCTGTGGCTACTGCCGCTCCGTGCAGTGTTTGAATGCCGCTGTGGAACGATAAGACCTTCTCGTGGACGCTTTCGTGAAGCTACCAGGTCTCAGGACATCGACTCTGAAAGGTTAAGAGGTTGGAGTATTAACCTTTCAACATTTAGGCAGTCATAGAAAGGGCCTGGAGGTTGGAGTGGCGCAGGCATCCGTTCTGAGTTATCAGAAGCAGATCCTTCCCCAGAGGAATGTGGCGGCGTACTGAAAACCACACCTGGCGTGGCCAGTAATGGGCTATCAGAATCATTAAGCCCTTGTCCTTCCGTAACTTCATGAGTCTCTGATATGAGTGGAAGTGGAGGGTATGCATAGAGGAGACCACTGGCCCACAAGAGGGCGAAAGCGTCTCTCGGTTGCGAGTGGTGGCTGCGAGTGAGGGAGCAGAAGTTTTCTACTTTGCGGTTGTGGACTGACACAAAGAGGTCTATGTGAGGATAACCCCAACGTTTGAATATTGTGTCCGCTACCGTGAGGTTGAGAGACTACTCGTGCGGAAGAAACGTGCGGCTCAACTTGTCCACACATGGCAAGTAGGTGGCTGTGAGGTACTTAGAGTGGGAAAGGGCCCATGCCCTGTGTGCAGCTTCCTGACACAGGACCACATCGCCACCTGGTTGTCAGTTTGAATCAGGATGGTCTTGTTTGAGAGGCAATCCTGAAGGACTCTGAGGGCATATCTGATTGCCCAAAGCTCCAGGAAATGTATCTGGTGTTTGGCTTCCTCTGGAGACCAGGCTCCCTGAGTCTGCAAGTAGCAGACATGAGCACCGCACCCTAGATTGGAGGCGTCTGTCAAGGTAATTTGAGGTTCTATAGCCTGAAATGGAAGGCCTTGAGTTAGATTGGAGTGTTGCATCCACCAGGCCAGCGATAGTCAGAGTTGTGTGGTAACGTGTACAATGCTGGACATTGGCTGACAAGCTTGAACCCACTGGGATTTTAGAGTCCACTGCATGACTCTCATGGCTAGGTGGGCTATCAGCATGACATGTGGCCTAGCAGTTGAGGATACTCGAGTCTGTAAAAGATGCGCCAGAGAGGCCAGGGTGAAAGCCCGATCCTGAGGAATAGTTGATCAGAAACCCTAGGGAGCAGGATATGGAGCGTGAGACGCAAGGACGCCAATGCAGCTTGCCGAGTCGGGGCCGTTAATCAACCAATCGCAGAGATAAGGGTAGACATGGACACCCTGACTCCTGAGGAAGGCTGCGACAACCACAAGGCACTTGGTGAATACTTGTGGAGAAGACGCCAGGCCGAATGGCAGTACACCGTACTGGAAAGGACGAGGGCCGACCAGGAATCGCAGGCATTAGCGATGAGATGGAATAATTGAGGTGTGTGTATGCATCCTGGAGATCTAGAGAGCATATCAATCTCCTTTTTGAAGAAGAGGAAGTAGAGACCCCAAGGTTACCATCTTGAACTTCTCTCTTTGCAGATACTTATTTAGGGTGTGAAGGTCCAGAACTGGAAGAACACCACTTGACTTTTTTGGGATGAGGAAATACCAGGAATAGAATCCCTACCCCCATTGGGAGAGGGGCACTGGTTCTATTGCCCGGGACTGGAGGAGAGTTGATACCTCCTGTTCCAGAAGAGAGTGGTCGGATGATCCCCATGTCAGCCAAGGTGGGGAGTCCGGCAGTACAGTCAGGAAGTTGAGGTGGTAACCCTGAGTGACTACTGCAAGTACCCACTGATCAGTGGTGACTGTGTGCCAAGTGTTGGTGAAGTGGCACATCCGACTGGTACTGATGGAAGAGGAGGTTGGCCTATGCTCTCCAGAAAGGAGTCAAAACCCTGATGCTGGTCCTGGCTGAGGAGCAGGTTGGGTCTTCTGAGGTCAGGACTGCCTGGACTGACCTTTTTGATAAGGCTTGGAAGGGTGACCTTGGGAAGCAAGAGGATAATACCTTCTTGGTTTGTAGGCCATCACTTAATGTCTTGCCTGAATGTCCTCTTTGAGGTGGACGAGAACTCAGCAGGCACTGAAGAAAGTTGACACAGCGTTTCATGATCGTCCTTGAGCTGCACCAGTCTCCTGAATTTTGTCTCTGAAGAGATTATCCCCAGCACAGGGCAGGTCAGCCAACCTATCCTGTACCTCTGGTCTGAGGTCGGAGGATTTCAACCAGGCCCACCTTCTTGCACTAATCCCTGCTGTGGACACCCTAGAGGCAGTGTCAAATATGTTGTACACAGTGTGGACCTCATGCTTACCAGCATCCAGGCCTTTCTGAGCTAGAGCATTAAGCTCATCCTGGAATTGGTCAGGTAAAGATTCAGAGAAATCCTGTATCTTCTTAAAAAGGTTTCTGTTATACTGGGTCATGTAAAACTGGTAGGAAGCAATGTGAGATTATAAGCATTGAGCCATGAAAAATCAGTCTGCCAAAAGCATCTAGGGATTTCTGTTCCTTTCCTGGAGGTATGAAGGAATGAGGTTTGGAACGTCGTGCCTTTTTTCTGGGCTGATTCCACAACGACAGAGTGATGATCCAGCTGTGATCTTTGAAACCCAGGAGCTGACTGCACAAAATAGGTGGCAGCTGTCTTATGGATGACAGGTGGAACTGAACCTGGATGCTGCCAATTTCTCTTCAGCAGGTCAATGAGGATTTCATGAATGGGAATTGACTTGATTTCCTTAGGAGCATCAAGAAACTGGAGTACTTCCAGCATCTCGTGCCTTGAATCTTCTGTCTGAAGCTGAAATGGAATTGTTTAGACTTTTTTTTTTTTTTTTAATGAAATTGATAAAGGACAGATCCTCTGGAGGAGAACGCCTTCTCTCTTCAGGAGGCGAGGGCTCTGAAGGAAGATCGGTATCCTGGGAAAAATCATCAGTCCAAGGATCATAAGGTTGATCACCAGCTCCCTGAGGATCTTCCAAAGGGAGAAATGGTGTTAATCCCGAAGGTCCAGGCCTAGGCACCGACCGAGGCACCGATGGTGGGATCAATGGAACCGGTGACGTCGATGGATGAGTTGGTGGCAGGATCCCAGACGGCGGTTTGGGTATCTGTGTTTGTCTTCTGATGACAGGTATCTGCATTGAAAGAAGAGCACATACCGGTGTTTGGTTCCAGCGGTGGAAGGGCACCAAGCAACCAATCCAGTCTACCCAATAGAGGTGCAAGCGCCATGGGAATCGGATTGGTGACCAGCTCTGATGGAGGCTGGAAGCCCTGTAGTGCTTTACCTATGGCCTCTTGGATCATCCGATCCAATTCCTCATGGAAGCCTGGGGCTTGGAACCCCGGCACTGGAGTAGGAGGCAGCACTGACGTAGCCGGAGGGTCCACCGGCGAAAGTGGAATCGTGGCTCCTTGCACCAATGAAGGTAGGGGAACGCCTTGGTGACCCAGTCACAGAAGAGGATGGGGCCTTCTCCAGACAGGATTTTTTGTCTGTGGCTCTGTCAACACAGATGCCAAGGGCTTGCCTTGCTCAGCAGACAGTCTTCCTATGCCAGTGTTTACGCTTTTCACGATGTTCTCCTTGGTCCTTCTCCTGAGGTGAGGAGGAAGAAGTCGACACCTTAAGAGTAGTTTAAGCCGAACGGCACCAGTGTCTCGTTGCTGGCGAGAGGTCGATGGCACCGGTCGAAAAGGTCGATGGAGTCGGGAGTTTTGAATGAAAAAGAAACTCCATCTTCTCTAAACGGGCTTTATGGCCCTTCGGTGTCATTTGGGCACATTTGATGCAAGTTAAGGTGTTAAGGTATCATGGTCGGCTCCCAAGCATAATACACAAACTCTATGCAGGTCTGTGATGGACATTGTCCGAGGACAATCAGGGCACCGACGAAAACCCGACACAATTTAGCCAGTAGGCCCCGAAGGGGAAAACTCGACAGGAATTGACCGCAAAAAGGGTAAAACGTTACCTTTCGACTGCAGAGTAGATATTGATAGGGGGACCCCATATGGGGTACAAATTTTTTTTTTTTTTAAATTAACACTTTTATTGATAATATACAGCAATAACTCACATACATGGCAAATAAAAGAAATATCATAATTTTTCCCATGTGTGGGATAAACATTGAAATAGGTGTAATATATGTAACAGGATGAATAAAAGTTTCATACCATTCCCCTTTGCAGTCCCACAACTATATGTAATAAATGTGATATAACAAAACTACTTGCCTTATTCTCAAGCATTCATAGATTATAACCCCTACCCCCTCCACCCCCCTCCTTCCCCTATGTAGCAATTCCCATCTGGAAATGGAGTAAAAAGTGAAAGTGTCCAGTATTAAGATACTTTATAATTCCCCTCTTGCTTCAAATTCAGCGCCTGTCATTGAATATAGGGCTGCCACAAGTTCTCAAAATTTGTTCATCCATCGGTGGCGTATTGCCGTAAGTCTGCTTAAAGAGTAAACCCTCTGCAATCTTTGGATTACTTTTTGTACTGACGGAAGTTGCGGATCTTTCCATGAGAGAGCAAGTGCACCCCTCGCCGCTATATAAACCTGATGAACCACAAAAGGAATTGGAGATCCGCTGTTCCTTGGAGGAATTCCCCAAAACACAGAGGACAGATCTAGAACCATCTTTGTGCCCATAATAGTATTGATCAGCTGCAGTATAGCCTCCCAAAATTTGGTCACCTTGGGGCATTCCCACCACATGTGAAAATAGGTTCCATCCAACCTGCATTCCCGCCAACACTTCCGACTTGCAGTGGTGGAGAAATTAGCTATTTTAGTCGGGTAAAGGTGCCATCAGTATAAGAGTTTATACCCCTGCTCTACATTACCTGCCGATATGGAGCTTTTCTGAATCCTAGTATAGCAGGCTTCCCATTCCCGGTCTTCAATGGGATGGCCTAGATCTTTTTCCCATGCACAATATGTGCTGGGGCCATAGCTGGATCTATAAACATTATAGATTTTTTAAATTTCTTTCCGCACAAATCACGCTCTCTCACAAAAGCCTTCGAACAACGTTTTGCCTTTAGATAGATCTACTCTCACCTCTTTTAGAGACAGATATTGCCCCAATTGAAGGTAGAAGTAGGCATATGTCTCATCAAGGTTGAATTCTTGGGCAACCACTTCATACCGTTTAACTGTCGTCCCGTCCCAGACTTGTCTCAAAACGCACACATCCTTTACTCCATCTCCTCTTCCTAGTCTCAGAGCATCCTGGACGAGAACTAGTGTGCTATAAAAATAATTCCGTGCACCCACTAGAGCAGCCTTCCATTTATCCCAGAGCCACAAGGTCAAGGCCACCGTGGGAAGTATGGTACCAGGCAACCTGCAATTAGTTTGTGGTAACCATACTAAGGGGGCCATTGATTCTACTGCCACCTCCAGACCCACCCATCTTTTTTCGTGGCCACTCAGGTGCCAGCTAATAACCGCCCAAAGCTGAGTCCCCAGATAATATCTCTTGAGACAAGATACTCCTATATCGCCTCTTCTTAGGGTAAAGCAGCACAGACCTACTCACACGAGGTGGATGTTTATTCCATATGTAATGAAACAATTTTCGTTGCCATTGGAGTAACCTATTTTCTGGGATTGGAATGGGCAAGGTCTGAAATAAATAGCTGAGTCTAGGTAGAATATTCATTTTCACAACAGAAATCCGACCCAACCAGGAGAGCAGCAGTCTTTCCCAAGCCTGTCGATCCTTCTGTATCGACCCCCAAATCTTCTCGTAATTGAGTTTAAAGAGGTTCTCTAACAAATCCCCCAACATAACCCCTGAATATTTTACCCCAGTATGGACAAACTTAAATGGGTAGTGATGTTTTATATTATCCATTTGGTCCCGTGATGCAATAATATTCAGAAACTCAGATTTTTCTGCATTAAGCTTATAACCCAAGATGTTGCTAAATTGGGTAATTTGTGTCATAAGGGATGGCAAAGAGTTCATAGGATTTGCTACAGTAAATAAAACATCGTCTGCAAACATGGACAGTTTGTACTCCTCTCCCCCCACCTGAATACCCTGAATCCCTGCCTTGTTCCGCAATTTGATTGCTAAGGGCTCAAGGTACAGGGCAAACAATAGCCGTGATAAGGGACACCCCTGCCTAGTACCGGCGTAGAATTTTTTGAAAATTTTTAAAGAAGTTCCGTGAGGAAAATTCCTGTCAGGAATCTTAAGAGAACTCCTTAAGCCGCGTGGCTACTGCTGTGCGGAAAAAAAAAAAGACTGGAGGGGGACCCCTGCTGGATGCAGGGTCAGTGCATTGCTGGGCATGCCCAATAGGTGCCAGTCAAAGTTCTAGAAACTTTGACAGAAGTGTTCTGTGATTGGGCTCCATCCTGATGATGTCACCCATATCTGACGACTACCATCCTGCTTGTCCTGTGAGAAAGAGACAGGTGAGCCTCTTCCAGTGGAATTAAGATTGAGGGATTGTATCCAGACTTTCAGAACACTCTTGAAAACCTTATTTAAGCAGGCATATTGCTAGGTTTCATAGGCATTGTTGCCTAAGTTCAATAAGTACTGTATGCTAGTGAGTTTATCCTCTTTAGATGCATCACACGACAGTTCCAGCTGAAGAAATGGAAGCTGCTCCTCTTGGAACTCCACCTAGAGGAGCCACCAACTAGACCATTACAGAGTCCAATCACCCGAACCAAATAGAAGCCCCCTGTTTGAGCTACTCCCTTGTGGTTCCAATATGTTCACTATTCCTGCTATGGGAGCAAGCATGCCAGCAGGCATGGAGTAGAGATGGCCCTACCAATGTGGCCTTCCCAGGGCAGACAACTCTGCATGCTGCACTCTCTCCCTCTCCTCCCCACAGAGACTTTCCCTTCTAGTGCCTGACAGCACAAGCCACGCGTGCTGTAAATTACTGAGCACTTCCCATGCTCCTGAGGCAATACCACTGCTTCCTCCTTTACCAAACCTGCTTCAGCCTGTAGTCCCTCAGATGGCAAACCATTTTTCTGCCTTCCAATTTATTTCCCTCAGCCCCCAGCTTTTACAACTAGTAACTAGGCACAGCCACAGGGCTCAGGAGAAGGGAGGAAAACAGAGTAGTTTTGTTTAGTCTTAAGGGGAGGAGACAAAGCATAATGAGGGAAAGGAAGGAGGGGTAATTCCAGCTATCATAGCTAGGGAAAACCCTGTTCCAACAACTGGAAGCCCCTGGTCCACTGGCTATGCTCAGAGGGAGGGAGCACAAGACTTTAACCTCAGGAGCTGCCATCCAAATTTCCATCTTCTTCACCAGGCCTAACTTCACAGCACAGGATGCTTGCCCATTATCTGCTGGAGACAGATTACTGGCAGGCTATGGGCAGCACGGAAGCCTATAAAGAATGTCAAACTTGTTAGTCTGTCTCCATCTACTGGTTGGGAGGCATAACCCATGCACCTGGACTGGTCTGGATGGCTAAAGAGGAAATTTGAAATTAGAGAGAAGAGGGTTAAAAAATAATACATAATATAGCATCATGACTTAAGTCACTCAATCTGTGCACTTTCCTGTGGATGAAGTTTATAAGAATGATCATAGGTCATAATTACAAATTATAAGATACATAAAAAAATAATTACAAAAAAAACAAACTTCACAATGTGCCTAATCATACATGAAACCTCCACCCCCCCCCCCCCCCCCGAGGAAGTGATGTCACTGAGCTTAATGGCTGCTTGAGCCACGAGCTCCTCTTAGCCTCTAAGTTTGCTACTTACAGGAGCCATTGCTATCCCTCCTTTCACATAAAGATGTGCTATGCTTCCGAGAACAGACCCACAATGGTTGTGAAGAGAAAATCCGTAGATTAACTGCTTTTCTTATCAGAAACCTGGAGAGCGGGCAGCAGAGACAGACGAACATGGCACAGGTGCAGAGCTCCCTGAAGATACCAAAAGACCTGGATGATGCCTTTAACATTCTTGGAGGAGGCCCCATCCCGCACGGAATTCCGCAACTGGTTCTGTAGCCTGAGGCAAGATCTAAAAAGCTATAAAAAGGAAATACAAGAGCTGTTGGAAGAATTTCACGAGAAAATCATCTTGCTTGGGCATGGAGTGGATGAAATTGACACCAGAGTGGACGCCCAGGTCGAGGCGACCAAACAGACTTATCCCAGGCTACCCTTCAAAACAGACAGGAACTGAGGGAGGTGACCGCGTTCCTGAGGAGAGAGAACATAAAATACCGATGGCTGCACCCTTCTGGATTAATCTTTACATGGGACGGAGTATCTTCTCGCATACATACTGTAGCTGAAGCAGTTGCTATATTGAAGGATCGGGGCTTCTCTGCAGTTGACTGCGCCAGCCTCGGGCACTAAAAACTTCCTGCCTGAAAGATCAACAGCCCAGATGGCAGAGGGCGAGTGCCAGATACAGCAGGTTGAAAAGAAATTCTGATCCACAACGGGAAAAATGTGGAAGTACCCTGAACTGGTAACTCTCAGCGCTTGAAGTCTGGTATTCATGTACTCTACTAAAGTCAAGGGAGTTTCGAATCATCCACTGTCCTATTTTCTCTGTATTGACAGCATCAAATTTGCATTTCTCTTACATAAGCTTGGAAGGAAGGACTTTCCTATGTACTGTTATTTAGATATTGCAGGCATTTAAGTGCAATGCTGCAAGAAGCTTCAAACCTGGTCTCCTGTTGAGGCAGTTTTATTGTGGCTAGAGAGGGCCTTTGTTTCATGGCATTATTTTCCTCTACAGGGATGGGAGATTTGGATCTGTGAGGAGGTTTTAGCAGATCTATGCTTAATTATGGGGGGTTAATTATGGGATATTAATAGGGAGGGGTCAATGCACATGTCCAATATGTTTATTGTGGATTGGAGAGCTGGCTTTGGATAATTGGTATTCTGAACAGCAGAGCTTGATATCCAAAGGGTTTCATTCATGTTATGTCATCTATGTTACAGCAATGATCAGACTGGTATATGTTCCCCAACTCCATTTTCAATGAACCCCTTTTTTATATGTAAAGGAAAAGGAGTTTGGGATTAGAATATTTGAGAGGTGGAAGCAGGCCCTTATGTTCCCCCATGGCTACATTTCACATAGTTTCCCTTAATGTTAAAGGTCTTAATTCCCCATTTAAGCAGCACCTGTTCTTTAAAGAAATGGGAAGTCTGAAAGCAGATATATTATTTGTCCAAGAATCCCACTTAAAAAGCAGATATAAATCACTACGAAGGGCCAGTAACTACCCCCAGCAGTTTTTCACTCCTTGCTCTAAATCAGCCAAATATACCGGGGTCTGTATATTATTTTCACAGCAATTTGTGTTTGAGTGTCAATTATGTATTAGAGACCCGGTTAGGAAGATTTTTTTTTTTTTTTTTTTATTACAGATATTGGTGGATGGAATACACATTAGTCAACATATATGCTCCAAATAAGGATCAGGGGGTATTCCTCAAGGAGCTAAATCAGACCTTACTCCTCCATAGTAAAGGTAAACTGATCACTGGAGGTGATTTTAACCTAGTTAGGATGCCCGTGATAGATGCTTCCCGGGGCAGTGTAGAGGCTGCACCCTCCCATAGAGCTAAATTAAGGGAACTGATGGATAACTGGCAATTGATGGATGTCTGGAGAACCCATTTTCCATCTTCAAGGTCTTATACCTTTTATTCTCCCTCGTCACATTCCAGAATAGACTACTTCCTCGCAGACAAAGCTCTCTTTAATACCACCACCAAAATCTGCTATATCCCCAGTAGTGTGGACTACTGGGGATATGTGGCAGTCTTTATAGATATTACATTTGATCAATATGACAAAGGGGTTCGCTTTTGGTACTTCAACGACTCCTTGTTGGCAGACTGGTTTAATGATTCCCTTACTCTCAATATCAAAGAGTATCTTGCCCTGAATGACACTGGAGATGTATCTCTGCCTGGGATTCCCTGAAAGCCTATGTGAGGGGCCTCTTAATATCCAGAGCTACATTTATCAAACAGGATACTCTGGACTCCCAGAATCTACGGCTGACGATTCTGAAGCTTTCCCGTGAGCATCAGGTTACGGGATCTCAGAAAGTGTTGCTACAGCTAAGGCCAGGGAAGACCTCATGCGACTAGAGTCTGCAAAGACAGTTCATATGCTGGATCTTGCGAAACAAGATTTCGAGGGGGGCAACAAGGCAGGTAGAAATTTAGCGCATAAACTAAAGAGGACAGTCTATCAGAACACGATTGCTAAAATTAAAGATGAAGGGGGTAATATCCTTACAAATAACAAATCTGTAAAAGATTTCTAAACTTCTACACCAGTTTATATGCAGAGTCTAGTATATCGCAGGCAGCGGTGGATAGCTCTCTCGAGAGGGTCTCCCTATCTACCTTGCTAGACTGCGCATGGCACAAACTAGATGAGGAAGTCACCACAGTAGAGATCTTAAATACTATTAAACACTTAAAATAGGGGAAATCTCCGGGCCCTGATGGCCTTACGGCAAAATTTTATAAACAATTTGTCCCTTACATAGTTGCGTATCTGCAGAAAGTTTTCAATTTGAGAAATGGAGGTTCTCTCTCTCATAATGCCAACATTGCGGGTATTACGTGCTCTTGAAGCCAGAAGATACCCCGTAGCTTGTGGGTCCTATTGACCTCTCTCATTGCTAAATATAGACCTTAAAATCCTAGCAAAAATATTGGCAGGACAGGTAAACAAATCTCACAACTCTTATCCATCAGGATTTATACTGGGAAGGCTAGCAGGGGATAATATCCACAAACTGATAGATTCTTCATTATTTCTATGGGCAAACCACATTAGGTCTATTTTATCCATAGACGCTGAAAAGGCCTTTGATATGGTTCATTGGCCTTTTTCTCTTTGGTGTGCTAACAAACATGGGTTTTGGGCTTTCCTTCTGTACATGGATAACCAGATTATATGCAAACCTCAAAGCCTGCCTTAAAATCAATGGCAATTATTCTATTTTTCAGTGGCTCAGGGAACTAGGCAAGGATGTCCCCTTTCTCCCATTTTGTTTGCTATATGTTTGGAACCCCTGGCTATTACTATACGAAACAATATCGCATATTGGGGTTTCACCTTCCATCATAATTCATTTAAATTGTCTCTTTGCCAATGATATTATGTTTATAATTACCAACCCCCATAAATCCTTACTGGACACAGAACAGAATTTATGTACATTCAGTGTGGGTTAAGGGTTCAAGGTGAATTGGGAGAAATCTGAAATCCTTAATATTTCTTGTAAACCTGAGCCTGTTCAATCACTAAGGAAAATGCACCCGTTTTGTTGAGCCACCCATAAGATTAAGTATTTAGGAATATATTGGCCCACCCTAAAGACCTGTTTAATTTGAATTACTCACCCTTATTACATAAGGCTTTACTGGATTTGGATAAATGGTAACCTATTGAAGTCGTGGCTAGGTTGTGTAGCGACGATAAAAATTAACTTTCTACCCCGACTACTTTATCTATTCCAATCTTTGCCTATTTCTATACCCAATGATGTTCTGAAGCACTGGCAAAAAAAAAAAAAAAAAAAAAGTGTTCATCTTTATTTGGAAGAGAAGATACCCCAGGGTTAGTTGATATGTCCTCTATCAAACTAAGTTGGAAGGAAAGCTAGGAGTACCCAACCTTGTGGTACTACGTAGCGGTCCAGCGGAGACCCTTGATTGTATGGCATCATGTGGACGATGATAATCATTGGGTGGAAATTGAGCAATCACAAATGTCTGAGATGCCTCTAGAAGCCATACCCTGGCAAACCAGAAAGACATGGGAGGGCATGCCCCCAAAATGTTGCCAACCACAAGGCACACTTTGAATATATGGGATAGATGGAGGGTGAAGTTAGTGGGCAACAAAACCTGCTACCATCTGACTAAATTTGTTTCACAACAAAAAAACTCTCTCCCTAGCAGCTCAACATTTTCTTTTTCGACCTGGAATATCACGGAGAGTGCTGACTTGAACATATTTGGGTGGGGGGTGGAGACAATATCTTATCATTTGAAGCTCTGTATTTGACACATTGCATGCCAACAGATATGACATTTCTGTAAGGGCACCAGCATAAAAGATAGCGTATTGCTTGGGAAAATCTGTTTTAGGGCTTTTGCTCTACCCCATACAAATCCAAGGGACTCATTTCTAAGGTCTATAAATTACTGAATGTGAGACTTAAACACTCCAACTCATATTACGGTCTGGGGCAGGGATCTCTCTAGAAGGTTCTCCCCTGATGATTAGTTGGCTATTTATGAACAAATAGGCAAGGCCTCTCATCCACATTGGTCGAAAATGGGTATAGGCTCCTATATAGATGGTACCTAACTCCTGATGAGAATGACGCCCAAACTTGATGGGACATAACATAGGAACATAATAAATTGCCATGCTGGGTCAGACCAAAGGTCCATTAAGCACAGCATCCTGTTTCCAACAGAGGCCAAACCAGGCCACAAGAACCTGGCAATTATCCAAACACTAAGAAGATCCCATGCTACTGATGCAATTAATAGCAGTGGCTATTCCCTAAGTAAAACTTGATTAATAGCAGTTAATGGACTTCTCCAAGAACTTATCCAAACCTTTTTTGAATCCAGCTACACTAATCACATCTTCTGGCAACAAATTCCAGAGCTTTATTGTGCGTTGAGTGAAAAAGAATTTTCTCTGATTAGTCTTAAATGTGTTACTTGCTAACTTCATGGAATGCCCCCTAGTCCTTCTATTATTCGACAGTGTAAATAACCGATTCACATCTACTCTTTCAAGACCTCTCATGATCTTAAAGACCTCTATCATATCCCCCCCCTCAGCCGTCTCTTCTCCAAGCTGAACAGCCTTAATCTCTTCAGCCTTTCCTCATTGGGGAGCTGTTCCATCCCCTTTAATCATTTTGGTTGCCCTTCTCCATCGCAACTATATCTTTTTTTCAGATGCAGCGACCAGAATTGTACACAGTATTCAAGGTGTGGTCTCACCATGGAGCGATAGAGGCATTATGACATTTTCCATTTTATTAACCATTCCCTTCCTAATAATTCTTAACATTCTGTTATGTCTTCTGTTCATCAACCAGTTTGCAATCCAGGCCACCACCTCTGCACTCACTCCTAAGCTTCTCATTTTATTCACAAGCCTCCTGTGCGGGACCGTATCAAAAGCTTTGCTGAAATCCAAGTAGATGACATTGAGCGCTCTTCCTCGATCTAATTCCCTAGTCACCGAGTCAAAAGAGTCAGATTTGTCTGACGGACCTTCCCCTGGTGAATCCATGCTGCCTCTGGTCCAGCAATTCTTCTGACTGTGGATAGTTCACTATTCTCTCTTTCAGCAGAGACTCCATTACTTTTCCCACCACAGAGGTGAGGCTAACCAGCCTGGTTTCCAGCCTCCTCTGTGCTCCCAGTCTTGTGAAGCGGGACCACCACCGCTCTTCTCCAATCACTCGGCACCACTCCCGTTTCTAGGGACCTATTGAACAGGTCATGCAGTGGACCCACCAGTACATCTCTGAGCTCCTTCAGTATCCTGGGATGAACCTCATCAGGCCCCATGGCTTTATCCACTTTTAGTTGTCCTAGCTCTTCTCATACATTCTCTTCTGTAAACGGAGTTACATCTACTCCACTCCCCTCCAGCGTGTTGGAATGTGGGAGCTGTAAGTCCTTGGTTACATTTGCTCACATGTGGTGGACAGGGGATTGCATTATTCCACTGTGGCGGCAGATTGCAGATATGATTTCTAAAATCTTAGTTGATACAGTGCACCACCAAATGGAGTCAGCGCTGCTGAATATAGGAACTGTCAATCAACCTAATCACCCCTTAATTGTACAGGCTTGTCTAGCAACCAGGCTTGAGATTGCTAAAGCTTGGAAATTGGCACACAGCCCAACATTACTGAATGACTTAAGGAGACTTGACAATGTCTGCACAATGAATAAACTGACGGCGGTAAAGCACCAAAATCTGAAGCGATTTCATTTCATTTGGATCCTTACCTACAGTGGCGCACATCCTAAGCACTTGAAGGTCTCACCAAGGGGCACTATTTGGTAATAGACTTCATCTGATGGGGATGGTTGCTGGGGATCGAGTACACTACTATTTACTGTTATCTACTGAATTAGTATTGGGACCTCTTGCCTCGTCAGGATGCCAGTTTCTGAATGATCCTGCTGTAACTCTCTCTCTAATCTAGATACTTGTCATGAAGCATGGATGCAATGTGCAAGGGGGTGGGGAAGGGATGGGAAGAAATGGCGATATTGTATTCATGTTTACTTATGTTTGTATGTTTATGACTATCACCAATAAAACAGTTTATATATTTTAAAAAAAAAAACCCTCCACTCCCCCACACCCCATAGAAGGCCCTGGAATTTGGGGGATGCCATACATTTGTACATTTCTGTTTATAATACTCCAACACAAATAATGCACAAGCTGCAAAATGTTCATAAGTGGAGAGAGAGAAAGTACTGGAACAAGGTCAAGATACAAGGCTGGGAGAAGTTTAATACAGAAGTAACATAAGGAAATCTCTCTTCATAGCAAGGGCAGTTGAATTCACAGTGGCCCGGAATCAGCAGAGGGGATCTTCAGAGGCAGGAAAGTGGAGCCTGACCATAGTAGGTAGAGAGATCCTCCCTTCCTCTCCCCCCTTCACTCACCCGCATCCTTGCTCACACGTCACAGGGCGCTTTGGATTATGTTCACAGTCATTAAGGTGAGACATCAGGTTATCAAGGCGCACTACTGCAGTACAGCCAAAAACCGCGTTGTCACATGTAATCTGCAGCTTGGAGAGCATATTCCGCATAATGCGCGGGACTGGGCGAAGGTGGGCGACAGTCACCACGCTGCGATCTACAGGGCAGGTCTGCTGCTGGGAGAACCACTGTGTGATGCAGGCATTGCAGAAAGCATGTTCACAGTGAGGAGCCTGGCAGAGAGAGTAAGAAAACCGTGCTATGAGACATAGCATAGTAAAGCATTTATACTTGAACACAGACAAAAAACTATGAACTGGTAAATTATTAGCGACTATAAGAGTAAGCAAGTTCATCTCTCTCCATGCCCAAAAAAAAGGTGTGTTCCATTACCAGCTGCTTTGGGGCCCAGCAACTATCCACTGGATACTATATATTGATGTTATAAGGCATTAAATTAATATTTATAACAGTTTCTATGCTTGAAAAGCTATTGTATAACCTTACTGTTCCACTCAAATATCACATCCCCTTAAGCTGCACAATTACTCTATACACTAGCAGCCTCCCCCAGCCCTCCAGAATCCCTTAACAGCATCATCTTCGTAAAGCCAAGTCTCTGGGTAAGTTTTGCAGAACACCAGGTGGCTCCCAAGCCCTATTACTGCAGGATTGTAGTGCATAACCCCACCCCATTCTTGGGGTATGGGAACTTGGAGACAGACATTCCCTTTGTATTCAGAAAAATCTCATGACAGTATTCTGTCAACTCTTTCAAGTGTTATTTGGGGTTTATTCCTTCTTTCCCACCCAGCACGCAACATCTATAACTTCTGTCACAGGGAACCAGAAATCTCAGTTATCTCCTGCTACATTACTGCCCCAACCTGTCTAAACACATGCCCAATATGGTAGGGTGCCCAATGAAACCAGTATTAAAGAACACTGCCTTCTGAATAAAGTACTGGCAAAAAGCAGAGCAAAAGAAACTGACCCATCACAAATGGCTTTGGTAGCAGGCTTAGCATAAAAGAAAACTATTGAACACGTGTGCAGAAAGTCTGTAAGAGGTTTTCAGAGAACCTCCTTGGGCCACTCCATCAGATTTGATATGCTGTAATCACACTCGGGAGGAGGGAAAGGGACACACCAGATCAGGAAAAACAAAACAAAAAAAACACAAACACACACTAGCACTACTAGATCAAACTGATTCAACAAACTGCAAACAAAACAAAACAAAACAAAACAAAACAAAAAAAAAAGACACTCATCTGTGTCCATTTCTGCCCAAAAAAAACCCCAAACTTTCCTTCCCTCTAAAATCATGGAAAATGAAAATTCTTACAAGCTTACCACTTGGAAAATGTGTTGGGCTAAAAGCCCGATAGCGAGGACTCTGTAAAAATGTTCCTAATAGTATAGTGACAGCGTGTGCCAGAAGGTCAACAGAAAAGGCTGCGCAAGGCTGTCCAAAGAAGCAGACGAGGTGAACAGAAAGCCAAAGCGCAGCTAGCATGGGAGGCTCCACTTCCACTTAAGGCAGATACTAATGCAGCTCTGCCATCACCTGCAGGCCAAGCTCACAGCATTTCACATTTCTGAACAAATGTTCCTAGCCTTGGGTATGTACCAGAAACCCTGCACTTACTATTTAACTCTTTATAGCCAAGAAGAGACCTTGTGGTTCAGGTATTACCTGCAATTCACTCAACTACATAGCTGACATTTTCAGTAGGTTTTAAAGGAATTGATCAGTCTCATTTGCTTCTACACACAACTGTAACCAGTGTGATCAACCGCATTATATTAAAGCAGCAAAAAAAAAAAAAAAAAAAAAAAAAAATTGTCACTGACCTGCTGGTCCCAGTGTCAGCATGAAAAGGTTGCATGGTAATCCCATTGTTACCTGACATTACTTGTGGGGGAATTCATCGCACAAAAATTTAAAAAGATTCTGTACACGTTATATTAGTCAAAATAAAATATACAGAGTTTGAGTGATTGATGTAAAATATAATACAGAAATGCTATTACTCAAAGATGCAGAGTTTTAAATATTTTGAGCAGAATTCCCCCTAGCCAGCCCCTCTTAGGCCCCCCCCCCCCCAACTCCTCTGTTCACCACTATCTCTCATCCACCCCCCTAGGCTCAACCCCCTTCCACTATTTCCACCCCTCAACCACCTCAAACACACACTTACTGTTTCTTTTACACAGGCTCAGCTGCAGCTTTTATTTTGCAGCAGGCATGCAGCTATCCTGGTCTTCTTCAATCCCCCTCTGGGCCTAATCTTTGGCAGTAAATGTGAAGGGCTCCACTCGTGGGAGCACTGAAAGGAGAGGAGAGGATCACCTTGCTGGTGGCTGAAAGGAATCAGTAAGTTTTTGCTTGGGAAATTTTATTTTTTAAAAGTATTGGGACAAAGTTAACTATTTGGGAATATTATTTAGTGTGTTTGTGCTTTTAAATAGTCAGTAGGCAGGGAAATAAACTGAAGTTAAGACTGTTTGTATTTTTAAATAGTCAGTCAGTAAGGCAGCTAATAAGCAGAAGTTAGTGTTTTTTTTTGTTTAAATATACAAAGTAGCCAGAAGCTAGAAATAAGCTAGGAGCAGTGTATACCGAAGTAAAAAGGTTGAAAAGTACAGCACTCACCTTGTAAAAGTGTTAAGGTAGTGTGATTTAGTTTGATTAGGTACCAACATTGTTAAGAGAGCCCACCCCTAGCTTATCCTTTAATTTATAGGCAGGTGCATTATCCACTCGCACTGAGGATGTGTCTCCAAGGCCTACTGCCCAGGAGGGAAGGGTTAGGTCTGCTGTCATAGTTGGTGATTCGATTATTAGGAATGTAGACAGCTGGGTGGCTGGTGGGCGTGAGGATCGCCTGGTAACATGCCTACCTGGTGCAAAGGTGGCAGACCTCATGCGTCACCTAAATAGGATTATAGACAGTGCTGGGGAAGAGCTGGCTGTCGTGGTACATGTGGGCACCAACGACATAGGAAAAAAGTGGGAGAGAGATTCTGGAAGCCAAATTTAGGCTCTTAGGTAGAAAGATTAAATCCAGAACCTCCAGGGTAGAATTCTCTGAAATGCTCCCTGTTCCATGAGCAGGTCCCCAGAGGCAGGCAGAGCTCCAGAGTCTCAATGCGTGGATGAGACGATGGTGCAGGGAAGAGGGATTCAGTTTTGTAAGAAACTGGGGAACCTTTTGGGGAAGGGGGGAGTCTTTTCCGAAGGGATGGGCTCCACCTTAACCAGGGTGGATCCAGACTGCTGGCGCTAACTTTTCAAAAGGAGATAGAGTAGCTTTTAAACTAGAACAATGGGGAAAGCCGACAGTCGCTCAGCAGTGCATGGTTCGGAGACAGGTATCTTGAAAGGATACTAATGATGCATTAGAATTAGGGCATCCCGACAGTGAAGTTGCAGTAATAAGAAAAGTAGCCCAAGTGCCTGTAACTAAAAATGCACCTGAGCTAAAAAAAATTCTAACTTATCCCTATCAATTAAAAAGCAGAACGAAAATACAAACAAAAAACAAACTTTGAAATGTTTGTATGATAATACCAGAAGTCTAAGAAGGAAGATGGGAGAATTAGAATGTAGAGCAGTAAATGATGACAGACTTAATTAGTATCTCAGAGACATGGTGGAAGGAGGATAACCAATGGGACAGTGCTACACCGGGGTACAAATTATATTGCAATGACAGAGGAGCACCCTGGAGATGGTGTGGTGCTTTATGTCCGGGATGGCATAGAGTCCAACAGGATAAACATCCTGCATGAGACTAAATGCAAAATTGAATCTTTATGGGTAGAAACCCCTTGTGTGTCGGGGAAACCTATAGTGATAGGAGTATACTACCGTCCACCTGGTCAAGATGGTGAGACGGACAGTGAAATGCTAAGAGAAATTAGGGAAGCTAACCAAATTGGTAATGTGGTAATAATGGGAGATTTCAATTACCCCAATGTTGACTGGGTAAATAGCAATTGGGTCATGCTAGAGCGATAAAGTTCCTGGATGGAATAAATGATAGCTTTATGGAGCAATTGGTTCAGGAACTGACAAGAGAGGGAGCAATTTTAGATCTAATTCTCAGTGGAGCACAGGATTTGATGAGAGGTAACTGGTGGGGCCACTTGGCAATAGTGATCATAAAATGATCAAATTTGAATTAATGACTGGAAGGGGGACAGTAAGCAAATCCATGGCTCTTGTGCTAAACTTTCAAAAGGGAAAATGATAAAATGAGAAAGCAAATGTTGCCTACCTGATGTAACAGGTGTTCTCACAGGACAGCAGGATGTTAGTCCTCACAAATGGGTGACCGAGGATAGAGCCCGACCACGGAAAACTTCTGTCAAAGTTTCAGGAACTTTGACTGGCCCCTACTGGGCATGCCCAGCACGGCACTAACCCTGCAGCCAGCAGGGGTCTCCCTTCAGTCTTGTTTCAAAGCTACAGGCAGTGCCGAAAAATAACATAAGAAAAAACGAACCCAACACAGAGGGGTGGTGGGCAGGTTTCATGAGGACTAACATCCTGCTGTCCTGTGAGAACACCTGTTACATCAGGTAAGCAACATTTGCTTTCTCACAGAACAAGCAGGATGGTTGTCCTCACAAATGGGTGAGTACCGAGCTGAGGATGTCCCATCGTGCACCAAATGTACCCAACGGCGTGCAACAGGCACAACAACTGGGGTGTAATTTGGTAGAGGGCATCCGCACCCTACCGGGAAGGTGGAAGGGTGTTTGTACCTTATGCTGGACTGTTTTCCGGCTTTGTCCAAGCAGTAATGGGCTGCAAATGTATGGAGGGAACTCCAGGTGGCAGCCTTGCAGATGTCAGGAAGCGGCACCGATCGAAGGTGAGCTACTGAAGTCGCCATGGCCCTCACAGAGTGTGCTTTAACACGGTCTTGGAAAGGAATGCCAGCTTGCTGATAGCAAAAGGAGATGCAGTCCGCCAACCAGGAGGAAAGAGCCTGCTTACCCACAGGCTGCCCTAACTTGTTAGGATGGAAAGACGAATAATTGAGTGCTCTTCCTGTGGGCAACTGTACGATCTAGATAAAATGCTAGAGCCCGTTTACAGTCAAGGGTATACAGAGTCTGTTCCCCGGAGTTGGAGTGGGGCCTGGGAAAGAAGATAGGTAGTATGATAGATTGATTAATATGAAACTCCGAAACTACCTTAGGTAAGAATTTAGGGTGAGTGTGGAGTACTGCCCGGTCCTGCAGAAGTTTAGTGTAAGGCGGATAGGTAACTAGGGCCTGTAGTTCACTAACCCTGCGAGCTGAAGTGATAGCCAAAAGGAATAACACTTTCCATGTGAGATATTTTAGGTCACAGGAGTGAAGAGGTTTGAAAGGTGGTTTCATAAGGAGACAAAGAACCAGATTAAGGTCCCAAGATGGGGCCGGAGGACGTAAGAGTGGCTTCAAATGGAGCAATCCTTTAAGAAAGCGTGTTACAAGGGGTTGTACTGAAATAGGGATACCCCCGATACCTTTATGGAAGGCGGCTACCGCACTGACATGCATTCTAATGGAAGAGGTCTTTAGACCTGATTCTGATAAATGCCAGAGATAGTCCAAGAATTTGGAAATTGGACAGGAAAGGGGATCAAGGGACTGAGAAGTGCACCATGATGTATACCTTTTCCATTTGTAGGAATAAGATTTTCTTGTGGAAGGCTTTCGTGAAGCGATCAGGACACGAGAAACTGAATCCGAAAGGTTAAATGGTTGAAGGACTAACCTTTCAACATCCATGCCGTCAGGGACAAGGCTTGGAGGTTGGGATGGAGGAGGCATCCGTCGTTTTGAGTGACCAGATGCGGGTCCTGTCCCAGAGGAATGTGCCTGCGGATGGAGAGATCCTGGAGTATGGGAAACCACACTTGGCGTGGCCAGTGCGGTGCTATCAGGATCATGGTTCCCCTGTCCTGACGTAGCTTCACGAGAGTCTTCGACAGAAGAGCAAGTGGAGGGAATGCATAAAGCAGACCGGTTGACCACGTGAGGGAGAATGCATCTCTGGGCCGAGAGTGCTGGCTCCGAATGAGAGAGCAGTAATTGTCCACTTTGTGGTTCTGAGGGGACGCAAAGAGGTCTATGTGGGGATAACCCCATTGCTGAAAAAGAGTGGTCGCTACCAAGGGATTGAGGGACCACTCGTGTGGGTGGAAGACACGGCTCAGTTTGTCTGCCAAAACATTGTTCACTCCCGGCAAGTAGGTGGCTCTGGGGTACATGGAGCGGGAGAGGGCTTCTGCCCAAATCTGCGCAGCTTCCTGACACAAAAGAAAGGAACCTGTGCCCCCCTGCTTGTTTATGTACCACATGGCCACCTGGTTGTCCGTCTGAATCAAGATTACGTGGTTCGATAGGCAATCTTGAAAAGTCCTGAGAGCATGTCGAATTGCTCGAAGTTCTAGGAAGTTGATCTGGTGTTTGGCTTCCTCTGGAGACCAGAATCCTTGGGTTTGTAAATTGTTTACATGGGCTCCCCAACCGACGTTGGACGCGTCTGTTGTGAGAATTATTTGAGGATCTGGTAGGTGAAAAGGCAAGCCCTGTAGGAGGTTGGATTGAGTTTTCCACCAGACAAGAGACAGACGGAGTGCATCGGTGATGCGAACAATGGAGGACAGAGGCTGAACAGCTTGGATCCATTGTGATCTCAGAGTCCATTGCATGACTCATGGCCAGGCGATCCATGGGAGTCACATAAACTGAGGAGGCCATGTGTCCCAGCAGAATGAGGAATTGTCAAGCTGTTGCTGTGCGTTGAGACTGCAACTGGCAAGCTAGGGACACAAGGATTTGGACTCACTGAAGAGGAAGGAAGGCTTTTGCCTGTAAGGTGTCCAAGTCTGCCCCAATGAAGGATAAGGTCTGAGATGGGATTAAGTAGGATTTCTTGTAATTGACAAGAAACCCTAGAGAAAGTAGAGTTTGAATTGTCAGGGTCAGGGAGGACCGAGCGATTTGCTGGGTTGGGGCCCTGATTAACCAATCATCCAGATAGGGGTAGACGTGGACACCTTCCTTCCTGAGAAATGCTGCAACTACCACGAGGCATTTGGTGAAAACTCGTGGTGCGGATGCCAGGCCGAAAGGGAGCACTCTGTATTGATACGGATTTCGGCCTACTAAAAAACAGAGGTATTTGCGATGAGGTTGAGTTATCGCAATGTGAGTATAGGCGTCTTTTAGGTCTAGAGAGCAGAGCCAGTCCCCTCTTTGCAGCAGAGGGAGAAGCGAGCCCAGGGTTACCATCTTGAACTTCTCTCTGTGAAGGTACTTGTTGAGGGCTTGTAGGTCCAGGATTGGTCGAAGTCCTCCTGACTTTTTTGGGATCAGAAAGTACCTGGAGTAGAACCCTAGTCCTTGTTGTGAGGGAGGAACGTGTTCTATAGCGTTTGACTGGAGGAGAAGGGAAACTTCCTGCTCGAGAAGAACAGAGTGATCGGTGAGTCCCCACGCCTGCATGGGCGGGGAGTCCGAAGGGAGAGTCAGGAAATTGAGGTGGTAACCGTGTGCAATTATCGCTATCACCCATTGATCTGTGGTGATATGATGCCATTTTTCTAGAAAGTGGCTTAACAGACCTCCTACTGGTATGGTTGGAAGAGGGATTTGGCAACTGCTCTCTAATTGAAAATCAAAAACCCGATGCAGGGCCAGGTTGTGGAGCTGCTGCGGGCTTTTGTTTGAGACTGGCAAGGCTGAGATTTATAAGGCCTCGCAGACCTAGACTTGGTTTGTGGGGGATAATACTTCCTTGGACGGAAGAAGGGCTTTTTTGGGTCCTTCTTGAACAGCTGTTTAGAAGGTAAGTCAGAAGGAATGGATGAGAGCTGTTTAAGTGTCTCATGATGATCCTTCAATTCAGCAACGATTTGCTGAATTTGCTTAAACAAATTATCCCCTAGACAGGGCAGGTCAGAAAGCCTGTCCTGAACCTCAGGACGAAGGTCAGATGACTTAAGCCAAGCCCAGCGTCTTGCGGAGATGGCCGTAGCAGAAAGTCTGGTGGAAGCATCAAAGATGTCGTAAGCTGTTCTTATCTCATGCTTCCCAGCTTCAAACCCTTTATTTAGTAGGGATTGAAGTTGTGGTTGGAACTGCTCTGGTAAGGTATCTGAGTATTCCTGTATCTGTTTAAGAATGACCCTATTGTATTGGGTCATATATAGCTGATAAGAGGCTATCCTGGAAATTAGCATGGCTCCTTGGTATACTTTCCTACCTATACTATCTAGGAATTTATTTTCCTTAGTAGGAGGTATGGAAGAATGTGGCTTTATTCTTTTAGCTTTCTTTTGAGCTGATTCTACCACAGAGTGGTGGTCTAGCTGAGGTTTCTGAAAGCCAGGTGCTGACTGTACAAGATAGGTAGAGTCAGCTTTTTTGTTTACTGGAGCAACAGATCCAGGAGATTCCCAATTCTTTTTTAGAAGGTCCAGAAAAACCTGATGAATTAGAATAGAAGTGATGACTTTAGGTGCATCCAAGAATTGGAGCAACTCCATCATCTGGTGCCTGTCATCTTGCTCCGATTGAAGCTGAAAAGGGACCAACTCAGACATTTCCTTCACGAAATTTATGAAAGAGAAGTCCTCAGGAGGAGAACGCTTTCTACTTCCCGCAGGAGAGGGTGGTGAAGGCAAATCATCGGTGTCTGTGGAGGTATCATCACCCCAGGTGTCATAAGGATCATGTTGCTGAGCTGTAGGACCATGAGGGGGTTGGATACCTGAAGGCCCCGGTTGAGGCTCCGAGAAACTCGAAGGAATTGCCGGGGGCATCAAGAATGTCCTCTGTGGCAACGGCGCCGGCCTCGGTGCCGGCATCGAAGGAATCTGTGTCGGCATCAAAGGTATGGGTGCCGTCATCGAAATTCTCGATGGAGCTGATGTGCGTATTGCCCCCGTGGAATGTATCGGTGGCGAGGGACGACATGGTACCGATGGTACTACCCCCAAAGGGGGAATTCGGTACGATGTTTCTCCACCCGATGAGATAGCTGTCGGAGACCCGGGTATCACCGGAGGAAGGGCAGTCATAAGCGCTTCCATCCGGGCAAGCAGCGGTGCCAGTGCTGCTGGAATCGGGTCGGTGACCGGTTCCACTCTCGGTGCTGGAGGAATCTGGAACCATTGCATCGCCTTGTCGATGGCCTCCTGGACCAGCCGGTCCAGTTCTACCCGGAGACCTGGGGTAACAAGACCCAGCTCCACGGGAGAGGGAGGCTGAGCCGGAGGGACCACTGTCACCGGTGGAGTCGCGGCTCCCAAACCCCGAAGGGGTGAGGGTTGCCTCTGTGTCTGCGAGACAGGAGTGGACTGTGCCACTTCTGGTCGAGACTTCTTCGGAGGAGGCTCGGACAGTACCGAGGTCGATGACTTCGATTCCTCGACGGTCCGAGACTTGTGACGTTGATGGCGATGTTTTTCTCTCCAATCCCCTCGATCTTCGGGGGAAGGGACGGGAGTCGATGGCCGCGGAGACATCGATGACAGGCGGTCACCAGGAGGCTGTCGACGATGGTGAGACTTCGATGCAATTGATGGCGTCGGAGTGTGAGCATGGAAAAGGAGTCCCATTTTCTCCATTCTGGCTTTGCGACCTTTTGGTGTCATTAGGGCACATTTGGTGCAAGTCAGGACATCATGCTCACTCCGTAAACACAAAACACAGACTCTATGTGGGTCTGTGATGACACAGTATGTGTACAGTCCGGGCACCGACTGAACCCCGACGCCATGGCCATAGGCCAAAATTTTAGCCACGGGACGGTCGACTGCCAACAGGCCTTGAGGGCCGAACTCGACGGTAGTCGACAAAAACAACGGCAAAAACTTACCGAAGTACCGTGGAGCAAAATTTGAAGAGGGGAGACCCCTGAGGGGCAAATTTTTCTTCAAGAAATTAGTTGAAGAAATTCCTGTCAGGAATGTGGTAAGAGCTCCTTAACCGCGTGGCTTACTGCTGCGCGGAAAAAAGACGACTGAAGGGAGACCCCTGCTGGCTGCAGGGTTAGTGCCGTGCTGGGCATGCCCAGTAGGGGCCAGTCAAAGTTCCTGAAACTTTGACAGAAGTTTTCCGTGGTCGGGCTCCATCCTCGATGTCACCCATTTGTGAGGACAACCATCCTGCTTGTCCTGTGAGAAAAATAGATAGAAAAAAAAAACTGAAAGGAGCAGCTACCAAAGGTAAAAAGTGTGCAAGAGGCGTGGTCATTGTTAAAAAAAAAAAAAAATACCATTCTAGAAGCACAGTCCAGATGTATTAAACACATTAAGAAAGGTGGAAAAAAGGCAAACCGATCACCAGCATGGTTTAAAGGGGAGGTGAAAAGCTATTTTAGCCAAAAGATCTTCATTCAAAAATTGGAAGAAGGATCCAACAGAAGAAAATAGATAACATATAAACGTTGGCAAGTTAAATGTAAGACATTGATAAGACAGGCTAAGAGAATTTGAAAAGAAGTTGACCATAGAGGCAAAAACTCACAGTAAAAACTTTAAATATATCTGAAGCAGAAAGCCTGAGGGAGTCAGTTGGACCGTTAGATGATCGAGGAGTTAAAGGGGCACTTAGAGAAGATAAGGCTATCACGGAAAGATTAAATGATTTTTTTTGCTTCAGTGTTTACTGAAGAGGATGTTGCAGAGGTACCGGTATCAGAGGTTTTCATAGATAATGATTCAGATGGACTGAACCAAATCACGGTGAACCTAGAAGATGTGGTAGACCTGATTGACAAACTGAAGAGTAGTAAATCACCTGGACCGGATGGTATACACCCCAGAGTTCTGAAGGAACTAAAAAATGAAATTTCAGACCTATCATTAAAATCATCCATTGTACCTGAAGACTGGAGGGTGGCTAATGTAACCCCAATATTTAAAAAAGGGCTCCAGGGGCGATCCGGGAAACTACAGACCGGTTAGCCTGACTTCAGTGCAGCAAAAATATTGGAAAGTGTTCTAAATATCAAAATCACAGAACATATAGAAAGACATGGTTTAATGGAACAAAGTCAGCATGACTTTACCCAAGGCAAGTCTTGCCTCAAATCTGCTTCACTTTTTTTGAAGAAGGAGTTAATAAAACATATGGATAAAGGTGAACCGGTAGATGTGGTATATTTGGATTTTCAGAAGGCATTTGAAAAAGTTCCTCATGAAAGACTTCTAGGAAAAAATAAAAAGTCATGGGATAGGTGGTGATGTCCTTTCGTGGATTACAAACTGGCTAAGAGACAGGAAACAGAGAGTAGGATTAAATGGACAATTTTCTCAGTGGAAGGGAGTGGGCAGTGGAGTGCCTCAGAGATCTGTAATGGGACCCTTACTTTTCAATATATTTATAAATGATCTGGAAAGAAATAAGACGAGTGAGGTAATCAGATTTGAGGATGATACAAAATTGTTCAGAGTAGTTAAATCACAGAAAGACCTTCTGAGACTGGAAAATTGGGCATCCAAATGGCAGATGAAATTTAATGTGGATAAGTACAAGGTGATGCATATAGGGAAAAAAATAACCCATGCTGAAGTTACACAATGTTGGGTTCTATATTAGGAGCTACCACCTAAGAAAGATCTGGGTGTCATAGTGGATAACACTATGATGGCCAGAATTATTAGAAAGGGAATGGTGAATAAAACGGAAAATGTCATAATGCCTCTATCGCTCCATGGTGAGACCACACCTTGAATACTGTGTACAATTCTGATCGCCGCATCTTAAAAGAGAATTGCGGTGGAGAAGATACAGAGAAGGGCTACCAAAATGATAAAGGGAATGGAACAGCTCCCCTATGAGGAAAGACTAAAGAGGTTAGGACTATTCAGCTTGGAGAAGAGACGGCTGAGGGGGGATATGATAGAGGTGTTTAAAATCATGAGAGGTCTAGAATGGGTAGATGTGAATCGGTTATTTACTCTTTTAGATAATAGAAAGACTAGGGGGCACTCCATGAAGTTAGCATGTGGCACATTTAAAACTAATCGGAGAAAGTTCTTTTTTACTCAACGCACAATTAAACTCTGGAATTTGCCGCCAGAGGATGTGGTTAGTGCAGCTGGGTTTAGAAAGGGATTGGAGAAGTTCTTGGAGAAGTCCCATTACCTGCTATTAAGATGACTTAGAAAATAGCCACTGCTATTACTAGCAACAGTAGCATGGAATAGACTTAGTTTTTGGTACTTGCCAGGTTCTTATGACCTGGATTGGCCACTGTTGGAAACAGGATTCTGGGCTTGATGGACCCTTGGTCTGACCCAGTATGGCATGTTCTTAGCCATGAGTGATATGGGCTCTGCTCATGGACTGCCACTGTGCCAATCTTTGGCCATAAGCAGAATGGGCTCTACTTGCAGCCCACCAGGCCTTCCTCCAAATTCTGTGCAGGAGAACATTTTGCAGAATTTCCCCAGGAGTACATGATGTAGCATTATTCAAGCTGCTCTTAATGTTACAATAAGGAGTAGATAATGCACTAGCTGCATGGCATCGCTTGAAAGGGGCAGTTTTATTGCAGCCCTTAGTAGCACTGCTCCTGAAATGAACATGAGTGGGAACAGGTGAAATGGGTCTGGGGAGAGACAGGAATAACTGGGTGAAGATGCCTCGAGTCTCATCTCAATCAAGACAGCTGTTCAGTGCTGGAGTCCCTGGTGTGCAATCAGATGGTTGCATGTTCATATCCCCAAATTCCTGGTTAAAAAATGAGGTAACAGCATTGCAGTGTAGATCCCTCCAAGTCACACCTCCTGTGCCATACAAAACACTCCAAGCACAAACTACCATTGCATAATCACACACTACTTCCTGTACTAGTTTTTTCCTGTAGTACAACAAAAGTAGGAAAATTCCAGAGTACAGATATAAAATATGGCATGTATATATATTTTGTAAAGTGGTATGTAAAAAAGGGTTACATAAATCTAGTGAGCCACCACACTAACCAGCTACCACTAATTATGTCATAATCAGCAGCATTACAGATGTGCATCAATAAATCGTTTGCTCAGTGGCAAGCACTGCATACTGCCATGTGGAGGAGCCTTGTTATGGAGGTTTTGTTCACAGCTGTCACACGAAAGCACCACCTAGTGGCTGGACTAGAGATCACAAACTGGCTCTCTGGAACCCTAGCACAAGGACAGTCACTGTAATGGCTAGATGGCAGCTTATAGAACAGGTGAAATCCCCTCACCCACCCAGGTCAGTTCTGAATGAAAGCTTATGGTGCCATAGCCCAGTAGAGATCTTTTTTTGAATGAGCTATAAGCCCAAAAGGAGGAAAAAACTGCTGGGCAAAAACCACACTTGTGCCATTACCATGAGTGAACTGGTTTGGCTACAGAGATGCCTGTATAACAAGAGCACAGTACAAGAGTAGGGAAAAATGAAAGAGGACAGATATGTACAAAATACATATAAGTGGAACTCAAAAAAAAACTGGAGAAGTGATTTAAAAAAAAAAGTCTATATAAGATTTCTCCTTCCAGGCCCCATGCTTACTTCCCTCTCCAATCCCCATTCCAGGCTCCAGAGGTCACCCCCCTCCATCTCTTTATCAAGGGAAGCCCTGGACCAAAACTGAACACCATAGAGGAGACCGTGCACCTGTGCCGTGGCCATTTATGCAAAAGCTGCCAAAAAGTCTTAAAAATATGAGAGCGCAAAGCAGCCCAGAAGCAGAGGGGAATATTCTAAGTAATGAAGGTAGCACTACTACTTGGCCACAATAATGCATTGGGATGTGTGGGGGTTTTTTTTTTTGGGGGGGGGGGGGGGGGGGGGGTTTGAGAGCAGAATCTGGGCTATTCACCTCTAGAAGGCAGACCTTACTCTAGCACAGGCTAACACTCAGACCTACAAGTTAATTGTTAGACTACAGCACAATTGCTTCTCAGCATTTTGGCTAAGATCTAGTTTAGACTACAGCATACAGCTACTCTAATACAGATGCTACTAAAAGCAACACCATAACTGCA